>NC_042621.1:164645241-164951060 GCF_901001135.1 Rhinatrema bivittatum
GACTCTTGAGGCACTGTGGGACTTAGTGGCAGGCTATGGGTCTTCTATGAAATGTTTAGAGAGTAAAATGGACTCTCTCCCTTATAATATTCAACAAAAAATCCTTGGGATTCAAGAACAGGCCAGTATGACTTAATAGGATCTTGGAGGCTGAAAATAAAATTCAGACTATCCAAGCACTAAATGTGGTTTACCATTACCATCAAGGAATAAATGGCCTGTTCTAGATGCCTGGAAAGCCTAGAAAATAATATCAGACATCTAAACGTTTGGATCCTGAATTTTCCCAAAATTGCTGGTGAAATTTCCTTTATAACATTGAAGCGGTTCCTGAGAGATGTTCTTGGTTTTTCCAAAGAAAATATGCCTTCAATTAACTTTTGTCGTTTCCTGAATATTAGAACCTCTTCTACAGGAGTAGCCATTGCTTCTAGTATTCGTGCTAATTTAACCAGCTTTTTAGAAAAGTCAAATATGGATGTAAAGGATAGAAATACTTTACTTGCAGTGTTTATTTCAGTACAAGACCTAAATAATGTAATGCGAAATTACTTTAGAAAATTTCCGTTTCTGTTTTATGGTCGAGCAGTAAGGATATATCCTGATTTAGCTCAGGTGACACAAATCATGAGAAGGGAATTTCTTTCTTTAAGGCAAGATGTTATCTCTTTAGTTTTTTCCTTCTCTTTATGTTATCTATGTAAATGTGTTCTTAAGAGGGGAAATGACTCTTATTTTTTTTCAATTAGAACAGCTTCATCAATTTATAGATGCCCGTAGGTCAACCACTTCCTCCCTGGTAACCTAGGTAAAGGGAGGTCTAACGTATGCTATAGTACTGGTGTAGATCTCTATGTTAATGCCCGGAATGTTAAGTTGAATTTCCTAAATAATTCTCTCTTATAGTTTTCCACTGCCCAGTCTTCTATTATTTCTTTTTTTTTTCTTAGTTTATTTTCTTGACATACAAATTGGATAAAAGTATAATAATTTTCTTAGTAAAAATTATTTGTATTGTTTGATATACTTATACTATTCAACCGTAATGACTATTTTCTTTTGTAGTCACTTGAAAATGATAAAGAATTAAAAAGAAAAAATCACCTACAAGTGTTGTGCTCCATAGTAAAAATAGTTTTCTCTCAGCAGAGACAAGAATATTCAGCTAACATGTAAAGAAAATATTTCACAGTCCACGTCTCCCCAGCTATCTTCTTTGCTCCCTCTCAAATCATCAGCTTATCCAGGCCAAAAAAACACAGTCTCTTCCCTTTAGTTTCTTATCCCATTTTTCAGTACTCATAAAGATTTTGGAATTGCTCTAAGAAGATTCACTTCTCGTTCTTTAGGTAATGAAGTCTCCTCAGCCTTGCACTGAGCTCCAGGCCAAGCATGGTTTCTCCCAGTACAGCTTCCTTTCCTCTGGTTATCCTCCTTTAAAAAGGTAGATTTTAAAAGGGGCGCACAGGTAGGTTTTAAAATACTCCCCATGATACACTACCTATGCAAAGCACTAAGGGGTAGATTTTAAAAACATACGCATGCGTGTCCATGTGCGCGCGTTACCCGGCACGCACTCATGGATGCGCAATTTTATAATGCGCGCATGTTATAAAATCTGGGGCGCCGCACGCAAGGCAAGGTAGAATTTTGCAAGTTTTGCACGGCGATGCATCGTGGCCTTCCTCAGTTCCCTCCCAGTACACTCCAATTAAGTAACGGACTGGGAGGGAACTTCCCTACTCCCCTACCCTAACCTCCTTCCCCTCTCCTCCTCCTATCCCTATCCTATCTACCTTTTGTTTTGTTTTTTAATCTTACCTGTTGCTCCTCCAAAGGAGTAGTAGCAAGTTGCGTGCACCGGCACCCTGCCAGCACACGCTTCCCCGGCACAGCGGCAAATGGCCGTTGTATCGGCGCCTCAAGCCCCGCCCCCCCCAAGACCATCCCTTTTTTTCGGCCCGGCTCTTGTGCACGTAACAAGGTTTATGTGCGTGGCTGGGCCCCTTCTATAATGCGCGCGGCATGTGCAAGGCCCGGCAGTGCACGTAACCCCCATTTTTTACACGTGCCGGCCATAAGTTAGTATGCAGTAATTGTAAAATTACCATAAACACACCCCTTTTTCTTACTGCATGCATTATTATAGCATTTTGATGAATCTAGGGGTTAGAATCTTAATACTGTGTATACAGCACACTGAATTACTGAAGACTATTTTTTTCATTAGTATTGCTCCTTTAAAGTTTTTTTTTGGTTTCAAAACATGCACCCAGGGAATAAAATTGATTACTGTACATGGAAACAATTTTTCTGCAGAGCATTCTAGAGTAACCTCTATGAACATTCTCCCTAGCTAATGGGCATTTTTTTAAATGAATTAAAAACCAAAATTAAATTTGACATGTTTAAGATATTATTGGAACTCATAAACCAAGTAAATGGTAGATACATAGAAACAAAAATTCTACTTGCCCAGCAAACTGTTTGCACATAAAAATCACGGACACCAGACAGTGACATCCAATAAAAATGTGCCTTGCTAACATGCAGTAGAGGAAGTTATTCAGCAAGTGATAAGACTAAGCATACAGACTCACTGAAAGGTGAATATTAAAAGCTGGGCATGCGCTATGCGCGTATCCACCTGATTTTAGAAGCCACCCATATGCATGCACAATCCCGATGTGCAAATATCAGGCATCAGAGAGAAAAAAGGGGTGGAATGTAGGTGGGACATTGGCATTCCGGGGCCAGACCAAGACATGTGCAATCAAGTACCTATTTGCACACATCCAGGTATAGAAGAAAGTTACTTCTGCTAGGGAGGAGGTGTAAGTCTAAATAAAAAAATTTCCAGGCAGTTAGGAAGTATTTGAGGGGTTTGAAGGACCTAGCTCTAGACTGGGCAAACTGGGGGTTGAACTGGTGAAACAGGTCATCGGCTGGACACGGGCTTAATATAAAATACCCTCACTTGCGCATCCATAAGCTGACTTACGCTGCTGGATGCGCACAAGCTTAAAATAAGGTGAAATATGCACATGCCTAGACTATTTTATAACATGTGCGCGTATGTGCTTGCGTGTTATAAAATTGATGTATATCTCACTGAGTGCCCATATACACACGTATGTGTGTGCCCGCGTGCCAATTTGAAAGTTACCGTCTGAGTGCATAAGCAAATTGTGAGGTAGGTTTTAAATGCCTGGCACAAATCAATGAGGAGATGCACACATGCTGGGCTTCTGTGCACTGACCAAAATGTTAAAAACTGCCTAGATGCATGCGTATCTCCTGCAGCATGCACAACTCACTCGAGATCAAAAAAGGGCTTGGATGGAGTGGGCGTGGTCTGAGCAAGGTGTGGGCATTTTGGAGCACGGCCAAGAGATATGCAGATAAATACTTGTGCGCCCAGGTCTTCTCCATGTAACTTTACTTCTGATATGGAGGAGGTGTAACTGTAAAAAAAACCCCAAACAGCTATTTCTGAGGGTTTAAAGAATCTGGGGTAACTGGGGGATGTGCAGGCTATTAAACAAGGGGGTTTGGATAAAATTGTGGGCACATGTACATGCGAACAGGCTATTTTATCATGTGTGTATGTACAGGCACCAAAATGCACCCACACGCCAATTTGACAGTTACCGTCCCTCTGCCTATTAACAGAAGTTCTACATCTTTGTGGTGATAACAGTTTAGTTTAGAGGTAACTTGGAACCCTGAAAAATCCTTAAGCAGTCAGCACAACATGTTCACTCACTTTCTGACTGGGACTTGTAAAACTGCAGCAGGTTTTCCCAGATAGCAGTACAGGCCAAAAAAAAAAAAAATGTGTCTGAAAAAAGCACAAAGCTCGGGAGAACTGCAGGGTGCATTTCATAGCTTCTGAGGAATCGTGGCTTGTAGGGCCTCCAGTGCAATCCTACAGTAATGTCCAGGGGTAGTATCATTTGCATAATCTGAAAAAACAAAAAGGCTTTAAGACCCACCACAAGCCGAGTTGTTCACTAGGGCCAAGAGAACAACAGACACTCTACTGTGGTGAGAGCGCAGCAACATTGATATCTTTCCAAATGCAGATGGTATGTGATTTCTGGACCACTTAGGAGATGAATGTGATCACTTTAGTGCTCCAAGTAATCAAACAGACGGTATCTCATAAATCATTGTCAGAAGTAATAAGGGAGGCATTTTAGAGAGGAGAGGAAAGCACATGTAAAACAAGGAGGAGACGAACCTTCCCAGTAAGCAATGGAGGGGAAGCAGATGCTTTTCTCCTCCTCTCTGAGCAATGGAGGGGGCAGCCGGCAGGAGGAACGGCTGTTTTCAGAAGTGGGCAATGGTCAGTTTACATCTTATTTAATTGTGGCTGCTGTTTTGTATTTGTAAGATACCCATCGTCTGCATGTAACATGGCCATAGAGCTCGAAATCCAGAGGGACAAACTGAGCCAGAGTCAGAAGACTGGCATACATCATGTGTCTGGAGGGATATGCATGCTGGGAAAAGCTGAACTACCCAAGTAAGTTGATCATTTTGGCTTTTTTTCTGTTATAAAATCCCCCATGAGGAGAAGGGAGTCAGGGTAACGTTAATGGCCAGAATTAGGGCCTATGATTGCAAGATTCTGAAAGGATCCCTGGGGCATGGCTCCCAGCCTAGGACCATCATTGCAAAGACCAGGCTAAGGATGCTTGGAGGGGGAGGAGGGAGGGAAATTGCTATAAGCTAGGGGGAAAAAAAAATCACAGGATAGTTGTGAATGAAACTTCATAATGCCAGATGCCAAACCTGATTTGGACTGAGCTGGAAACACAAAGGATTAGGGTTGCCAACTAGCTGCAAATTTTCAGGACAGGTTGATCCAGTCCTGCTTTTACTTACCTGCATGCAGGTACTTGTAGTCTTGCTTTTCTTAGGGAATGCAATAGGGAAATCAGAATAAATCTCAGCATGCAATGGGGTAAAACCAGGACTGGATCAACCTGTCCTGAAAATCTGGAGTTAGTTGGCAACCCTGAGAGTGGCAGAAAGCTACTGGGACCAGTAAAAAAAAAAAAAACAAAAACAAAATAAGAAAAGGATTAAAATCAGAGCCAGCATAACCCCTTTCTTGGTTGGGGAGGGCAAGTCAACCAAGATCTGCCTCCAGCCTCCATTCCCTCCTTCTCTGCACTCATCGCTCTTTCTAGCCCCCGCCTCCACACCCCTTCTCTCCCACTGCCAACCCCCTTTCTTTTCTGCCTCCTCACAACTTATGCTCTGAGTCTGATCAGCAATTGGAAACACCCCCTATCCTCTCTAGTTGCCCCAACCCCCATTTAGCCTCGTGCCCCCTTCCCGATCCCTCTCCCCTTCTGTGCTGACTGGTGGCAAGAGGAAAGCAGCAGTGGTACTTTGGGTTACATCCTCCTCTTGCTTTGAACCGAGCAGCTGTACAGCATCCCAAGCAGTTCAAAGCAGCAGTCAGGCAGAGGGAAAGAACATGGCCTGCCGCACAACTGCTCTCCTCCTCTTTCTCTTGCCGCTGATCGGCACAGGAGGGACTTGCAATGCACCCACCCCAGCCCCCACTCTCTTGCAGTGATTCCGCAGGAACTGGTCAAGTCTAAGGAAAGGCCAGATTTTTATTCTTGTACTGATGAAATCCTTATGCTACCCTGCCCAAAGCTGGTTGGATCTTGACCTGTGCGATCGATCCACCCTGTTCCAATGGTTTATAACCTGTTGCTTATAAACAGGGGTAGAGAATTCTGGTCCTCAAGTGCCACAATCCAGTTGGGTTTTCAGGGTATCAACCATGAATATGCATGACATGCATTTGCATGCAATGGTGGGGTGCATCCAAATGCATCTCATGAATATTCAGTGTGGTATTCTTGAAAACCTGATTGGCTTCAGACACTCAAGGCTCAGACTTGCCTACCCCGGTGCATAGGTTACAGGTTATAACCCATTCTTGGACATTTACTCCTGTTATGCAACATAAAACATCACTTGCAACATCCGTTAACTTATTATGGAGCACCTATAAAGCATAACTGCTTGTGCAGTAAGACAGAGGTGTGTGTTGGCCAAGAACCCTATAAGTGAAGTAAACCTTTGGTGCTTCAGAACAGCTTTAAATAAAGGACAAAATGGTTTGTTTTGTATCATACAGACCCTTTGACTGTGTTGCAACTGTCCCTTTCCGATGGCTTCACTCCGCCTACCTCTCTTTGTTTGCTGCGGATGGACTCCTGGCTGCCACTGCGTCTGCCTGCTGTCCTCTCCGGCGTCCCCAGACCGGCTTGGGCGCTGCCTCCCGCCATGCTCCGCTTGTACCATATGGTGCGCGTGCCACGCAACCCTTCTTCTTATTTCCTACTTGGCGTGAACATCCGGGGCATCCCCCTGTGATGACGTCATGATGCCCGGATATTTAAAGCCTACAATCTTTGCTAGCCTTTGAGTTAGCAAAGGGGGTAATCCTACGGGAATCCTACGGATGGGATTCGCTCTTCGTACCCAGCTACTCTGCCTCTCCAATCTCTATTGGACTCTCTAAGGCTAACGGGGTACCCGCTCCTCGGGGGCCTCACTTGCTTTCCAGATCGCTATCAGGAAACCGGTACTCGCTCCTCGAGGGCCCATGTTCCCTGACTTGCTGCCTACTCCTACCTTCTCTTCTGCCTGGAAGGATTCGCTAATCTTCAACAGTGAGTATTACCATCTTCACCTCAGAGCTGTTCTCTGGCCTGCCTCCTTTCCAGCCCCAGTGCCATCTCTGTGGAACCGCTGCGTGAGTACATCATCTGCAAGCCTCCCAGCTCTCAGGGCTCAGATACTCGCTCCTCGAGGGTCTGCTCTCCCTACCCTGGGGATCTCCATACTGGGGTCTTGTATATTCTCCATTGTACTCATTCTCTCAGTTCTTTCCACTACAGCACTGCTACCGGAGGAGTTGCTGTTCCAGCGCCTGAGGAATACCAGCCCTGCCGGGCTAGTCCAGCTGCTCACTACTGCCACCTCTGGTGGCTTCACAAACTGTCTAATAAAAGATCAAACTCTGTGTTTGTGTGTCCTGAGCTAAGCCTGACCTGTGGCTCCTCATGGGTCTTCCCCCCATGGGCGTGATCAGCTGCCTCAGTGTCCAAGGGTCCACCCAAACCTCACGGTTTACAACAGGCTGTTAGGCTTGTGCTATTCAAAATACAGAAGTGTAGAGTCAACTTTAAAATAAACTAGCCAGCAGTGCAAGGAAACCAACACAGTTGATTCTTTATACCTTTGCCATGTTTCTTAATAATGTACCAAACTTGTCTATTACATGAGTTAAAACAAATCAGAAAAAAATACCTTTCCTTGGCATAAACAACTGCCTTAAAATAGGATGCTGTTAAACCAGAAAATGTGAACAGATTCAATAAAACCTTGTTACCTAAATAACTAATAAAAGAAGAGCTATAAAAATACATCCACCAAAAGTGCAAAATGCACCAAGTCCAATAGGCCAAATGAGTTATTACAAAGTCCATTACATTTAGCATTTTTGGCAAAGCCATCAAAATCTTTGAACAACAAAGATACTCTTTGAGATTAGTAACTAAAATAGAAAGAGTGTTAAGTGATAAAATGTTTTATAGCAAAGAAAAAGATGGATATTCCATCTATGTAAACTAATATTTTTTTTATGGACTAGTATAAAAACCGCCACTGACCTCTCGCTATTCAGTGGTGCTGTTTTATCATTTTCAAGAACCTATACTCAATAATAGATGCAGTGTCCATAAACAGCAAAACTGCTACAAAAGCTAAACTCAAATTATTTTTCTAAATGTGTAATCTGAAAGGCTGTTTGATAACCATTAGGAATAATACATCCATTCTCTCTATTGCACCATAGGAAACACTAATTTATTTGGTCATCTTTCCAAAGTCCTTCCTTGCATTAAAAACATTTTAGCACTACTTACTAGGGATGTGCATTCGTTTGCGATGAAATAGGAAACAGAGACGACATTTCCTATTTCATCGCATTTTAGACCACCAGGGAATTTCGGCAAGTTTTGGGGGAGTCGAGAGGTTGCAATTTATTAAATTTGAAGGGTTGGGATGAGGGGTTTTTTTTATTTTTTTTTCAATCCCCCGTTATTAAATTTGACGGGTTGGGGCGAGTTTCGGGTTTCATTTCGGGGGCAGCCAAAATAAAATCATCCCGAACCACGGCAAACGAAATTTCCCGCAGCGGGCCGATAACAAAGGCCGGACCAAAAGGTTCGGCCGAATCACATCTCTGCTATTTACACTGCTACCATGCTATCTTCTGGATTTTCTTTGAACAGTTTCTCATTTTCCAGTCAGAGCAGTATTTCTGCAAATACCTCTTGTCAATGCTATCATCCGTCTCATGAACTCCTCAATCTAATTTTTCACCCATGTAATCTTTGAACTTCACTTTTGTGTTCTGACAGTTAATCCAAAGTCATCAGGTCCAGCATCCTCTCTCTCTCCAAAAGGGAAAAGCAAGCTGAATTCCATCTCAGGTTCATTTTTCTTTAGCTGCTCTTACTGTTTGGCTCTGATACAAGGAAGCAAGCCAACAGCAATGGGCAGTGTACAGACATTCCAAAGCAGAAAAGGAACATCATATCCTCAGTGTGTATATATATATGTGCAAAGGGGTAGATTATAAAACGTGAGCATGCACGTCCATGTGCGCAAGGTTCCCTGTGCACACATGGACACCAGTATTTTATAACGTGCGTGTGTCGGTGCACTCATGTGCGCTGGATTTTAAAATCCGGCGCACGTGCGGGCAGGTCAGGACTCGTGCGCGCATCGGGGGGGGAAATTTTAAAAAGGTACATGCGGTGATGCGAGTAGGGCTTCCCCATTCCCCTATTCCCCTACCTAACCTGCCTACCCTTTCCCCTCTCTGACCCCTAACCCCTTCCTGCCCTATTTCTACTTTGGAGACCCAATATGCAGGCCTATTTTTCTGATGTCAGGGAATTTTAATTTATTGATTTATAAACCACACTTTTAAGTCTAAAAACCTGTACAAGCTGTGTATAACACTATAATAAAAAGCACAATAGCATATAGTCAATATTATAAAAAAATTTAATCTAAAACTAACAATGTAGCCCAAAACTCCCTTGGCCAAGATCCCAAAAACAAAAAAGAATAATCAATAATAAAACAGCTAAAAACAAACAACACATATAGGGCCGGATTTTAAATGCCCTGCGCGCGTAAATCCGGCTGGATTTACGTGCGAAGGGCCCTTGTGCGCCGGCGTGCCTATTTTGCATAGGCAGCCGGCGCGCGCACAGCCCCGGGACGCGTGTAAGTCCCGGGGCTTCGTAAAGATACGCGCGGCTATGCACGTATCTTATAAAATCCAGCGTACTTTTGTTCTCGCCTGGTGCGCAAACAAAAGTACGCGCTCGCGCAAAATTATAAAATCTACCCCATAATATGGTCAACATCTGGCAACCAGTTATTGAGACCACCCCTTGCTTGACTCAAGCCCAAGCATCAACAAAACCTGAACCCAAAATAAATGTATTCTCTCCCAAACCTCTTCTTTCTGAATGCCTTACTACTTGGTTAATTATTATTGGAGCACCAGGTTTTCACTGTATTCCAAAAGAATATGTAGTTCTGTTGCTCATGTACCTCTCTTGGAAACATGCCATAGAGTGGGGGCTGCCTCAGAGAAGGCTTTCCCTCAGTTTAGTCTATCTGAACTTATGCAGAGAGAACAGAAGCAGTATTTGGTTTGATCTGTGCTCCCATCTCTCACTGACTGATAACCAACTCAGATGATTGTTCAAATATAAAGGCCCTTTACTCTTAAAGCTCTAAATACCTAGAGAAAAATATCTTGAATTCTGGCCCTTAATATAAGTTTGTATTCCACAGATTGAAAAAGGTCAAAAGAAAAAATCTGCAAGCATGGATAAATGATCTTGTGAATGAAGAGAAAGTAAAGTAGACTTTTTTTTTTTAAGTGAAAGCAGGAGCTAATGTAATAGGTAGGTACATAAGCACTGCCAAATTAGATGTAAAACATTAACAAAGCAGACTAAGAAAGAATTTGAGGAGAGACCAAACACTAATAATAAAAAGTTTTTCAAATATATTAAAACAAGAAACCTCCAAAGAGCCAGTTTAACTATTAGATGATTGTGGGGGAAGGAGGGAAGATAGGGATGATAAGGCTACAGTAGAAAAGCTAAATGATTTCTTTGTTTCAGTTCTTACTTAACAGGCTGTTGGGGATATATCAACACCTGAACTGAATCAGATCAGTGTGAATCTAGAAGAGGTGCTAGAACAAAATGACAAACTAAAAATAGTAGCAAATCACAGAACTTGATGGTATTCACCCCAGAATTATAAAGGAACTCAAATATGAAATTTCAGACCTACTGCTGATAATCTGTAATCTAACATTCAAATCTGCTTCTATACCTAGAGAATAATCCATATAAATGTAAAAAGGGCTACTGGGGTGACCCAACAAACTACAGATGGATAAGCCTGATACTGGTGCCAGGTAAAATGATGGAAAGTATAATTAAGAAAGAAATTACTCATCATATGGATACATCTCCTGTTCCAGTTGATGAAACTGGACAACACAGGCACATGGGGTCCCAGGACCACTTCTTTACCCTTTCACACAGTCCCACAGGCCCTGGCGGTCAGATTTTTTCCAATGAAATGGAGGAATCAATCCTCCAAGGCCCAAGATGTGGGAGGATGACTCTTGATGGTTCTATCTTGGGGAGGTATCTGTTTACTTTTGCCATTAATGGATGTGAGTGCCAACAAAATAGTCCCGTGGCTCAGGTAGAGTGTCCAAAATAAAACTTTATTGGACATCTTCTTAAAATGGCAGAAATGGCATTTTAAACTTTAGATCTTGGCATATATGGCTTCTAATCACAATTCTCCAAATTTCTATCTGTTCAAGTGTCTCTCAGTAATTGGGCAAAGGAAAATGCTCACCTTCCAGGGCTTGGAAAACCAAGGTTTCATAGATGTACAGGGGTATCCTACTTGGGTGGAAACTCTCTCTTTCAGAAATACTGGCAGACCAAAGTATATACTATCTCAGTCTCTTGCAAATCCCATTTGACCCTTTTCCCATGGCGAAAATTCCGAATGGGGCCTCCCAGGGGTGGCACAAGCAATCTACTGCCTGACGTGAGGGATGAGATGGTACCCACCCCTGCCCGCCCGCCCCAAAAGCAAAGCACAGGTCAAATCATCGAGAGGGTCATAGGATGCAGAGAGGTGCCTTGGAGTCTGGCCCTTCCAGTGACTGGAAATGCTACAGAAGGGGGAAAGGAAGGGTCAGAATTCCCAAAGAAATGGCAGACAGTGCATCACTGATGATAGTTCTTGGAAGCTGGCAAACTTGCTACAGTCCCAGGAAGACTACAACCTGCCTCCCATATTTCAGCAGCATTTGCCCCCCTGGAGAAGTAGGAAATGGGTGACTAGTGGGAGGGTCGGTGTGTGGTTGGTGCAAGGATATCAGGTGCATTAGGCAAACTTTACACACTGACCCTCACTACACACAATTAAAAACTGTGAATTTATAATAAAAGATTGTACATGAAAAAAGATATTCATAGTCTTCCAAGGTAAAAATATCACAGCAACATGTATATTATTTTTACATGCACTGCATTAGTGCCAACCAGAAAACTCTGCACAAAAGTCATTTGTTATTAGACCTATTGTAAAATACATTTGATGTTGGCTTAGCCCTCCGAAAGCCACGAGTAAACTGAATAACAATGAATGCAGGATGGGCTCTGCAGTGGCCCTGATCTTCTTGAGTTGCTGCGAGGTTGGATCCACAGTGGCCCTGCTGCCGGGCCCCCTCTTCTCGGCCACCATGAGATGGAATCCACGGCAGCCGTGCCACAACTGCAGGACGCAGCTCCTCTTCTGCATGTGGCAGTTGATCCTCCTCCTTCCTGCCTGTGCGGCTTCGGCAACGTTTTTCTTCCAGGGCAGCGCAGGAAAGAGGGAAGAGGAGCATCTGGAAGTGACTTTTTCTTCAGGCAGTGATGGCACCACAGCCCCGCCCATCTTCCTGCTTTGCGCTGCCCCCTCCCCCTCGGGGCAGTGTGAGGTGAACACCATAGCAGTGTTCTGAGAGGGGCATTTTTTTGCCGCCTCAAAATTTGGCCTCCTGAAGTGGCCACCTCACCCTGCCTCATTATAGAACCAACCCCAGGGCCTCCAAGTGTAATAAAAGGTCTTACAATTATCTTCCTTCAGATAACACATAGGGTCTTTCTTATGAAAAGTCTAGGCAGCAGGGAACAAGCAGCTCTTCTGATATCCTCATTTTAGGGCAGGAAGATTGGCAGCAAATCACATTAAAATATAAGGCAAAATCTTTGCAAAAATGGGAAACATCTGGAATCCTCCTGCAGCGAGTTATCCTTGATCCATCCAAACTGTGTAAGATGGAGAGGAGCAGAATCTTCCCTACCTCCTGATCTAACCTAGCCAGGGACTCCCCAAAAATCCTCCTAATCAGGAGTGGAAGGGTTCTCACAGCAAAAACAAATCCAAAAATTCCTGAAACACCTGAGGCTAGTACCAGTAGAGTTCACTTGCCTCCTTCCTACTCAGTGTGAGGCCTAGTACATCAGATTAGAGAACAAACATCAACTCAGAACTACACTACTTCACCTCTGACTGCTAACAAAAAATGCTATACGAAGCTATGGTACAGGCTACTTTTATACCTGCAGGGGTCTAGCCATTCCAGCAACCTCAGTGAAGGAGCTGTTCTAAGCATGGTGCACCTTCCTGCTACCTATCTCCTTATCCTAGCTCAAAAAAAGGACTAGGGCCATATAGTGGTGATCCCCAAAGGGTCACCAGAGATATATGGGTAAACATGGCTTAATAGGGAAGAACTATCATGGATTTAGCAAAGTGAAGTTGTGCCCTTACTGCTCCTTTAAAGGTGTAAGCATGTAGCTAAAGGTAAGCAGATTGCATATAGCGTATTTGGATTTTCAGAAGACATTTGATAAATATTCCAAATGAGAGACTCCTCAGAAAACACTAAGATATTTACACTGAGCCACATCATGGGATGGGAGGCAATATCTTACTGTGGATCAGTAACTGGTAAAGAGATAGGAAACGAAGAGAAGGACTAAATGGTCAGTTTTGCCAGTGTGCAGTTCTGGTCACCATATCTCAAGAAATATATAGCAAAATTAGAAAAGAAGAGAAGGGTGACCAAAATGATACAGGAGATGAAACAATTCCCCTCTGAAGTAAGGCTAAAGAGGTTAGGACTCTTCAGCTTGGAGAAGAAATGGCTGAGGGGAGATATGATAGAGGTCTATAAAATAATGACTGGAAAGGAACGAGTAAATGTTAATATAAGAACATAAGAAATTGCCATGCTGGGTCAGACCAAAGGTCCATCAAGCCCAGCATCCTGTTTCCAACAGAGGCCAAAACCAGGACACAAGAACCTGGCAATTACCCAAACACCAAGAAGATCCCATGCTACTGATCCAATTAATAGCAGTGGCTATTCCCTAAGTAAACTTGATTAATAGCCGTTAATGGATTTCTCCTCCAAGAACTTATCCAAAACTTTTTTGAACCCAGCTACACAAACTGCACTAACCACATCCTCTGGCAACAAATTCCAGAGCTTAATTGTGCATTGAGTGAAATTTTTTTTTCTCTGATTAGTCTTAAATATGCTACTTGCTTAACTTCATGGAATGCCCCCTAGTCCTTCTATTATCCAAAAGTGTAAATAACTGATTCACATCTACTTGTTCAAGACCTCTATCATATTCCCCCCTCAGCCGTCTCTTCTCCAAGCTGAACAGCCCTAACCTCTTCAGCCTTTCCTCATAGGGGAGCTGTTCCATCCCCTTTATTATTTTGGTTGCCCTTCTCTGTACCTTCTCCATTGCAACTATATCTTTTTTGAGATGCGGCGACTAGAATTTATACAGTATTCAAGGTGTGGTCTCACCATGGAGTGATACAGAGGCATTATGGCAATTTTCTGTTTTATTAAACATTACCTTCCTAATAATTCCTAACATTCTATTTGCTTTTTTGACTGCTGCAGCACACTGAGCCAACAATTTTAAAGTATTATCCACTATGATGCCTAGATCTTTTTCCTGGGTGATAGTTGCTAATATGGAACCTAACATGGAACCTAACATCGTAAGAAAGGGTTATTTTCCCTATGTGTAACATCTTGCACTTGTCCACATTAAATTTCATCTGCCATTTGGATGCCCAATCTTCCAGTCTTGCAGGATCCTCCTGTAATGTATCACAATCCACTTGTGATTTAACTACTCTGGATAATTTTGTATCGTCCGCAAATTTGATAACCTCACTCGTCATATTCCTTTCCAGATCATTTATATATATATTGAAAAGTACCGATCTAAGTACAGATCCCTGAGGCATTCCACTGTTTACCCTTTTCCACTGTTTACTCTTTTGAAATGTACAAAGACCAGGGGACACACAATGAAGTTACTAGGTGATACATTTAAAAATAAGAGAAAATATTTTTTTACTCAACGCATAATTAAGCTCTGGAATTTGTTGCTAGAGGATGTGGTGAAAGCTATTAGTATAGTTGCATTTGAAAAAAGGTTTGGATAAGTTCCTGGAGGAAAAAAAAATCATTAGTTATCAAGGTAGAAATCCACTGCTTATTCTTGGGATAAGCAGCTTGGAATCTATCTACCCCTTGGAATCCTGCCAGGTACTTGTGACCTGGATTGGCCACTGTTGGAAACATTGGTCTGACCCAGTATGGCAAGTGGAGGAGTAGTCTAGTGGTTAGAGCAGTGGGCTATGAACCAGGAGACCAGAGTTTGAGTCTCACTGTTACTCCTAGTGAGCTTGAGCAAGTCATTTTAACCCTCGATTGTCTCAGGTACAAACTTAGACTGTAAGCCCTCTGGGGATAGGGAAATACCAACAGTACCTGAATGTAAACCGATGTGATATGTTGGTATATAAAAAATAAATAAAGTCTTAGGTTCTTATGTAAATAATGCAGGCCTCCAAGAATATGTACTGGGTCCAAGGTTGTTAAACCTTTTCATTAATGAGCTAGAAAAGGGAGCAGTGAATAAAATTTACAGATGGCACAAAAATATTCAAAGTAGTTAAAAACACAAAGACTAGGAATTGCAGAAGGACCTTGGAAGACTGTGGACCTTGGCATCTTAATGGCAGAAGATATTTTATGTGGACAGATGCAATATCATCTACATAGGTACATTTTTCCCCAAACAATAGGTACATAAACTAGATTTCATATTAGGAGTAACAACCTAGGGAAAGGATCATGGAGTCATTGTGGACAATACATTGAAACCTTCAGCTCAGTGTACAGAGGTAATCAAAAAAGCAAATAGAATATTAGCAATTACTCAGAAAGGAATGGAGAATAAAACTGTGAATATCATAGTACTTCTATTTAGACCTATGGTGCAATCACACTTTTGAGTACAGTGTGCAGTTCTGGTTACCCCATCTGAAGAAAGTTATAGCAGAATTAGAAAAAGTACCAAGAATGGCAACAAAAATGATAAAGGGAATGGAATGGCTCCCTTATAAAGAAATGTACTGTCTCCACGGTGTTTTTTTTTTCTGTTTGTTCATGGTTGTTCCGCTTTCACAGTGTCCTGCTTCTATAGCAGCTTTTCTGTTGCTAATGCTGTGCTCATGCTTTTATTCTGCATAGTTTCTTGTTTGCAGTTATACTATCAAGTGGTGGTCAGTCTGTACTCTGCACACACAGCTTCTTCTGTATTCAGTGCAGATGGTTCTAAAGAGTTAGCCTCTAAATGGGAAGCAGGAGGTGCCTGGGAGGTTTTTTACCTCCTGCATTCAGTTAACACTGGTCAGTCTATATGATTCAGCAGGAAATCTAGCCAACCCGGTAGAATTATCCTCATTTTACCTGTCTTTCTTTCTGTGGCCCAGACTATGCTAGTTACTGTTATCTCCAATTTATGCAAAGTAAGACTTTGTTTTGCTTGTTAATAAAAGTTTGGAGTTGAAGAAGCAGCCTCCTTTGTTTTAAAGCTGCGCCTAGGAAATGGGTAGTGTAGACAGAATACGAAAGACAGGTTAGGGCTCTTCAGCTCAGAGAATAGACAGCAGAGGGGATATGATTGAGGTTTATAAAATCATGAATGGGATGCAAAACCAACGCTTGGGTGAGGTAACTGGGTGGGCGTCTGGAGCGCCACCAGCAGAGGGGCACCTTGGAAAACCACAAGCATTACCCAACCCATGGCGATGATAGAGAAGAGGCCTGGTGGCATGGGGCCAGCCAATGTGTGTGTGGAGGGGAGGAAAGGGAGTGAACCAGGGTTTGTGAGGGGTGTGATAGGGAACCAGAGGGAGGGGAGGAATTGAACCAGTGTTTGAGAAGAGTCTCTTGAGTGAAGGTATAGAGAAATTTGTTTCTATGTTTATTATTTTTACATAATATTGATTGATTATAGGGATGGGATGCCGAATACGGTGAATATCTGTAATCAATTCCAAGCACACTGCATTGAATTACCTTCCAAACTGTAAAAACCTGGTCTGACGTATGGTTCCCTGATTTATGGCCACTGGCCAAAATGCAGAGTTTACCAGCCATTGAGATGTGCTGGTGATAGTCTGTGGCTCAGTGTAAAGCTTTTGACTACTGGAAGGGGTGAGGCGGGGGGTCATCCACTGCTCACCCTTCAGAATGAGCAGCAAGGAATGTGTCTACTCTTTGTGATCTGCCAGGCTCTTCCTAATGACCTAGGTGGGTCACTGTCAGAGACAGGCTATCCCCCATTCTATAATTTCTGCCAAAAATGGCAGATTTGAGCCTGGCCTATAATTGTTGCAAAATGAGGGCTCAAGAAAAGATTTCTTAAAAATGGTAGTACTAAAGACTTCTTATGGCCAGTACGAAGATAGCCCTAACTCAGATAGTGCAGCATTAAGAATGTTATGTAGTCACTGAAGTCAAGTCTGCCCATTTAATTACCCAAGATGGATAAAGGTCCAGATGGCCCACAATTGACTTAGCTTCACGCAAGAGATCTTTCAATTTTTCAAGTAAGAATAAGCAAAAATTGTTAATGGATCAAAGATCATTTTGAATCATCCGCGTGTCAATTTGAACAGGCAGTGTAAATCTAAGAACTTGATTTACTAAGCCTTTTCTCCCATTCTGTGCCTATGGGAAAAATGCTTAGTAATTGAGACCCTAAATTAGCAGGGCCTTTAAGAGCCCTGGTTGGATGTTTGCTATCTTCTGATTAAAAAAAAAAAATCTCTGTCTGGCATAATATCAGGAGAAGATAATGTATTTAGTTTACACCTAGCAGTCCTTTCATCACACTGAACAATTCCTGAGAATTATCGGCAGCAGAAGATATAGTATTAGAACAGAAATCTTTTTTTTTCCCCCACTCTGAACACCAGCAACAACACCTGTGATGGAAAGTTACACACGAGTTGAAAAAGGACATGGACAAAATAGGTTGACATTAGGTGCTCTCTAGCACTTCATGTAAAGAGCACCTAAAAGGTAAGAGACTGTCCGGTTAATCTTCTGATTTGAACTTTTTCACATACAAATTTAAGGACCTAATGAATCCTTACTAAGGTAATGTGTCTCCTATTCACAGAGCATAAGTTGTATGGTGTGTTTGCAGTGTAGGCTCGGGAACTGAACTATATTACGTAAACACCCCCATGGGTGGTTCATTCCATCTTTTGATATGGAAACAGAGGGGGAGAGAGAGAGAGAGAGAGTGTGCAAGGTAGCCCTTACATGTCAGAACAGACAATGCAAGGCTCAAAAGACGTGGCTTGGACGTTTTCTCCCCCTTTTGGAAAACATAGAGGAAAAAGGAAGTCTGAAGTCTTCCTTTACATTTGTCTTTTCTTTTTAGCCTGCTGTTTTGGTCAATGGTTTTTTTTGCCAGAAAGGGGTCTGAAAACCTCACAGTGGACATAAGATTTTTGCTGGAGGTAGTTTTATGCTAACTTGTCCAGTTAGGGTACCCAGTGCCAAAACATTGGGGAAGGAAAAGAGGAGAGTATACAGAGGGCCCAGCTGGCACGAACAATCCAAAGTAGAACGAGAGGGTACAATCCATTATCTGTCCAGAAGAGTCCGAACGAGCCTAGTGAAGGAATTCAAGGGAAAGCAGCACCCATTCAGCACAGCACAGAGAGAAAGAGAGGGCAGCAGGGTTTCAAGCATTTGGAGTCTCAGAGTTAGGGGAACCCTAAAATAATTCATTAGGTGAATCATAAATAATACCAACTACCAAGGATCCTGAAACAGTTTATTTGTGGTTTGCAACAAATGTAATCTTATGGATTCAGCTCCTGAGAAAAGTATTTACTGTCAGATTATCAAAATTGAAGATGATTCAGTAAGCTTTTATTTTGTTGGAATGCTATTCTGAGTCCAGAGTACTTTTTGAAGCAGTCCTATGTCTAAGGGCCCTGAGGTTGACAACCCCCACGGAGGCTGCCTTGAGTTGCATTAGGTCATAGCAGCTTCATAGTGATCTCCGCCCCCCCCCCCCCCTCTTGTGTGAAAGGTCTCTGGGAGGAGGCTCCCTAAATGGTTTGTAGTAATTATGTTCTCTTTAATTAGGTTTAGGAACTTCTTAAATAATTCTCGTAGCCAATGCTGTCAAGATAAGAAATGTGATTTAGCCCCATGGATTAATGTTTAACATGGTTGCTTTCTGTGTTTAAAGTGCCTAGTTTAGATTTGCTCAGTGAAAGGATGTAGCTGGATTAAATCCTAAAACATCTCCTCTGCTCTTTGCCAAATTGAACATTGGATATTCTCAGTTAATAAATGGGCTTATATTTTACAAGAGCCTAACATGCAGTCATGCCTTTGTGCTCTCTGTAAAGGTTTCTCTGTGATTTACGTTTGAATTCTTTACATTTACAAAAACAGGAAGTTATTACAGTCTGTAATAATCAACAATCACATCAGAATAACCTAGAGAGAGGAAGTCTGAAGAAAGTTGAATTGTACATGTACTTAGGGTCCAATCTGCAAAAGATTTCTTCCATCAGCCAAGAGTCTTAGAAATGCCTTTGAAAACAGAAACCTGAGGTTTTCTTTATTTATGTACTTTGTATCCTGTAACTATGAGCATTAAGAAGCTGACAGATCATTCTCTGATCTTGCAAACAATTCAATTTAAAGCCCAACAGGAAACAGGAGCAAGCACGTGGAAAATATTCAGAACAATTGATTATGGGCTTGATGTATTCATATTAGGGATGTGAATCGTGTCCTCGATCGTCTTAACGATCGATTTCGGCTGGGAGGGGGAGGGAATCGTATTGTTGCCGTTTGGGGGGGTAAAATATCGTGAAAAATCGTGAAAAATCGTGAAAAATCTAAAAATCGCAAAACCGGCACATTAAAACCCCCTAAAAACCACCCCCGACCCTTTAAATTAAATCCCCCACCCTCCCGAACCCCCCCCAAATGAGTTAAATAACCTGCGGGTCCAGCGGCGGTCCGGAACGGCAGCGGTCCGGAACGGGCTCCTGCTCCTGAATCTTGTTGTCTTCAGCCGGCGCCATTTTCCAAAATGGCGCCGAAAAATGGCGGCGGCCATAGACGAACACGATTGGACGGCAGGAGGTCCTTCCGGACCCCCGCTGGACTTTTGGCAAGTCTCGTGGGGGTCAGGAGGCCTCCCACAAGCTGGCCAAAAGTTCCTGGAGGTCCAGCGGGGGTCAGGGAGCGATTTCCCGCCGCGAATCATTTTCGTATGGAAAATGGCGCCGGCAGGAGATCGACTGCAGGAGGTCGTTCAGCGAGGGTTCCGGCGCCTCGCTGAACGACCTCCTGCAGTCGATCTCCTGCCGGCGCCATTTTCCGTACGAAAACGATTCGCGGCGGGAAATCGCTCCCTGACCCCCGCTGGACCTCCAGGAACTTTTGGCCAGCTTGTGGGGGGCCTCCTGACCCCCACGAGACTTGCCAAAAGTCCAGCGGGGGTCCGGAAGGACCTCCTGCCGTCCAATCGTGTTCGTCTATGGCCGCCGCCATTTTTCAGCGCCATTTTGGAAAATGGCGCCGGCTGAAGACAACAAGATTCAGGAGCAGGAGCCCGTTCCGGACCGCTGCCGTTCCGGACCGCCGCTGGACCCGCAGGTTATTTAACTCATTTGGGGGGGGGTTCGGGAGGGTGGGGGATTTAATTTAAAGGGTCGGGGGTGGGTTTTAGGGGGTTTTAGTGTGCCGGCTCACGATTCTAACGATTTATAACGATAAATCGTTAGAATCTCTATTGTATTGTGTTCCATAACGGTTTAAGACGATATTAAAATTATCGGACGATAATTTTAATCGTCCTAAAACGATTCACATCCCTAATTCATATTAACCTTTTCCCCATAGAAACCAAATAGGAAAGAAAGCCAAAGATTATTACATCTGGCCCAGGTCTCTCATGTCTTGGCCAATGACCGATTTAGGATTTTGGTCCCTTAGGCACTATTGGTGCCTTTGCCCTCTGTCATCTCCCTCTTACCCCCCCCCCCCCCCCCCAAGGTTGGACAACAGAGGGCAGAAGATGAAGGGACAGTCCCTCCAGATTTCCTGTGGCAGCTCGGGTTAGATCCTGTGGCAAAAATTTAAAAAGTTTTAAAGCAAATTGGCAAACATTTCCCATCTTTTATATTATCTTAGGAAATGAAAGCAGTCTTACACTATATTTATTAGTATAGTTTATATTATTTTGCACACCTGCTATTGATGCCCCAGAGGACATCTTTACTTCTTATCTTACTGTGTGTTTAGTTTGTTTTACAGGTACCATGTGTAAATACTTGTAAACCCTTGATGTGTATAAAAATTAACAAATGAGCAGTGAAATAATTGTTGCTAGTTCTGCATCTTCAAGTTGAGAAATGAATGCTATAGACATTCTATACATTCTTAGCAATTAAAACAATTTTTTTCAATATCAGCAATTTCAGTTTAATTTTAATTACTGTAAGGCTCAATGCGTGTGCCGGCTGATTTTAGTTCACATGCTAAAGGTTGTATTAAGCACAAATGCTTTAACATGAACAAAAAACTGTGTTAACATTTACCATGACAACATTTTTTACTTTTGCAGCTAATGCAAATAAATACATCCATATGCAAATGGGGGATAATGAACTGTTTAGACATTGTTTCCCAGTATAACAAGGGTGGCCAGCTCTGATCCTCAAGAGCCAAAAATAAGTCTAGTTTTCAGGATATCTACAATGATTATGCATGAGATATATTTACATACAATGCATATATTCATTATGGATTTTCCTGAAATCAGGCCTGTTTGTGGCTCTTGAGGAACAGAACTGGACACTGCTGGACTAGATGAATGCATAGGCAAATTAGGTACATGGCTAGGCCCCAATGTCAGAGGAAACCTGCAGACCTGTCAGGACTCCCTCAATTGGTAGAAGTCTCTCGTATGACAGAAGGAAAGTCCCACAAGATGTGGGAGACTTCAGGTCAGGGCAGGGATGTAATTAAGGGAAACTGGTGGCTGTCAGCACCTATAAACTAGAAATACAAATTCGTGAATGGTAATTCACTGATGATCCTCTGCCTCCCTACCAGCGAACAACTCCCCTCTTCCCCTCCACATGGCTTCAAGTGCCTCCTTAGGCCTCCTTTTCCCACTAGCCCACCCTTTACTTCCTATGCCACCTCCATCCCCAGCAGAAGCCCAGGGAAGCTGCAGAGTATGCCAGCAGCAAGCAAGTTACAAGTTACTAGCCCCATAGTAGCCCATGGAGGGGGTCTTTTGGTGTGCTTTGGCTCCGTCCTCACAATCACTACCTTCTGCCATCGGTGCTCGTGGGACCAGCCCATGTACAGCTTCACCTGGTCTGCTTCAGCAGAGGTGAGCTGCTGAATGGGAGTGAATGGAGCTCACAGTGGGGAAGTGGATCGTGAATGAAGGTTTGCCTAGAGCCTAATAAGGAGGTAATATAGTCCTAACTGCCATTACTCTTATATACTAACTGTGCCAACATTTTACATGGGGGTCATCATTACTGGGGACAATTTTGAATAAAGAGAGAGGATATGGGCTCCTTGCACCTACATGGCATGTTACAATTGCACAGGAGGAGGCAACTATTTTCTTATCGTAATTGTGCCCATGATCAGTTTTACTGCAGGACTAGTATTTTTACCATTGGGACACTCACAATCATACTTTTCATGAATTTTATCATAAACCTGTATTTACAGTGGGTGCTAAATTTGGAAGGTCGCCCATGGTAACCTTCCACATTTCACCTAGCTTACTATGTAGGTCCCTAAATCTCATATTTTATATAATACTTAAAGTCTCATGCTTGTGATAAAATCAGAAAGACTATATATGAGATTCAAAGAGGGTGGATGCAAGACAGAAAGGGTGACAGATATATGAAATAGCTTTGGAGGCAAAAATAGTAACAGAATTGGAGAAGGCACAGTATAAGCACATAGAAACCTTAGTGTGAAAGAAAAGCCAGAGATCAACTGTTGTTTACGGTAAAGAATTTAGATTGAGCAGACTGGGTGGGCCTTACAGTCCTCCTTTGCTGTTCTATTCTATCAGGCATATACAGTATATTCCCAGAGGTGCATTAAGAAAGCCTCAGCACCGAGGCTACAGAAATGTGGTACACTCAGCTGGCACACAACTCTTGATCAATAAGAAAACACAGAATATTTGACTTTCTAGGGCTTTGTCACTATCACATTTTCAGCTAATCAACCAGATGGGGTCACTGTTGGTGCTAGTCTTGAAAATGGAAGCTAAAATTTGAAGGCGAGGATAGATAATGTGCCTCTGTATGTGTGCACAAGATAGCGTATGTAGATTTTATTTTTACTAGGAAAGGTCACTGCCATTTCCCCATAAGGGATTAAGTGCTGATTTGTTCTCCCTTCCCCCAGTGCACAAATATTGTTTTCCTCCTGGAAAGCAGAACAGAGGGAAGAGGAGAGAGAGAAGAACATTTATGTTAACAGAATGTAAAATAAAGGTTTGCATTTTCATTAATATATTAGAAATATTAACTGTGTGCAGTCTTTTAGAAACAATATTTTTCTCTAGGCTAGATCTAGGGTTCTCAGTTTTCTAAAACAGTGGTTCTCAACCTTTTTTCTATTGGGACACACCTGGCAGATAATTGTTAGGCGCGCCGGCCATGGATGGCCGCGGCCGGCCCCCCTTACCACTTCTGCAGGTGTCGGGAGCACAGCGGGGAGACGGCCCCGCCGCCCGCTGCCAGCCTTGTCCTCTCCCGTGGCACTGCAGCTAAAGAAACTGCTTCCCACGGCAGCCCCCAGCTCCAGCTTCATGGCTCAACGCCACTGGCTGACGCCGCCTGCAGTCCTTCCAGGTCAGGCCCTCCCTAGGTGCGCGGCTGCACCTCCTGAGCACTTTTAAAGGGCCAGCACCGATTGAAGCAGCCCAGCCTCTTGGATGACGTCAGGTGCCTGGAACTATTTATTGGAGCCTCCTCTTCATGTTCCTCGACTTGGCAACGAGTCTGCTTCGCTTCGGTGAGGTCTTCTGTGCTTCTTTGGTGCCGTGGTTCCTGCTCCTGCCTTCCAAATCCTGCACCTGCCTTCCAAGCCCTGCACCTGCCTTCCAAGCCCTGCACCTGCTCCTGTTCCCATCCTCTGGTTCCTTCGGATGGATCTTCTGGCTTCTGACCTCGGACTGGCTTTCGGTGACTCTCCTGGCTATCGGCGATCCTCTTGCTGCTGATCTTGGACTGACTTCGGACTATTCTTCCGGCTGCTATTCTACTGTCTTCACAGGGGCCCATCTAAGACCAGCCGGTCCCTGCACCCAAGGGCTCAACCTGCGGGGAACAGGGTTGGTATTGGCAAAGCTCCAGCCGGCCCCTGCAACAGCCCGGCCTCACCATCCAACGGTGGGCACCTGCAGGGGTTCACCCTCTCTGGTGGCGCCAACTCCACCTCGGACAAAGGGGGTCCACATTCTCGTCAGTAACACAACAATAATGCTTACAGGCATGACACACTGAACACCTGACCATCACAGGGCTAAATGGAAACTTATACTCTGCATCCACAGGAACCCGCACTGGCTCCACTCACCACCCCATCCCCAAACAATGCTGCAGAGCAGAACTAGGATATTTCAAATACAACTCTCTGTATAAAAAAGATGTTCTGATTCTGCTGCTATCTCAGTAATAGAAACACAAGCTCCCTTACTACCAGGCACATTGTAAAATATAAAACCTGAAAAAAAAAACACTCAGCACTTGTGTAGCAAACCTTCCATAGCATTGCAACACTAATTCCAAGAACTCAAACAGCAGTCGCCCTTCCTATGAAAAGGCAGCAGTGCTGCACCAATGCATGTTCTATTGAGAATGAGAAAACGCAACAAAGAAGATTGATACAAATCCCTACCTTCTAGTAAAATACCTCACCTCTGTCACACATATAGATCCGACCTTCACCAAATACAGAATAAATGACCAGAAATTACAAATGTGGAGACAAAAACTAGAATGGAAACCTCAAAAATTCACATTGCATGCAGTGCAAAACTGGAGAGCTAGAAACAAATCCATATCCTCCCCTCCACTAAGCAAAGTACAAAGATAGTTTTGGGAATGTGCATTCCTTCTGACATATTATGGCTCTTGCACCCCTTGTCACTCTCCCTCCATGTCTCCATCATCCTTCACTTTTCCCAATTACTCCCTTTCATTCATCCGCTCACACTCACATCCCTGCCCAGCATTCCTGACACCCCTGCGCCTCCTCTTCCCTGTGCTCCCTCTCTCCCCATCTCCCTGCTTGTCCAGCTACCCGACCCCCATGTTTCCCACCCCTTCCTGCTCAGCAGCCCCCACCCTCCCTCTCTGTTCCACCTGCATCTTCCCAGCATCCCCAACCTCCTTTCCCCCCCCCCACCCTCCACAGGGTGAAGAGATCAGCAGCAGCATCGCTCCCAGACTCAGCAGGGGAAGATAAAGTTTGCATCCCATCAGGCCCAGAACAGAAGGAGCTGCCAATGTCTCACTTTGATCTGGGTGAAGGAGGAAACAGCCTCCCACTGGGCCAGAAAGAAGAGAAGGAAGTGAGATTAGCCTCCCATCAGGCCCAATGTAAGAGAAGTCAACCGACTCCCACCCGGGCTGATAAGGAGAGAGCTATCTGCTGGCCCCGCGACACCTCCCAGGACCTCGCGACACACCAGTGTGTCCCGACACACCTGTTGAGAACCACTGCTGTAAAGTAAACTTGCATGCTCTGCTGTAACAGGGAGGGTGGTAAATCAGAGGTATTAAACTTTACATTGATCCAAACTGGGCCAATGTATATTGAGGGTTCATTTTATGACATCTTGGGTAACTTATGTGGCGGCCACACACATAAGTGACATCATTTTTCAAAGTGAACTCATCTGCGTAAGTTTGCTTTGAAATATATGCAAAACCTACAGGACCAAAGTAGGCCACACAAGGCTACACCTGCTCTTTGAAATGAGTAATTTGCACACATGAACTTACGCGCACAATTATGTACATCAAGCCCAACTCCAGCCCAACTCCCTTCCCAGATGTTTGGTGTTTTTTTTGGTGCGGGGCTGGGAGCATGAAGTACGTGTGAAGTCAATCTGCGCAGACAAACCCTGAGCAATTTTATAATGAGCCATTTATCTGCATAAGCCCATGTGTTTTTGCATGTAAAAGGTTTTGGAAATTCACCCCACTATGTTCTGTGCCAAATATCCACTTGGGGGGGGGGGGGGGTGGTGTCGATTTTCAAAGTGCTTTCTGCATATAAAATCCGAGGCGGTGCTTTGGAAATCATCCCAAGGCTTGTGCGCGGAAAAGTACAGGCAAAACTGAATTTCATGCGCACTGCAACTAAGAGTGTTATGGGGTTTTCAAAAGTATGCAGGTAAATATACATGGAGAAAGCCTCACTGCTCTGACCTGGTGTCACTTTCTATGTGTGTGTATTCCACCCCCCATACACACACCCAGAATGGACAAACATGCACATTTTCAAAGCAAATACATACGCATAAGTCTGCTTTGAAAATTCAGACTAAAGTCTGGGGTGCTTGCACGTTAGAGCAGAGAATTACCCACAGAGTTTAGCAGTATGTGGGCTGTTTGAAAGTTACCCGTTTAAAAGGTTCCCCAGGGCAGCAAACTACCCTACTGCTACTACTGCTTCACCCACTTGCTTCCTTTGTATGGGTTTTTTTTTGTGAATTCTAGTACCAAAAATATCTTTGGTAGAAGCAGCGATTACCTTCTGCTGTCATTACTGTATTGGAAAACTGCCTACAATGTTCCAGACCAAAGCAGTAGTCAAGTAACCTTACAATCAGTTCTCTCTTAACTGGTGTGGAATAAAGATTTGTATTACAGCATGAGATCCTTCTGTATCCCACTGTCCAACTGGTTTAGCAGGGAGCACGCTAACGTTCAGGGGGAGTGTACAGGAGGCTTTGTTTTCTTTCGTTACTTTTTTTGTTTTATGAGAGCAGGGAATAGTTTTCTTTTTTTTAAATTTGTTTCATTTCGTATTAGTGTGTATGTTATTTTACAACATGCAGTAAAAGCAAAACCTGCACCATAAAACTCCCCTCCCCTGCCAGCCCTCTCTTCATCCCCCTTCCCTATATCTTACCCCATCCTGAGTGGAAAGGAGGCAGGAACAAGCCCCAGTCATTTTGGCCCTGCCAGTGCTGTAATTCTGAAAGGTGTTGGCTGACCTGTATGTCATTTTGGAATATGGACGCAGTCCAAAATGGCTCATAATCACAGGTTGTCCGGTGCCATTTTTGGACTATGGCACCAGTAGCACAGGAGTAACTGGGGATCGCTCCTGTCTCATTTTCTAACTGGACGGGGTAAGATACAAGGAGGGGAGTAGAGGGGTAGAGGTAGAGATTATAAAAGTGCTGGGAGAGGGATGAACTTTTTGTTTGTTTGGCCATAGGCCTAAATATTTTTTTAAAGTGAAAACAAATGAAATT
This sequence comes from Rhinatrema bivittatum, assembly GCF_901001135.1. NCBI lineage: Eukaryota > Metazoa > Chordata > Amphibia > Gymnophiona > Rhinatrematidae > Rhinatrema > Rhinatrema bivittatum. The sequence continues at coordinate 164,672,364 of NC_042621.1, forward strand.
TCATTTGCTGCTTTTTTTTTTTTTTGCAATGAAAGAAAAGTTTGTTGAAATTTGCAATTTCCATTGACAGCATATCCCTAACATGGACTATTAAACTCATTATAGTAAAGAATTATTTCAAGCAAGCCAGATAAACTTTAGTTTTGGTGTGTGTGTGGTGTGTGTGTGTGTATGTGTATGAAGCTGTGTGGAGTTGTGGTTTGTTTTTTTTTTTGTGAAGATACAGTTTCACTTATCCCTCTGGGATTGGTTCTCTCTCTGCTTGGATCCTGTATGTTCCTTCTCTGAACTGATAAAATCCTGTATAAATACAAGTCTGTTTTTTTGTCTGTCACACCTTCAAAAAAAGGACTCTCATGTCATAAAGTCTCTTGTTGACCAATCAGCTTGTGAACCACTTGTCTAGTAACCAGGCATCCACTTTTCCAGCCAGTGACTGAAAGCCCCAGTTGTGTTTCTCTTTGAGTTGCTGAGAAGTTTCCCTGTACACATTCAGAGGAACACACAGACAAACACACAGGCAGTGGAAGTGAGGCAGGAAACTGATACTGGGGAAGGTGTCTACCTATTCTGTTGAGATGGAAAAATGAAACTGGTGGTTGGAGAGGAGTATAATTAAGGTTGGAGGGTGGAGGGCTCGGAAGGAGAGAAAGGACTGCAGATTGAAAGGAGGATGAGGGAAAGAAAAGACTGGGCATTGAGCAAACATATACAATACAGACACACCCACAAAGTATAGAATTGTGGGTACTCTATGGACTACATTTTTCCAGTCCTCAGAAGGAACAGACTGTGTGCATACTAAACCATGAAAATCTGAAACTCTCACATCCTGTCATTTATGATTGGCATTCTTCTAGCATGAATATAATGCAGAGTAACAGCACTGAGATTAAATAGCCCCTTGGGTAGTAAAAGTCACTCTGTAAAATTGACAGCTCTGCATTGTATATTTAGCTGTTCTCTCACTTGCAAGTTATAGATGTTCAATCTTTTGCCTAAAACTATTACAACAGATCTAGTTATTGCACAGTGAAAGAAGAAGATGAAGCTCAGAATGCGTTTGTTCTTTCACTGACATCAGCAGAGAGTAGATTTGTTGAGTCAGCTCAACAACTGTCTTTTTCTGTTTTTAAAATTATACACTACAGAGCTTCAAATAAGCCAAAGCAGATTTCATAGGCTTAGCAAATCCAATTTGGATTTTCCAGAAACTGAAAACAGCTTTTCCAAATTCACGTTGGAGTTTCTGTAGGTCTCAGGGAAATCATAGATTTAACCAATAGATCTGGGAAAAATCTGAAATTCCCCAATTCAAACCAGGTTATTTTCACTGCAATACTGAAATGTGGAAAAAGTGATGATTTTAACCATTCATTAGGCTAGAAAGATATGATCAGAAACGTATAGGCTACACACTTGTGCCTTTTTCATATAAAGTTGCCATTTCTGTTGTGTCTTTTCTCAGAGGAATGCATTACAATACATAAGCACAATTGAATTACAATGTACATATAGCAGTAAACCATTAACTCCATTAATTTTTGATGGAATGCACAAAGATGACAAAAATGATACTCCGACAAGAATCTATCACTGATTAAATATTAAGAACTAACTCTGTAATAGTTATCTGAGGTCAACAGAAATAGAGAATTGAAAGGTGGAGGGGTGCCACGGGTCATTCTGCTTCAGATCATTTCAATCCCCACTGAAAAGGAAAAAAAAGTCCAGGCTTTTCCTTATTCAATTAAACGAAGCAGGAAAAATTCATTTATGGTCAGTAATTGAAAAAAAAAAAAAAAAGCCTTGGTATTAATAACCTTTCACCTATCATGAATACGGTAAATGGTTCCAGTTTACTTTATAATATGTATTCATTGCATCACTGATTGTGTAGCCAGTAAGACATATTTTTCTGAATAAATATGCATTATGATCTCCAATCAATACGCAGAAGGACCTCTTTACCAGACAGAGTTGAATATCACCGCAAAACCAAAGCAGAATATACATTTACATGGTTCAAAAATGTTGTAGGCTAGAGTACTCCTTATATAAAGTTAGGTTCCCCCCCCCCCCATGAGAAATTTTGATAGAAGCATAAAAGAAATCCCAATCCTTAGCATCGTTGATAAGACAGCAATGACTACAAAACTTACACTCATCAGAAGCTGCGATTCTGATGGTCTGTAGAACCGATTTTCTTCCAATATACCGGACATTGCTGGGTTTATTATTTCTTTCCCACCCAGGAAAACTTTCAGGAAATGTTATCAAAGTTTGCATTTCATGAAACTCTCTATCTTTGCAAAATCCAGGCTACTCCCTGTGCATGGGCATTAGAAAAGACATGACAGGCATCTTGTCTTAGAAATAATCTCTTTCAAATTAATGCAGAAAGCACATTTTCCTTATAAATACAAAATTAGAGAAATCCCTTAAATCCATGACCTAAGGGTTAAATTGATTCTATCGCTACATTTTTAAGTTGAAGAATTACTTTGTTTCCCTGATATTTAAGGTGACAATTTTCCAATTCTGTTGTGAGATATATTTTGGAACATATGTGGTCAGAATTAGGACCCCACTATAAAATCCTTTTGAAAAGCATTTGATTGACTAATTACATCTGTGCAGGACGATTTTAATTAAAATATGGAACTGTCATGCTATATACAAAACAGATGGCCATCTTATGGCTATTTTAAGGTATATGGACTACTGGGGATCTCTCTCAAATGAGTTACTGAATATATAGAGAGGCACTCGTGAAAATATATCCTTTATTTATTTATGGTTGGTCTGCAGTTTTCTCCTGCATCTTTGGGCTTCCAACTCAATGAGAACCATCCTCTGCTGGGCTATGGAGCCAGGAACCTTCATTTGCAATTACCCAGGACTTTCTCCTATTTAATATCCCCTTCAAACTCAGCCCAGTCCTTGGCTGGGGGCTATGCACAAGAGCTCCTCCCAAAATCTTGCAATCACAGATCCAAAGTCCAGCCACTAGATGCATTGTTGTTCAATGACTGGGACTCTCTTGTCCCAGGGGTTGTGAACGTTTCCTCTGCAGCATCCCCAGTTAACCCCAGGAGCAATCAACGTGACCTGAGAATTAAACCCAGGTCCTCTGCATGGCAATGTGCAACACTGCCACTGAGCATTCAGGCCAGATCAATAGATCTTTTATTGTTAGCTTCATGGAAGACTAGAAATTTTCTCCCAAGGATGCACTGTAAAATGCAAACTGAAGTTCTTTATGCATCTTTACCTGAGACATCCCTGAGGCCTTTTCATATATGAAGCACACAATGGGTATTATTCAAAAGGACTTTTCCCACATTCCATGCCAATGTAAAAAATAACTTCACCATATAAGGCCCAATGAAGGGATCTAGTATTTCAGTAAAACCAATACTCATATTAAAATAATAACTAAGAATGACAGTTGTTAAATACCCTATAATTAAAGTATTATTACTACTGTGCTTTTACCCTGACAAACCCGCCAGTATGGGACTGAAATGTTGGATCTTTGCACAGATCTCTTTTTATCACTGTGTTGGTGTGACAGCATTGTTTTTATGACTATTCCTGAATATTAATCATTTTCTTTGGGAGGAATATGATTCTGAGGTTTCCTGCCATTTAAAGCTGCACTTCCTGTTATTTGCTGAATAGCAAAGATCATTTGCAAAATCAAACTTGTCTTTGGAATTCTAGAACAATTTTTACATCACTTTTCTGAATTCCATCTGCTCTGCGATGTGTGCATTGCATGTTTCTTTGGCGCTGACTTGCAACCTTTAACAATGAGTTTACAACATGTATTTATTTACTTAATAGGTTTTTATACCATAGCGGTTTACATAAAACTGAGGAGAAATAAAATAAACAGGGAAGGGGAAAAGGGACAGCGAGGAAGTGAAAAACTCTGAAAAGAGAAGGGAGGAAAAAAAGGACAGCGCAAAACAAATGAACAGTTGTCCAAAGGACTAATAAGAAGCATTATCTACAAGGTTACAGTAAGCATCAAACAGGATACATGTTATTCAGTTGAATATATTGAGGCAAAAAGCAGGAACAAACAAAGTACAGTGTTAGCACTGAGGATAAGGGGTGAGGGCACTGAGAGGGGAGGGGGGCAGAATATGGTAGAATACACAATCAAATGGGATTTTGAGTTTGCACGGAATCATTGACTTGGAATAAAATGTTCATGGAATAAAATGGGATTTGGGGTTTGCATGGAATCATTAAGAGATAGATAGATGTGACTTCCAAACATGTAGTTTAAGTTGCCCATTTCAAATCATATCTCTGAGTCTTAAATGTTTGCCAGTATTGAAAAGTTCACTATATTGCCAACTTGGGCCCAGTAATCTTCTCTAGGCAATGCCAAGCATTTAGAGATAATTATCTGGTACTGAAAAACATAGGAAAAAAGTCACCTAATCTTGAATTAATTTCTCAGGCAAGGGTGGGTATAGATTGATATATAATGATGCCGATGAGCACTAGGCATTAACTGGCTGTGTCATTTTTCTTATTAAAAAAAAAACTTGCTGACAGCTAAACTTAGTGTAAGACAGATTACCAAACAATATAATCTGTTCTAAAAATGCATTTCACATATGTTCTTTTACTACATTGCCATATGGAAAAATGCAAATATGCTGATTGTTTTTTTTCTAAATTTATGAATGTTTTTACATCATAAAAACAAAAACAGTAAGCCTTTTTGCACTATTGGGTACAAAATATCACTGAAATAAGTTGTGTTAGGCTAAGGAAGATGTAGCAGAGCTATGAACTGTGAAATAGTGTTTCATTAGTGAACAGGGTCTTTCAAACTTAAAGATTCTTTGCATTAAATTCTTCTGACGTTGTTAGAAGCTACTAAGCTAGTGACAAAGAACAAAAGAGGCATCTGATGTGTAACCAGCAAACAGTTCTGAAAACAAAGCATGCTCACGGAGGAGGAAAACATTCTCTTAGTTTGTATTTAGTTGGTATTAAGGTCTGCAGAAATTATGAAATCATTTACTTTCACCAGGAATAATGTCATTTAGTAATTGAAAAATAATAATTTTGTATTTTTAGTTTGCTTTTCCAATTACTGCTCAAAGTGGCTTACAGCATTAGTAGTATTCAGGTACAATAAAAATGTTATTGTCGCAGTCCAATATTTGCACTTCTGTAAAAGCTTGAGAAAGTTGTTTTGCAGTATTGCAAAACTCTAATGTTCTCTGATGCCTCAGATAATAGCAATGATAAAAATACAGATGAAGTTTAGAAGTGGCAATTGTGTCATGCAGACATGTGGGTATAAGGAACAAGGAACAAGATACCAGACCTTTGTGTAATTTTGTATTATCTAAGCTTTGAAAATCCAAATATTCACTTTATAATCTTTTTCTTTTTAGATTCTAGAGGATGTAGTATGGAGACTTGGGAATAAACAATGAGGCAAAACAACAGTTTAAAGAAAATATGTTACAGAATTTGGCCACCACTTGTATCTTTTGGGTACTCACTGGTCTAATCCTGAACAAACAGATGAAGCAGGGCAGGCTGTGCCTCTTTGAAGGAGATGTTTCAGAAGGGGATTATGCTTTAAAGAAGTTTTTGGCATGCAAAGAAACTTCAGATTTCATCAAGCCCTTGTTCAAAAACACTGGGACATAAAATTAGTGCTGTGAGGTCCCTGCACTTATCTCTGGAGACAGGTGCAGAGAAAACAGATTAACTATTGTTTCATTGTCCTTGCGGTGTTTACACAGCAGCAGGTTAGGGGCATTCCAGTTTCTAAGTAGGTTAAAGCTCATTATAACTGGAGGATTTGCTAATATATCGAAAGCACAACAGGACTGACGACAACACTCCACTGCTCAGTGCACAGAGAAAATAGAAATGAGTGTCGGACGCACATCAATATTAATATTAAACTTCATCACTGACCAGACAATACTTTACCCCAGCAATAAAGGCCTAACATAGACAGCATTACTAATATGTCCAGGGCTCAGTTAAGTATGATAATTCAAGCCTGATGGTGCTTACATGTTTATGGTTATTTTAAAGTGCCCAAGTTTTGGGGCATTTCTCGACGAGTTACCAGGCACCAGAATAAAAAAATGTGAATTTTTATGCTGTGTCTCAATTTCATCCTAATTGAATCTCAGGGCACTCTACAAATTAAAGCTTTGGAAGCCTGTCTCCTGTGGAAAGCCTGGTTGTCAATTTCTGTGCCATCACTTCCAAAAAAAAAAAGAGCAAAAAAGAAGGAATTATGCTTGAGTATGATTAAGGAAACTGAGGCACAGAGAGACCATGATCTATCCCAGGTTATGCAAAGTCAGGGGCAGAGTAGGATCTGAATGCCAAAGTATCGGGAGCCTTCATAGGTGCTTATCTCACAGTTAAATGAATGAACAAGAGCCATTAGACTTCACCACCTCTCTCTCTGAATAAAAAAAATATAAACCACAAACATTAGCATTTCTAATAAATTAGGGGTGCACAACCCTAGTCCTACAGGGAAGCAAAAAGGTCTGGTTTTCTGCGTCATCCAATTATGCAAATTAACCTGGTTTACAGATGTGAATATTCATGCTGGATATTCTGCACACGGGTCCTGTTTGAGGCCCTAGAGGACAAGGGGCTCTGCACTTCCATATTACTTTTTTCCAGGAAGCAGTACCATCACTTATAAACAGACTTTAATGTGAATAACAAACTTTTAAGTTTATCCAAGTATATTTAAGTCAAGTAACCAAACTGGCTAGAACTTCCTTTAAAAGTATTTACTTTTGCATTGAAATAAACAGTTGTGGCAAAGAAAAAAAAATAGGGGCGAAGGTTACTATAAATTAGAAACTGTAATAGATGAAAATATCTTTTTAAAAAGAAATCAGGTAAAAAAAAAAAGGTATCTGGAAAATGAAGATGTCTTTGAACTATGTCACTGACACATTAACAAAGCTGGAAGAAGAGAACCTAAAATGGAAATGAACATTTTCTTAAAAGCTTTAATACCCATCTTGATCTTCCTCTTTGGCCGTGGTATGAATGCTTCATGAATACCGTGGTCCAAGCACTATCATAAAATGACTGAGAACTACTCTCCTATGGGTATACCGAATGTTGATGTCTAGCCAAACTGTTACTAACAGCAGCAAGATCAGCACAAAAATACTGATACATTAGAAAAGACAATGTTAGCTGCAATTATATCTATCTGAATAGATTGTTTTCTGCAGTAAGATATATATATTTTTTAAAACAGTAATTATATTGAATATTGTGATTGCTTCTGGCCTAGTGCTAAAATGTTTGTCCGTACTGGCTTTATAGTGAAGTGTGCTAAGGGCTCGCGGAGGTAGCATTTCACATTGTCTAGCATTTCACTTGTAAATACCCCATGTACATGAACAGCCAATCAAAATATTTTTACATAAATTTGTAAAGGGCATATCAACCTGCTGACTTTGTCAACAAGAAAAACGTATTAGTATTATCTATATACACTTTGAAATTGCAAAAATAGAAGAAATGCCATGAAAAGGATAACTGGTCTCCTTACAATAATTTAAATTACAGAATAATTTTAAATATGGTTTCTGCAAATACAAATGTGAAAAGTTTTAAAGTGATGTATTCTGCTGTATATTGGCCCCACTTTTAATGTCTTTGTAAAATCCAAAAACATCTAGCAGGATCTATGGGTTCTTGTCCCACTTCTTGCCCACCCAGTAGTGAATACATTCTTAAAACAAAAAGAACTGAATAGAAATAAAGTATGCAAAATATGTTTACTTTCACCAACATTTTAAAGCATCAGAATGATGCGATGAATGGGCAGTAAGACCTACTAGTTTTACTCTAAGACTAGACAAATACCAAGCAAATTTTACAATTATTTGGTGACAAGAACAGGGAATGGGCAGCCTAAGAGTTCTCAGGCACAAAGAACAAGCAACAGAATTCAAAAATCAAGGCAGAGCTGGAGCAGCTGCTCCTCAAATTAATCAAATAGCTTAATCATTTCAGCTAAAATATTTGCATATTTTATTTTTCTCCCTTGTGGTTCATACAGTGTGACAAAGTACATAAAAAAAAACGCATTGATTTGTTCACCTGTTCATCAAGCCTGCCTTAGCAAACATAGGCACATGGAGATAAGAAGAATAGAAGGCTTTTTCTGTTTGCCTATAAACTTAACAGCTGCTGAAAACTGCATCCCAGCTCCGGGCCAGCCAGGATTTTTCATGTATTAGTGCTTTTAACCAAAATATTGTTGTCTAATATATTAAAAAAAAAAAAATCTGGGGCCAGAAATGAGAACATTTCACAACTCTTGTTTAATACAGAAACCTACCGCAGACTTTATCTGCTTTTAACAAACTAGCATCTAAGAAGTCTAACTGGTTATTGTTTTAAAGCTAAAATGCACACCACAATTCAAGATTTTTTTTTTTTTTTTGCTAAGATATCACAAGAGATATAACCAAGCAGCAGATGCAACTTTCACAAAGACTAATTTCCAAAAACACCTACCTTCAGAGGAGAGGAGCAAACCTACCGCCCACTTTAGGAAGGGCATCCTTATTAATTAATCCTTAGTTGCTTTTACCCCCGAGCCTAGAAGTAGAAAAGAAAAACTACTTCTATGCCTATGAGTTAGTGGGTTGTTGTTGTTTTTTTTTTTTTCCTCCAAAATCTTACAACTGTGTTTTCCCGTAATTGAGACGACCTGTCATGTAATTCCTCAGTCGGGCTGCCCCATAGTCTGAATCCAACGTTTTCCCGGCGCTGCCCGTGCCCTTTCTGCTCGGCGTGTTAGGGAGATGATGATGCTGAGTACAAGGGAGGGGAGGGAGGCGAAGTGAGAGAGAGCGAGAGAGAGAGCTGCAAGTTAACCTGCTCACATCAGACACCCGGCCGCTCGCTGCTTCTCCGGACCCTCCTGGTGGTGCCTTTTCAAAGCAGACCTAGAAGCTTTGAGAGTCCTGCTGCTGGAGTTGTCGCTCTTTCATTAAGTCTTCTGAGCCGAATATCTTGTTCTGGAGTGATTCTTTTAGATTGTTTTATTTTGTGGGTGTGTGGGTGTGGGTGTGGGTGTGTTTTACCTCCAGGAAACAAATTTCAGTTTTGAAACCCCGAGGTACCAAACTGATCAGAGCGAAAGCACAGCCACATCCCAGCCCATACGCTGATGCAGTTTTGCTGCTTTTTGCAAGGAGGCATTTAGGAAGGATGCTCAGCACAGCAGCAACTGTTGATCCTCTTGAACTGCTCTTAATAGAGGGGAGTACTATCTCTAAGTGTATTGAATATTATGTCTTAATCCTTGCCGGGTTGTGCTTCCTAGCTCAAGTGATTTCTTTCCCCCATTTTTAATTTCCGTTTGCTTTTTTTCCTTTCTTGCAGTGGATCATGTAGGTGAGGGTGGAGGCTTGTGGAGTATTTGCAGGCACTTTCTAGCCCGGCTGGCTGCTGGAAAATTGCCGAAAGGGCCAACAGGGATGGGTCCTGGACGGCCACGCGGATCGCTTTTTCCCTGAAGGAGCTGCAGGTTTCCTGAAGGATCTGGTAGCGCTGAAAGGCTCTTCCCTTCCCGGTGGAGCTGTGACTAAATCGCCCGAGCAGCAAATGGACACTCAGCTACACCCAGATTAATTAATAAACTGCAGCCAGAGACACATGGGAGGAGGGAAGAGGGAGGAGAAAAAAAACAATACCGTTCTGATGTTAACGACAGGAGATAGGCACAACCAAAGCCGTGGAGAAGGCAGGCAGGTCGCAGGGGCGGATGCTTGGAGGGATCCGACTGGAACTCAAATCCAGGCTGTCAAGGCTTGAAATCGAAGCTGCAGACTGATAATGTGAACATCAAATAAAGGACATGGGAAAAGGGAATTCAAAAAAGGGAAATCGATTTAAAAGCCTATAGCTGTAAAATAAATAAATAAAACATCTTTCTTCACCACAAGAATAAAATAAGTTTACTATTTTTAAGAGTGCCACAAACATGGATTGAACCATAAAGGCGGAGGGAAGATGGAAACCAGAAAGGTGAATCAAAGAAGAATCGGATTAACATAGTAGGCCAGTGGAAATTATTCGTTTTTTGCTTTTTTTTTTTTTTTTTTAACTGATGTCAGCATCTAAACAAGACAGCCATGAGCTCAGTTTTGAGAGCAGAAAAAAAGTCAGAGGAGCAGGATCAGAACCAGGTGCCAAAAGAGAATGAGAGAGAAATGGGTCTCATGGATACATGGCAAATAATGAAATGGACTTTCCAATATATTGAATTAAAACACCCTCCCCAAATACATTAAATTTGTTGAATAATTAATCATTGGCAGGATGAAAGTGTGCTTGCAGTATGCCCCTCTCTCTAATGTCTGAAAGAGAGATTGCATATACTGCACTACACCTGGCAACCAACCAAAAGTACACAGCTTGCAGCATCCACCCTGGTTATTACTGAAATGCCACTTTTAAACCACAAGTGAAGAACACTTAACAACATATTATTCTCCTTAGCACAGCAGTCAGTGGGTATGATCTGCTAAAAGCCATTTGGAAAACAAATGGTTTAAAAAGATTCACAAAACATTTTCAATTCCTGGGAGCCCCCCCCCTGAGCTACATCCTTTGCAATAAAAGAAACCCTGCAGTCCCAAGATGTCAGTGGAAAGATTGTAGTCACAGATTGCTGTCCTGACCTTCCTGTTTCAGATAAGAGAGCTGGATGGGGAAAGTACTGGGGCATACATTTAATGTGTTTATAATAAAGAAGTCAAAGGTTAAGTGAAAAGACCCCCTAAGGGGAAGGACTAAGGTGAACTGGAATTGTACAAGCAATGCACCTGTGCTGTGTTTAAAACTCTCAATAATAAATGAATAGGGAAATTACAGGTTTTTCCTAAATAATTTCATATATTAAAAGTGTAATAATTCCTGTCCTTTAAAACAACATTTCTAAAACAAACCAACCCTCCCCCGCCTCAGTTCAGATTTGCTCAGCTTAGTAGCTTTGACAATTTTCTAAGAAGACTAAAACATACTGTGCTCTTCTTCTTCTCCTCAAGTGTACAGCAGTTTTCTTGGCTGTATTAGACAGAAGTGTCCTGTGTGAGCCTTAGCCCTGTTGGTGACCAGTGTGGATGGGAGAATAGGTGAGAAGAATGGCAGCCAGGGTGTGGCACTTTGTGTGGTTGCTCTGGTCACACAGCCCCAAGGCAGGCACTTCGGCTCCGGCTTTCTTGGTTTGAATCTTTACAGCCCCAGAGTTGCCTGGCCCATTGAAGGCCTTACTATAAGGGCCAGATTCATCAAGGTCTTTCCTCATAGACACTGAATAACAAAAAACTCAGTGACTTAGATTGAGTGTTCAGAGTTACTCAAAAGGCTGCAAGAACACATGAATTCATGGGTGCCACTGAATATGAGGCAAAGTTGCATGGACACCATTTTGCACATGACCTATGTCAGGAGCTCTAACAACAACCTTTTTGATGGCCTCATTTCAGCCACCAACTCTTGCTCATGGCCACATTTGAGAAATGTTGACCTATATGTACTCCACAACCCCAGCTTCCAGAGGCCTCACACCCTGCAATAGAAGAAGACTGGAAGACTCATCTGCATACTGCTCCCAGCATCCCCTGGGAGAGGTCACAGTGAGTGATCCAGGCTTTGAACTCCATAGCCCCAGCTTCCAGAGGCCCCATAACTTTTGCAGTAGAAGAGGACTGGAAGTGAATCTCTTTGTGAAGAGACAGTTGAGATGCTGAATCCCGACTGAAATGGTTATAGTCAAGTCCAGTTAATAAAACGGCAACAGCCTTGTATGAAAATAATTAAAGTGCCCCTGATGAAGCATAATTGTGAAACATCGGCCATGTTGGGATGGTTCTGCTAAAGACTGTTGTTTTTTTGATCTCCTCTGGACTGGGCCATTTTTTGTAGAAATGGATTAGGCCAATTTTTTTATAAAAAGAAAAATAGAAAGAAAAAAGCAAAAAGAAAGCAAAAAGAAAATTTTGTTTTAAAAAGATTAACATTTGAATAAAAGATTTTTCAATGAAGGTGAATGATTGAAAAGATCAGTTGGTTCTGTTTTATATAGACAACATCTAGCTTGCTGACACCTTCTTCGGCTTACTTACATTATGTAAAAATCCTTTTGGGTTCCCTCTTGTGGTTGTTAACTTTATTATTTTGGGTAACTTTTTTGAATCTCCTTTAAATATTAAGATTTCAATTACCCCAATATTGTCTGGGTAAATGTAACATTAGGACAGGCTAGAGACATAAAGTTCCTGGAAAGAATAAATGACTACTTCATGGAGCATTTGGTTCAGGAACCAATGAGAGAGGGAGCTATTATAGATTTAATTCTTAGTGGAATGCAGAATTTGGTGAGAGAATTAAAGGTGGTGGGGGCCACTTGGCAATAGTGAACATAACATGATTACATTTGAACTATGACTAGAAGGCGGACAATATGTAAATCTACAGCTCTAACACTAAATTTTCAAAAAGGAAACCGATAAAATGAGGAAAGTAGTTAGAAAAAAACTGAACGGTGCAGCTGCAAAGGTTAAAAGTGTATAACAGGCATGGACATTGTTTAAAAAAACAATCTTAGAAGTGCAGTGCATATGTATTCCACACATTAAGAAAGGTGGAAGGAAGGCAAAATGATTACCAGCTTGGTTAATAGGTGAGGTGAAAGAAGCTGTTTTAGCCAAAAATACATCCTTCAGAAATTTGAAGAAGGATCCATCTGAAGAAAATAGGGAAAAGCAAAAGCATTGTCAAGTTAAGTGTAAAGCACTGATAAGGCAGGTTAAGAGAGAATTTCAAATGAAGTTGACCATAGAGGCAAAAACTCATAATAAAAACTATTTAAAATACATCCGAAGCAAGAAATCTGTGAAGGAGTCGGTTGGACCGTTAGATGACCGAGGGATTGAAGGGTCTCATAAAGAAGATAAGGCCATTGCAGAAAGACTAAATTAATTCTTTGCTTCTGTTTACTAATGAGGATGTTGGGGAAATACCAGTTCCAGAGATGGTTTTCAAGGAAGATGAGTCAGATGAACTGAACAAAATCACTGTGAACCTGGAAGATGTAGTAGGCCAGATTGACAAACTAAAGAGTAGCAAATCACCTGGACTGGATGGTATGCATCCCAGGGTTCTGAAGGAAGTCAAACATGAAATTTTAGATCTATTAGTTAAAATTTGTAAACTATCATTAAAATCATCCAGTGTACCTGAAGAATGGAGGTTGGCCAATATAACTCTAATATTTAAAAAGGGCTCCAGCAGCAATCCGGGAAACTATGGACAAGTGAGCCTGAGTTTAGTGCTGGGGAAAATAGTGGAAATTATTCTAAAGATCAAAATCACAGAGAAGATAGAAAGACATGGTTTAATGGAACACAGTCAGCATGGATTTACCCAAGGGAATTCTTGCATCACAAATGTGCTTCATTTTTTTGAAGGGGTTGATAAACGTGGATAAAAGGTGAACTGGTAAATGTTGTGTATTTGGATTTTCAGAAGGCGTTTGACAAAGTTTGTAATCCATGAAAGGACATGAGATGTCCTTTCATGGATTACAAACTGTTTAAAAGACAGGAAACAGAAAGTAGGATTAAATGGTCAGTTTTCGCAGTTGAAAATGGTAAACAGTGGAGTGCCTCAGGGATCTGTATTTGGACCGGAGCTTTTCAATATATTTATAAATGATCTGGAAAGTAATATGACGAGTGAGGTAATCAAATTTGTAGATGATACAAAATTATTCAAAGTATTTAAATCACAAGCGGATTGTGATAAATTGCAGGAGGACCTTGCGAGACTGGAAGATTGGACATCCAAAATGGCAGATGAAATTTCATGTGGACAAGTGCAAGGTGATGCATATAGGGAAAAATAACCCTTGCTGTAGTTACACAATATTAGGTTCCATATTAGGAGTTACCACCCAGGAAAAAAATCTAGGCGTCATAGTGGATAACATTGAAATCATTGCCTCAGTGTGCTGTGGCAGTCAAAACAACAAACAGAATGTTAGGAATTATTAGGAAGGGAATGGTTAATAAAACGGAAAATGTCATAATGCTTCTATATCACTCCATGGTGAATACTGTGTACAATTCTGGTCACCACATTTAAAAAAAAATATAGTTGCACTGGAGAAAGTACAGAGAAGGGCGACCAAAATGATAAGGGGATGGAACAGCTCCCCTTTGAGGAAAGGCTAAAGAGGTTAGGGCTGTTCAGCTTGGAGAAGAGACGGCTGAGGGGGGATATGACAGAGGTCTTTAAAATCATGAGAGATCTAGAATGGGTTTACTATTTACTCTTTCAGGTAATAGAAGGACTAGGGGGCATTCCATGAAATTAGCAAGTAGCAAATTTAAAACTAATCAGAGAAAATTCTTTTTCACTCAACACACAATTAAGCTATGGAATTTGTTGCCAGAGGATGTGGTTAATGCAATTAGTGTAGTTGGGTTTAAAAAAGGTTTGGATAAGTTCTTGGAGGAGAAGTCCATTAACTGCTATTAATCAAGTTGACTTATGGAATAGCCACTGCTATTACTGGCATCAGTAGTACGGGATCTACTCAGTGTTTGAATACTTGCCAGGTAGTTTTAGCCTGGATTGGCCACTGTTGGAAACTGTATCCTAGGCTTGATGGACCCTTGGTCTGACCTAATATGGCAATTTCTTATGTTCTTATGTAGAAGATAATACTGTTGGATATCTCAGCATTGTTACCATTTATACTCTCTCTTTATACTGATAGTACTGGAACCCTAGGGATTTTATCTACAAAAAATATCTAATATTTAAGTCTACAAATGCCTATTGTGCCATTCAGTTGAAAGTGTAAATCTTTTCAAAAATGCATCCTACTGAAAAGTGTAGTGCATGTTTCAAATGGGTCAGTGGAAGAGGCATTATTCACCTTGAAATCCATGATAGTCCAAGGAAATAGAAGCAGAAGTTAATACAAGAGTAAAAAAAGGATGAATATGCCAGTACAGCTGTTTAGCCTCAGAGAAAAATCATAACCAAATAAGCTTGCTTTTCTGGGAAATTCTCCTTATTCCCTTAGCAGAGTCTTCTAGTCAACCACCAAATAAATCTCTCTCTAAACCACTTCTTTTATACAATGTTTTAAGCACACAGTACTTTGCTTATTGGTAAAGGCTGATTGATGTTCACATTCATATAAAGGCAATGGGGAAAACATCAAGAAGATCTGTTTTGGAAAGATCCACCACTGCTAATTTTTTTTCACATTTCTCATTATCAGTATCAGTCATACCTTGGCAAAGACCTTACTGAGCAACGTGGTAGCTACTGGTCCTTCAGCTTCGGTGTTGCCTTTGAGCTATCTGAATGTTTGGTTTGAGTGCTCAGCTGATAACGGTGAGTGAGCTGAAGCAGAAAATGTCACTAACACAGATGATGCTGATATAACCTGATTGACAGGGTTATTTCATTCCATTATGCATTCAGTAATTGCTCTTTCTGGTGAAGGTTCTTATTAGGATGAACAATTTTACTTTTTTAAAATTATGTGGCCATTAGTCCACTGGGAGCGTAACTGGGACTCCGTCATTTCATATGTGCCACCAAATGGTGACAAAATCTTTTTACTGCTACAGTATAAATGCATTTAGACATACTGCATGATTGACTATGGTAGCTAAGCTGAATGTTATGTGGTTAATAATTATCCACAATTGAACAGTAAAAAAAAAATGTTCAATAGCTTACTCACCCACTATGATGGAATAGTGATATAATGGAAAAATGATATATTGGAATAGTCCTATAATGAAAAAGTGGTTAGTATTCTAGGCAATAGTGAAGGAATGCTCAAGCTTATAGTACCAAGGATCTTATAAGATTATGTCTTTATAAACAATCACGTGGTTTTAAATTGTCTTCTGTAAACTGCAGAACAACACATGATGCATAGCTGCTTTCCCACAATGAGAAGCACTCAGTCTGCTATTGGACCTGACCATTCACAACTACTGGCCTATAAGGGTTATGCATAATAGGAATTTGTACAGGAAAAAAAATGCTGTTTGTTTTTTTTTTTTTCATTTTGTTTGATGTTCATTTCATTTAATTTCATTAAATTGAAATGAAATAAATATTTAAAAATTAAAAAAGAAAAATGAAGGGTCCTGCATAGGATTTTCCCCTTACCTCATATCTCTCCCCCTCACATTTTATTTATTTATTTATTTATTTATTTATTTATTTTGTATACCGACATTCGATCGAGATATCACATCGGTTTCCAGATAACTAAAGGTTATCTTTAATTGCATGACTGCAATTAAAACATTTTTACCTCCCTGGGCCTTCCCCTGTCCCCTAATCTCCCTGTTCCTATCTTACCCCTTCTGTGGGGCAAATAAGTCAAATAAGCTGCTTCTGCCCTACTGGGTCCCATTGTAAAAATGGTGCCATCAGGCCCTGAAATCAGCACCATTTTGTTGTTTGGCTTGCTGCAGGGGGAGACATTTATATTTTTATTGAAGTGATGCTGGGGGAGGGGGATTGGAGATGGCAGTAGAGCTGATGGCAGAGAGTGCATTCTGAAATAAAAGGAAAAACCCAAAACATTTCATTGGGTTTTTCTTTTTGTTTATGCAACCCTGGTTTGGATCACAAATACGTTTTCTGGAGGGTTCATGCTCTCAGAGTTCATCTAAAGGACAAAGAGTTCTACTAATGCAAAGCTTTGCAGACTGAAAGATCCTTCCTGTTAAAGGAGAGGCTGAGAAGGATGGCAGCTGGTACTGAGTGATGGTGGGAAGTGGCATTCCCCCAAAGGGAAGTTATAACTGATGCTTGCACAAGCACTAGAGAGGGCGATCAGAGAAGAGCGACAGGGAAGTTGAGTTGGGTTTAGTGCCAGCGTTGACGTCACTGAAAGCCAACCAGAAGGAGTTTTGCCCTAGGATCCGGGGAGCAGTCCTTGCTGGCAAAGTGAAGATAAATTGAGTACTGTTTTTATTTATTTATTTATTTATTTGTTTGTTTTTATTGAAATGCTGCCCCATAGGCTTTGGGGTTGAAGTTGGTTTCTTGTCTCCCTACCAAAAAAGAGGGTTTGTCTTTCTTGCAATAATTGGACTGTATCCAGTTAACATCTGAGGGAATTATTTTTGAAGATTTGGAACTGTTCTTGGACTTTTCAATAAAATTCTTCTTTTTGGAGCCAAACAATCCCGTGTGGACTCACTGTTTTTGCAAGTCTCCCCTTAGGCATCCCAGAAGAGTCTGGTCCTCACTGGTGATCCCTGTTACGAGCACGAACTCTGGCAGCTATAGGGACCGAGGGCATGGGGCCTTCGGATCCCGTTATGACCCGAGGGCACAGTGGCCTTCGGGTCCTGTTACGAGTACAACCACCGGCAGCTGTTCCACTCTGAGGCACGGAGGCACGGTCATCTCTAAAGCAGGTGATGTGAGCCCTTGGGCCACGGCATGACCCAGGGAGGAGCCCCAAGCCACACCACAGGAGGTGAGCTGGTGTGAACATGGGTAACGAGAGCAGGACAAGGCTGAAGCAAGGACTAGGGTACAAGGTCTGACCCTCTACCGGACCTGCACGCCCCAGGATGACCAACAATGCTATGTTGATCAATGAACAGTCTTCCGAATGTTCTAAGCCCTTTCAGACCTGCCGCTGGGTATGGCAATAGGCGGCAGGCCGGACAGAGGATGAGGGCAGATGGAGTCCTTGGAACACAGAAGACTTTGGACTAGGACTGAAGCGAAGACATTGTAAACAAGGACTGAGGCGAAGACGCTGTAGACGAAAGCTAGAGTAAAGACATCATAGATGAGGACGGAAGAAAGACACAACAGATGAGGACTGGAGTGAAGACATCATGGACGAGGACTGAAGCAAGACATCGTAGATGAGGGCTGAAGCGAGACACTGTAGATGAGGACTGAAGCGAGACACTGTAGATGAGAGCTGAAGTGAGACACTGTAGATGAGGGCTGAAGCAGGATCAAGAGCTGGTGTGAGACTGCGATGCAGCTTACCCTACACAGTCCACCCATGGGACTGGTCGCGGACCACACTGGGCTCAAGGCAGTACTCCAGGAGGAATAGTGGAAGCTGATACTGGAACATGACGAAGCAACTGAAGAGGCCTGCACTAGGGCGCGCCCTACACAGCCCCCCCCCCAAGGGACTGGTCACGGAACACGCCGGACTCAGGGCAAGTTCAAACAGAGACTTGACATGGACTAACGCAGGTTGCAATAGGCTCTGAAGACCGGGACAACTCTGAAGCAGGATTTGATTCTGAAGGATTAAAAACAATGGACTGAAGCAGGAAGTCTTCCAGAGGGTTGCGCTGCGGAGATGAGGATGGCCTTGTACCGTGAGGTGCACTACACAGCCCACCCATAGGACTGGTCACGGACCACGACAGTGGTACGCCAGGAAGGTGGACATCTGGGAACCAAGGCATGGAGGCAGAGATGAAGGCAAGGACATCAGGAACATCGAGACAACAGAAGACCAGAACATCAGGCACCGGGAACACAAAAATATCTGAAGACAGGGACAGAGGACATCAGGAACCTGAAGACATCTGAAGCACGGACAAAGGGGCATCAGGAACATGAAGATAACTGAAGACCTGGACAAAAGACATCTGGAACATGGAGACGAAGCCATCAAAGCAGAAGAAGACCACGGAGGACCTGGACCGGTCAGAAGACACAGACAACTGTGGAACCCGATCCGAAGGCCTGGAAGAACTGAAGCAAGGCCCTTTTATAGGGCTGAAGCAGGAAGTTGTCATCAGGTGGAGCCAGCAGCACTTCCTGTGGCTGGCCCTTTAAATAGAGTAAAGAGGCACGCACCGACGCCTAAGGAAGACTGAAGCAGGAAGAGAGAAGCAGGACCATGGACAGCAGTGCCCCCACAGGGAGGAGCAGGCAGACTTCAGGATGGCCTCCTTCCATCCGATGAGGACCCCGAAGGTGATGTTGTGGCTCCCTGCCGCAGTATCACTCATTATCTCTGCAGCACCTTCTGAAGCTGGTTCCCAAGAAAAGGGGGGGGGGGGGGGGGGTGTTTACATTTCATTTTGAAATGACAAGAAATGAAACAGAGTATTTTGTTGCACTTTTCATGCCAGTTCAGAATGAATGCATACCCCTAATGCATAGTCCATTAAAAGTGCTGAAAGGATTTTGGACTAAGGTGCCAATGTGCTTACATCGTGGACAGTAACATGCACGTCTGGACAGGATTAGTAACAGACATTCAATTCCATTACCAGGAAGTCCTGGGTTTTTGTCTGTTAGTAAAGATCAGTGCAGGTTAGTGACTGAGAGGAGGATCCATTCTAGTGTTGCCCCTGCTTTTGAGGGAGCTGGAATGGTCATCCCCTTTGCAAGTTTGTTTAGCAGCTCTCCACTGAGAGCTCAGGGGGCAGTGAGGGGAGCGCCATGCAATATTTAAATTAGGGGGTCGCAAACCCAGTTTTCGTGACTGCCGTATGCCGGTCACGGAAACAGATGCTGATAAACCCGGTGTTGGTTTTAGTCACTAAAAAGAGAAAGAGTGCAGACAGAGTTTGAGGACCCAGGGGCTTTTTCTGCCAGTCTGCCGTGCAATACCGGTTCCGCGATGGAAATTTGTAAATGCACCAAGCCATCTTATAACGCGGCACACGTTACTACTCTCCTCGCATCTGCCAAGGACAGAGCCAAGCCGTTTTTTTTTTGTTTTTTTTTTTAAGAAAGGGGGAAAGATCAGGCTTCTTGCAGTTAGCTCTTCAGTCCCAGCACTTTCATATTTGTCTCTAGGTAATTGCTAGCACCGACCGGCAAAAAAGGATTTAAAGGAGCTATCAAAGGCTATCACTTAAACCATATAAAAAAGAGAAAAACAAAACAAAACACAAAACTACTACCTTTTCCTTTATGCAGACACAGTCCTATTTGTGCACGGGCAGTCACTGTAAGTTAGGGTATGCGCGGCTTTCTCCGGTTCCTACACATGCACTACTCCAGCTAAACTAAAGAAGCATCAGCGAAGCAATCTGCAGTACTGTGCAGCCAACTGCTCGCTTCTTAAGGTCGCCCAGCCAACTGCAAAAAAAGCTAACGAAAAACTGCTTCATGCCTTAACACATCGACACACAGAGTCTGCAGGAACCTGCCTGTCTGCCAGTAATAAAAATGGCCGCGAGTTTATCGGCAGCCATTTTCATTATTGGCAGACGGCCGGTTATGAAAACCGATGCTATCTCATTCACTCCGTGTCGGATGTGCGTTAAATAGATGCTAATCCCCCTATTGCATTAGGGGTGGATTAGCACCTATTTATCCTGTGTCCGACTGCGGGTTAACAGTGCACTCGGCTGAGTGCACTGTATTGCATCGGCCCCTCTGTTTGCTCCAACCTCTGCCTCACCGCCATTTCTTTTGTTCCCTGCAGGCTGCTTGTGAGGGGAGGAACTGGAGCAAGAAACAGGGAAAGTGAAAGAGCTAAGACTGAAGGAAGACATCCTGTGGCTTTCTTTAGATGATTGAATTAGGAGGTAGGGGAGCTTCAAGTTTGTTGATTGCACAGCAGGTAGTAAATTATGCAGTAACAGGCTAATTATGTAGTTTCTCCCAGGGTCTCAGAATCTCAGGAGCCTGGGGCCATTGCTTATGTGGAACTCTGTCAAAAGCTTTGCTGAAATCCAAGTACTTTACATCTAGCACTGTCCCCCATCTAACTCTCTGGTCACCCAGTCAAACAAATTGGTTAGATGTCTGATAAGACCTACTTCTGGCAAAACCACACTGCCGCGGATCCTGTAATCCACAAGATGCTTCTCAACCCAGTTCACGGGGTAAACCTGTTCACTCAGATTTTCAGGATATCCACAATGAATATGCATGATAGATTTACATGCATAGTGCTAGATATAATTGCACTATTCTCTGTTTTAGCAGTGATTCCATTAATTAACTTCCCATTGAGTTCTAACTGGCCTGTAGTCCCCAGACTCCTCTTTACTTCCACTTTTGTGAAGAGGAACTACGAGATCCACATTCAAAAGCATTTAACCAGCGAAGTCAGAAATTAGCTGGCTAAATGAATATTTGTGCATTTATCCAGCTAAATTCTAGTTAAAGCTAAGGGTGTACCAGGGGTGTAACTGGGAGGAGTTGAGTTAGCCAGTTAAGTTAGTCGGCTGATATTCAGATACAGCCAGATGACTTAAGTCTGTTTGGGCCAAAGAGCTGTCCTAAAGTTAGGTGGCTATACTTAGCCAGCTAACTTTAAGATAACCGGATATATTCGATAGTGTGGTTTCACTATTGAATATACCTCCAAAGGGGCTGATGCAATATAAAGCGCGGAAAGCGGGCGCTGAAAAGTCAGCGCCCGCTTTCCTAACGCACGCATGGTGCTCGCAAGGGGGGCGCCACGCAATACTGAAATTAGGGGGTCGCGCTAGCAAGGAGGCGCTAGGGTCGCTTGCGCGACCTTAGCGCCTCCTTGCTAACGCGATCCCGCTGCGGCTGCTGGTTATGAAGACTGATGCTGGTAAACTCGGCGTCGGTTTTCATAACCGGCCGTCTGCCAGTAATGAAAATAGCTGCCAATAAACTCGATGTCCGTTTTCATTACTGGCAGACGGCCGGTTACAAAAATCAACGCCGAGTTTACCGGCGTCGGTCTTCATAACTTGGCGGTCTGCCAAGTTATTTTTTTTTTATTTTTTACTTAAGAAAAGAAGTACAGAAAAGCAGTTTTTTCTGCTTTTCTGTACTTCTTTTACCTGCGCTCAGCTATTAATGCCTGCTCTAGGCAGGCGATAATATTTGAGCGATAAATGTGCGTCTGAGATGCACATTTATTTTTTGCAGGCGGAGTGAATGAGTATGTAATAGCCTCTCTCACATGCATTTGCATGTGATGAGCGCTATTACATTCTCTCTGCATCCGACGCGGGTTAAATAGGCGCTAATCCCCCTATTGCATTAGGGGGTGGATTAGTGCCTATTTAACCCGCGTCGGAGTGCGGGTTATACAGCGTGCTCGGCTGAGTGCACTGTATTGCATCGGCCCCAAAGTTAGCCAGATAAGTTTATCCTGCTAACTTTGCTAGCTGGACTGGGTCTGAATATGAACCTCCATATCTTTTTGTCTCCAGTGCTCTGGAACCACTCCTGATACTAAAGAAGCATTGAAAAAGCCAGACACTGGAGCTGCCAGAACATCCCACACAGATGTATTCTGTAGTATCGTAACAAAATCAACACACTTTAGATTATCAGCCCCCTAACTATTCTATAGGGTTTTTGTGCAAAATGAAATGCGCATTCTTAGATTAGCATCCTCACAGGACTTACATTGTACTAGGATCCTTCAGTTTAATTAATGATTTTTGCGGGGGGTTTTTTTGTTTGTTTTAAAGCTTCCGCATTTATGTTTTAACACATTTATGAGTGAATGAAAGAAGTCTTCTGTCATAATACAAAAATCAGGCACAAGCCAAAGAAAAACTTTGAGGAAAATCTGAAAACGTTACCTTTGTTTCTGGATCTGAGGGCTTCCCGCATCGCAATCAGATTTGTTGCCAACAAGTCACAGGTGTACACCACAGGAGCAGCTGATGAAAATATTTTCGGAAGAGCCATGATGACAATTCTGTGTCTGTAATGCCCTTGTGCGGCTGTTATATATTTAGAAATACCAATAACTGTTTTAGGTATACTGAAGTTGAGAATATTTACTCTTCACCCATGAAATGACATGTTGGAAAAGTATATTCAGCATGAGAGCAAGTGCCTGGTATTTACTTGTGGGAACTGGGATAAGAAGCAGTGTTGCAAGGGGGATATTTTGGGAGGGTTCGTTTCCAAAATATTGACACCGTATTTCTGCTTTGTTAACTCATCTGAGATATTCCCATTTTCAACCAGTGAAAGCCAACTTTGGTGACTTTCCAGTCATTCTTTGGAGAGTTCTTTTTAGCCCCAGACAGACAGATGGACAGACCCAGACCTCATTTACATAATTCTTTCAAACATTTCATGTGTTGGAAAGCAAAAACTGAAATGTAATGTACATATGCATAGCAACAATATAATCACAATAATCTGCTGTGATAAAATAGATTACTAAATGCATACATGGGACAGTTTCCAAGAATTCAATGTTGCGTCCGTCGGTCACAGATGGCTGCGACCGCTCTGCCTTACCTCTTTTTCTCCCCTTTCTCTCTCTTTGGGCAAGATGGATGCCTCCGGTGCTGAGTGCCGAGGGCCTCAGCGTTTCCAGACCAGCATGGGCGTCCGCATCCGCCATGCTCATTCCTGTGTCTTCCTAGGGCGCGAGTGCACACATCTCCTACGCTCAAATACATGTCATAGCAGGAACCTCGGGGGCAGCCCCACCACATGATGTCAGTACCTCTGGGTATATCTAGCCTCCGCTTTCACTACCACTTTGAGTTAGCAAGGACTTCGGTTTAAGCTACTCGGACCACTCTAAGCTGCGTGCTTAGACGTTGCTTTTCTCCAAGGGCCTCGCTCCAGTAGAAGCTCAAGATACCTGCTCCTCGGGGGTCTCTCACTTCCAACTACCCTTCGGGGTCCTCTCTAACTAGACAACCGCTCCTCGGGGGTCCTTCTCTCTTTTCTACATTTCAGGATATCGGATCATCGGGTACTCACTCCTTGAGGGCCTACCACCCTTTATATCCACCACAGACCTTCGGTCCCAACTTTACACCATCAGGAAAATGCCATCATTCCTGTGAGTACCTGTACGATCCGGTGCTCCAGCTCCACCCATCAGCTGTGACGTCACCCGCACTTCGGGCTTCCGCCATCGTGAAACATCTGGGTGAGACTTCACTTCTGAGCCTGTTGAACGTCCTGGCATGTCTGGGATCAGTGCCTAACCTTCCTGTTTTACCATCTATCTACAAACAGTACAATAACGCCTCTATCCTTACTGTGTCTGCTAACTGAGTTCAGCCTATCGCAGTGGTTCCCCACGGGGACCCTCCCGTGGGTGGAGTCATCTCCATTGCGACCAAGGTCCACAACGCCACAAACCCAACAATCAAGCAGTAGTGTAAGGAAACATATTCATTAAATTAATCCTCAAAATGAACTAATTCATCCAAATTCAGCTATGATTTTACCATGGTAACATGTTTGCATCAGGGGATAATCATAATGAAGTAAATATGTGGGAAGAATAATGAAAAAAATATTCCCTTTTTTTCCTTTGGTCGTGGGTAATGAGATGACATCTGAGAAACTGCTATATAGTGATTATGTATACATACATTAAGGGGCCTATGTACTCAAATGTAGTAACGGAAAGTTACTGCAGTTAACTTTCCAAAGTTAACTTTCCAAAGTTAACTTTCATCTGCCAAATGGCAGATGAAATTTAATGTGAGTTAACTTTCCAAATTTAATTTGTGTTCAAATTAAATTTGAACACAAAGTTAACTCACATTAAATTTCATCTGCCATTTGGATGCCCAGTCTTCCCAATCTTCCAGACTTGCAAGGGCCTCCTGTAATGTATCACAATCCTCTTGTGATTTAACTACTCTGAATAATTTTGTATCATCTGCAAATTTGATAACCTCACTCGTCGTATTCCTTTCCACCCATCAGCTGTGACATCACCAGCACTGCGGGCTTCCGCCATCGTGAAACATCTGGGTGAGACTTCACTTCTGAGCCTGTTGAACGTACTGGCACTTCTGGGATCCGTGCCTTACCTTCCCTTCTTACCATCTATCTACAAGCAGTACAATAAAACCTCTATCCATACTGTGTCTGCTGAGTTCAGGAATATGACGAGTGAGGTTATCAAATTTGCGGATGATACAAAATTATTCAGAGTAGTTAAATCACAGGCAGACTGTGATACATTACAGGAGGACCTTGCAGGGCTGGAAGATTGGGCATCCAAATGGCAGATGAAATTTAATGTGGACAAGTGCAAGGTGTTGCATATAGGGAAAAATAACCCTTGCTGTAGTTACACAATGTTAGGTTCCATATTAGGAGCTACCACCCAGGAAAAAAAATCTAGTCATCATAATGGATAATACTTTAACATCGTCGGCTCAGTGTGCTGCAGCTGTCAAAAAAGCAAACAGAATGTTAGGAATTATTAGGAAGGGAATGGTTAATAAAACAGAAAATGTCATAATGCCTCTGTATTGCTCCATGGTGAGACCGCACCTTGAATACTGTGTACAATTCTTGTTGCCACATCACAAAAAAGATATAGTTGTGATGGAGAAAGTACAGAGAAAGGCAACCAAAAGAATAAAGGGATAGAACAGCTCCCCTATGAGGAAAGGATGAAGAGGTTAGGGCTGTTCAGCTTGGAGAAGAGACGGCTGAGGGGGGATATGATAGAGGTCTTTAAGATCATGTGAGGTCTTGAACAAATAGATGTGAATCGGTTATTTACACTTTCGAATAATAGAAGGACTAGGGGACATTATTTATTTATTTATTTATTTATTTATTTATTTATTTATAGGTTTTTATATACCGATAGCCGTTTGCACATCGTATCGGTTTACAGATAACTAAAACTTTTTGACAGTGTCATTATACAGAACTTGTGGCACTGCCATTACATAGAACAGTAAACTTTGCATACAAGAGATAAACATCAACAAACAGTAACTGGGTAACTATCTACAGGGAACGACAGTTCCTCAATTGGGAGCAGATGAGGGAAAATTAACAAGAGCACATAGTGACGGTAGTACATGGAAAGCATTGTAATCAAATCAGGAGGTCATAGGGGAGAAGGTAATTGAGAGAAAAAGTCAGCAGAAGCACATTGTAAAGGGTGATACAGGGAATGCATTATACACAGCTTAGGGGGTCATCAGGAGGATGATTGTTGACGGAGGGGTAGGCCTGTAAGAATAGCCAGGTTTTTAGTCTGGGGGCATAGAGTTCCACAGGGTGGGGCCGGCCAGGGAAAAGGCTCTGTTCATTGTGAAAATAAGTTTAGTGGATTTGATAGAAGGAGGGCAGTACGAGTAGGTCTAGTGGATGTGCGAGTAAGCAGTGGGGGGTTGATCCAGTCAGTATTTTCATTGGTGATGCTTTTATGAATGAGGGAGAGAACTTTGAACAGGATGCGAGACTGTATTGGGAGCCAGTGGAGATCGATGAGGGTAGGAGTAATGTGGTCACGTTTCCTGGAATTGGTGAGGATACGTGCTGAGGCGTTCTGTAGGAGTTGTAATGGCTTAGTATGTGAAGCAGGGAGACCAAGGAAGAGTGCATTACAGTAGTCTATTTTGGAAAAGATAATAGACTGTAGTACTGTGCGAAAGTCAGTGAAGAATAAGAGGGGCCGGAGTTTTTTGATAGTTTGAAGTTTAAAGTAGCAGTCAGTAAGGATAGATTTAATGAAGGGTTTGAAAGAGAGCTGGCTGTCAATGAGGACGCCAAGGCTACGGGTGTGGGAGGGGAAGAGCATGGAGGAGTACACAATGGGAATGGAGAGAGAGGAATGTTTGTTAGAGATGATGAGGAGTTCAGTTTTTTGTGGGTTAATGGCAAGGTGCATAGCTGGTTGATAACCGTCAGGCAGGATTCCCATTTTTGAAGAGCAGTTTGGAGGGAGTCAGTGAAGGGGAAAAGGATTTGGACATCATCTGCGTAGATAAAGTGTTTGATGCCAAGATTAGTAAGGAGGGTGGTGAGGGGGAGCATATAAATGTTAAATAGAGTAGAGGAGAGAGAGAAACCCTGGGGGACGCCTTGGTTAAGGCTAACTGGGTCGGATTCATTGTTGCCAGTGGATACTGT
Organism: Rhinatrema bivittatum; assembly: GCF_901001135.1. Taxonomy (NCBI): domain Eukaryota; kingdom Metazoa; phylum Chordata; class Amphibia; order Gymnophiona; family Rhinatrematidae; genus Rhinatrema; species Rhinatrema bivittatum. Next base: position 164,699,274 of record NC_042621.1, read on the forward strand.
ATAATGACGATCTTGTAAGTATGATTTGATCCAAGAGAGGGCAGTGCCGGAGATTCCTATGTTACTGAGAATGTTGATTAATATGATGTGGTTAACATTATCAAAAGCTGCAGATATGTCTAACATAGCAAGGAGAAATGAGTTCCCAGTGTCAAATCCTTTAATGATGATATCCGTCAGGGATAGCAGCAGTTTTTCAGTGCTCAGGTTTTTCCGGAAGCCATATTGTGTGGGAGGAAGGATGTGTTGTTCTAGGTGATCAGATAGGCGATAGTTGACTAATTTTTCCAAGATTTTAGATAGGAAAGGGAGATTAGAGATAGGTCTGAAGTTAGCTAGAGTAGAAGGGTCAAGGCTGGGTTTTTTAAGGATTGGTTTCACCACTGCCTGTTTTAGGAGTGTAGGGACTGTACCTTGCTCCAGGGAACAGTTGCAGATGGATGAGAGAGGTTTGGCAATAGCTTTGGGAATAGATAGGAGAAGTTTAGTAGGAATGGTTTCAGAGGGGTGAGAGGAGGGTCTCATTTTTTTAAAGATGTTTTCAATTTCAAGCGAAGAGGATAAGTCGAAAGATGAGAGGGTAGAGGTAAGATTGAAAGAAGGCATTCCATGAAGTTAGCAAGTAGTGCATTTAAGACTAATCAGAGAAAATTATTTTTCACTCAACTCACAATAAAGCTCTGGAATTTGTTGCCAGAGGATGTGGTTAGTGCAGTTAGTGTAGCTGGGTTCAAAAAAGGTTTGGATAAGTTCTTGGAGGAAAAGTCCATTAACGGCTATTAATCAAGTTTACTTAAGGAATAGCCTCTGCTATTAATTGCTTCAGTAGCATAGGATCTTCTTAGTGTTTGGGTAATTGCCAGGTTCTTGTGCCCTGGTTTGGCCTCTGTTGGAAACAGGATGCTGGGCTTGATGGACCCTTGGTCTGACCCAGCATGGCAATTTCTTATGTTCTTAAAGACAGTGAGATTGATATTCAGCGCTACTTAGCCAGAAAGGTAGGGACTTATCTAGATAAGTGGTGGTGGCTGTCATTTAACTGAATAAGCACTTATCTGGCTAAGAAGATAGCCGGATAAGTGGCTGTCATTTAACTGAATAAGCACTTATCTGGCTAAGAAGATAGCCGGATAAGTGGAGGGCGGGATATGGGCATTCTGGGGAGGAGCTACTTATCCTGCTAATTTGTCCAGTTAAGTTAACCAGTAGAGATGTGAATCGTGTGATCGATCATCTTAACGATCGATTTTGGCTGGGGGGGGCAGGTAATCGGATATTCGCGGTTTTGTTTTTTTAAATATCGTGTAAATCATAAATCGGGGGAGGGCGGGAAAACCGGCACACTAAAACAACCCTAAAACCCACTCCGACCCTTTAAAATAAATCCCCCACCCTCCCGAACCCCCCCAAAATGTCTTAAATTACCTGGGGTCCAGTGGGGGGGTCCCGGTGTGATCTTCCACTCTCGGGCCACGGGTGCATTGATAGAAATGGTTCCTTTCCCCCCGACGTCCCGAGCGTAGGAGATCGCTCCCGGACCCCCGCTGGACCCCCAGGGACTTTTGGCCAGCTTGGGGGGGCCTCCTGACCCCCACAAGACTTGCCAAAAGTCCAGCGGGGGTCCGGGAATGACCTCCTGCACTCGAATCGTGTTGCCGTATTGCAAAATGGTGCCGGCCATACGGCCATACGGCCGGCGCCATTTTGCAATACGGCAATATGGCCATACAACCGGCGCCATTTTGGTTCCTTTCCCCCGACGTCACGAGCGTAGGAGATCGCTCCGAGAGATACGGCCCAAGTATTGCAAAATGGCGCCGGCCGTATGGCCATATTGCCATATTGCAAAATGGCGCGGCCGTATGGCCGGCACCATTTTGCAATACGACAACACGATTCGAGTGCCGGAGGTCATTCCCGGACCCCCGCTGGACTTTTGGCAAGTCTTGTGGGGGTCAGGAGGCCCCCCAAGCTGGCCAAAAGTCCCTGGGGGTCCAGCGGAGGTCCGGGTGCGATCTCCTATGCTCGTGACGTCGGGGGACAGGAACCAAAATGGCACCAGCGCTACCTTTACCCTGTCATATGACAGGGCAAAGGTAGCGCCGGCGCCATTTCTATCAACGCACCCGTGGCCCGAGAGTGGAAGATCACACCGGGACCCCCCCACTGGACCCCAGGTAATTTAAGACATTTTGGGGGGGGTTCGGGAGGGTGGGGGATTTATTTTAAAGGGTCGGGGTGGGTTTTAGGGTTGTTTTAGTGTGCCCGTTTCCCCGCCCTCCCCCTTCCCCTGATTTACGATTTTTGACGATAAATCGGGGGAATTCCTATTATATATCGCCTCTAACGATTTTTGACGATTTAAAATATATCGGACGATATTTTAAATCGTCAAAAAACGATTCACATCCCTATTAACCAGTAAGTTAGACGTGCTCAATAGCAGTCTAAAGTTAGCCGGATAAGACTTATTTGGCCAACTAGCAGTTTTTACGAAGATATACAGCAGCATAACTGTGATGCTAAATATTCCTTGTAAGTTAACAAGATAAGTCTTATCTGGCTAACTTACTTAACCAGATATCTTTTAATATCTACTCCAGTGTAAAGTGCTATGTACAAAGGGCCATGTACACAAATTAGGACTGCGATAAATGTATGGTTACTGTTAATGTGAGAAACCACCAACTGCTGTGCTAATCATCCGTCCCAAAATGAAAAGGACAGAGAGCACTGGGAAAAATAAATTCTTAAAAAAATAGCACCATGCAGCATTGGGTCAATGACAGAAGGAGAGACTGCGCATACATATGTTTTCCCTGAAAACTTTCCATCAGAGATATAGCAAGAGGGGAGGACTGGGGACTGGGCAGAGTGGGGCGAGGGGGGTCAAAGCCCTCAGGTGCCAGACCATAGGGGGAGCTTGGAGTCCATTCTTTTGCATTTTTTTTCAGCCACATGCAGGTAGAAGGTGAAAAGAGGGTGTTATTTGAAATGTCTGTGTATTTAGATTTTCAGAAGGCATTTGACAAAGTCCCCCATGAGAGGCTTCTAAGAAAATTAAAAAGTCATGGGATAGGAGGCGATGTAGTTTTTGGATTGCAAACTGGTTAAAAGACAGGATTAAATGCTCAGTAATCTAAATGGAGAGAGGTAGACAGTAGAGTGCCTCAGGGATCTGCACTTGGACCAATGCTTTTTAATATATTTATAAATGATCTGGAAAGGAGAATGATGATGAATGAGGTGATCAAATTTGCAGATGACACAAAATTATTCAGAGTAGTTAAATCAGATGCTGATTGTGATAAATTGCATGAGGACTTTGCAAGACTGGAAGATTGGGCATCCAAATGGCAGATGAAATGTAATGAGCATTGTGGACAAAAGCAAATTGATGCATATAGGGAAAAATAACCCATACTGTACTTACATGATGTTAGGTTTCATGTTAGGCATTTCCACCTAGGAAAAAGATCTAGGCATCATAATGGACAATACATTGACATCTTTGGCTCAGTGTGCTGCAGCAGTTAAAAAAAACAAACAAAAACCAAACCAAGCAAAATGTTAGGAATTATTTGGAAAGAAATAGTGAATAAAAAGGAGAATGTCATAATGCCTCTGTATTACTCCATGGTGAGACCATACCTTGAGTACTGTGTTCAGTTTTGGTCGCCACATGTCAAAAAAGATATAGATGCACTGGAGAAGGTACAGTGAAAGGCGACCAAAATGATAAAGGGGATGGAACAGATCACCTATGAGGAAAGGCTAAAGAGGTTAGGGCTGTTCAGCTTGGAAAAGAGATGGCTGAGGGGGTGTATGATGAAGTCTACAAAATTCAGAGAGGACTAGAATGGATAAATGTGAATCCACTGTTTACTCTTTCAGATAATAGAAGAACTAGGGGGCACGCCATGAAGTTAGTGAGTAGCACATTTAAAACAAATCAGAGAAAATTGTTTTTCACTCAGTGCACAATTAGCTCTGGAATTTGTTGCCAGGGTCTATGGTTAAGGCAGTTAACTCAGCTGGGTTTAAAACAAGATTTGGACAAGTTCTTGGAGGAGAAGTCCTTAAGTTGTTATTAGTCAAGTTGACTTAGGGAATAGACACTACTTATTACCAGCATTAGTAGCATGGGATCTACTTAATGTTTGAGCACTTGCCAAGTACTTGTATCTTGGATTGGCCACTTTTGAAAACAGAATATTGGTCTTGATGGACTCTCAGTCTGATCCAGTATGGCAAATTCTTATATTCTTATGTCTGCTTCTTCTGTGTCCTTAAGCATTTCTTCAAGGATGGTGATTAGGGATGTAAATCGGGCTTCGGACGATTGAAAATATCGTCAATATTTTCAAAATCGTCAGAAATCGGGGGCTCCCCCAAAAATGATAGGAAAACCCCATGATATTGATCGTGGGGGTTCCCTTATCGTCTTGGGGGAGAGCGTGAAAAACAGCACACAAAAATAACCCCTAAACCCACCCTGACCCTTTAAAATGAACCCCTTAGCTTCCCCCACCCTCCCAACGCCCCCAAAAATGTTTTACAGATAACTGGTGGTCCAGTGGGGGTCCCGGGAGCGATCTCCCGCTCCGGGCCATCCTCCCGCTCCCGGGCCATCAGCTACCACTAATCAAAATGGCGCCGATGGCCCTTTGCCCTTACCATGTGACAAGGTATCCGTGCCATTGGCCGGACCCTGTCACATGGTAGGAGCACTGGATGGCCGGCGCCATCTTGTGCTCCTACCATGTGACAGGGGCTGACCAATGGCACCGGTAGCCCCTGTGACATAGTAAGGGAAAAGGCTATCGGCGCCATTTTGATTACTGGCAGCCGATGGCCCGAGTGCAGGAGATCGCTCCCGGACCCCCGCTGGACAACCATGGGCTTTTGGCAAGTCTTGGGGGACCCTCCTGACCCCCACAAGACTTGCCAAAAGTCCAGCGGGGGTCCGGGAGTGACCTCCTGCACTCGGACTGTTGGCTGCCAGTATGCAAAATGGCGCCGATAGCCTTTGCCCTTACTATGTCACAGGGGCTACCGGTGCCATTGGTCAGCCCCTGTCACATGGTAGGAGCACAAGATGGTGCTGGCCATCCAGTGCTCCTACCATGTGACAGGGTCCGGCCAATGGCAAGGATATCCTGTCACATGGTAAGGGCAAAGGGCATCGGCGCCATTTTGATTAGTGGCAACCGATGGCCCGGGAGCGGGAGGACAGCCCGGAGCGGGAGATCGCTCCCGGGACCCCCACTGGACCACCAGGTACCTGTAAAAAGTTTTTTTTGGGGGGGTCGGGAGGGTGGGGGAAGCTAAGGGGTTCGTTTTAAAGGGTCGGGGTGGGTTTTTTGTTTATCGGCTCGGGCGCACCCGATAAACAAAACCGTGATCAGGCCCGATGCAAAAAAACCCACATGTGAATCGGAACTGGAATCCAAACTGATTCCGGTTCCGATTTACATCTCTAATGGTGATGGTGCTAGGAAGAAGGGATATGGGGGAGGAAACACAAATGTATTGGCCCCCAGGTGCCAGAGATCTTTGCTATGCCACTACTTTTCACTCCATCTCTTCATCCATTTCCCTGATATACTTTTCATCTCTTTCTGTACTTCTCTAGTTACTACCCTAAGCAACTTGGTGGGCAGACTGGATAGACTATTTGATCTTTATCTACTGTCATTAACTATGTTACTCTGTTAATCCATTTTTTGCACCCACCCTCTGGGTGACAGGACAAGACCAGAAGTTAATACCTGCTTCCTGTCACTTTTACTACTGTGGTCATAACGTCATGGTTTGAACTACCCAGAGCCCCATAGCAAATACAGTTAAGAACATAAAACTTGACATGCTGGGTTAGACTAAAGTCTATTGTGCCCATCCTTCTTTTGCTGACATTGGTTAGTCCAGTTCACAAGTACCTGTCAGATCCCCAATAATTGATCTATTTATTGTATCTCACTCCCAGAAATACGTGCTGGTTTTCCCAAGTGTAGCTAGCTAATAACTGTTTATGAACTTTTCCTGCAGGAACTTGCCCAATCCTCTTTTGAGCCCTTCTGTGTTAGCTGCCTTGACATGTCCTCCGTCAACAGATTCCAAAGCATGATTATGCGCTGAGTGCAAAAAATACTTCCTATAATTTGTTTTAAATCTATCAGTTGTTAGTTTCATGGAGGGTCCCCTACTCCTAATGTTATTTGAAAAGTTAAATAACTGTTCCTTATTTATCTGCTCCATCCCATTCATGATTTTATAAATTTCAAACATAACCCCTCTCATTTGTCTGTTTTCCAAGCTAATCTGTTTAGCCTTTCTCCATAAGGAAGCTTTTCCATCCCTTTTATCATTTCTGTTGCCCCTCTATGGACCTTTTCTGTGCTTGGTATGTCTTTTTTGAGATTGGATGACCAGAATTGCACACCAATTGCACCATGGATCTATACAAAGGCATTATGATATTCTCAGTTTTGATCTCCATTCCTTTCCAAATAATTCTTAATATTCTATTTGCCTTTTTCACCACAGCCGCACACTGAACTGAAGATTTTAAGGTATCGTCCACAAGGACTCAGAGGTCCTTTTCTTGGGTGGTGATTCCTACACAGAATCCAGCATTGTGAACCTGTATTTGGGATTATTTTTCCTTATGCATATTACTTTGCACTTGTCCACATTAAATTATATCTTCCATTTAGATACCCAGTCTCCTAGTCTCACAAGGACCTTCTGCAGTTCTTTATAACATGCTCCTGTTTTAATGGCTCAAAACAATTTTGTGTCATCTGCAAATTTGATCACCTCACTTATTGTTACTTTTTTCCTGATTATTCATAAATATGCTAACTAGCACAGGCCCCAGTACAGACCCCTGGAGCACTCCATTAACAATCTTTCTCTATTTGGAAAACTAACCATTTAGGCCTATCCTCAGTTTACTCTCTTTCATCCAGTTAGCAATCTACAATAGGACGCTGCCTCCAATCACATGTACTCCCAGTGTCCTGAGAAGTCTTTCGTTAAGGACTTTGCCAAGTGCTGCTTTCCAGTTCAAAGTGGAAAGCAGAAACACAGCAGTATAAATGGGAACTGGCTAGAGTGAGATATGAAGCTCCAATCTACTCCTGCTGGCCCAAGGGGTGAGGGTGATTTGGGTGGGAGAAATGAGAGAAGAATCTAATGAGGAGCACACTGGGGGAGGCAGTGGATACTGGATTGAGGGGAGCAGATTGGGAAGGGAGGGGTGAAAAGTAAATCCATGGAATACAAAATTGATTGGGGGAGCAGATTGGATCGGGCAAATTGAGGATCTACAAAACCAACTCCCCATTTTAGGCTGGTAGAAAACTTGACTAGCTCTCCTGATAGTTTTTCTTGCAATGATGTGATTGACACTCATCATCTTAACTGTGAATACATCATGGATTTTTTTAATGTCAAAGATTGCCATGATTTCTGAATGGTTTGGTGCTGAATCACCTTGGTTCAATGATTTGCCTGTAAATAATATCAGTCTATGGTTTTAGTTTGATTTGGTTTCTGAGCTTGAAGTCACACAGGTGATTTCTTCCCTAAACCCTCCTTTTGTTTGTTGAGTCTTTGTAGTGTTGTCATTCTGAAATCATTGAAGGATATAATTGCACCTTTATTGAAGCAGATAGCCAATCTATCTTTTGTAGAGGGTTCTGTTCCCAGTGTGCTGAACAGACTTCTGTTAGGTTATCATTGAGAAAAACAAGGCTGGATTCTATTACTACTATATATATAACTATTGTACAGATTCATCCCTGTCTTTTGTTTCCAAGATCATTGATCTTGCGACAGATGAATGATTCTGTTCAGGATAACCAGGTCCTGTATAGTATAGCTGGGTTTAATAAAGAATTGGATAAGTTCTTAGAGGAGAAGTCCATTATCTGCTATTAATCAAGTTGACTTAGAAAATAGCCACTGCTATTACTAGCATCAGTAGCATGGGATAGCTTTTGTGTACTTGCCAGGTACTTATAGCCTGGATTGGCAACTGTTGGAAACAGGATGCTGGGCTTGATGGACCCTTGGTCTGACCCAGTATGGCATGTTTTTATGTTCTTATGTTCTTAGAATAGACAGTGGCCCTGGGAACCGTTGTGTGCTCCTGCATTCTGGTATTCACCCAAAGAGGGGGGTTACAATTGTAATTCAGTTTACGCAGGACTTCCCTTATATGCCCTGAAAGCACTCCAGATCCTCCAGAATGCTGTTGACCAGGTGATCTCAGGTTGATTTATGCAAGTTCATATTACGCCTATGTTTTACGATCTATACTGGCATGTAAAATATAAAATTGCTTTACTAATACATAAGTTGTTGGGTCTGGACTCTTTCCCTTGGGTAAATGTGATGCTTCGTGTTTACAATCCAATGCATCTCTTCACAGTATGGATTGCTAGATATCCCTTGCGGAGACTAGGAAGAGAGCTTTTTCAATTGCTGCTCCCATCCTTTGAAACTCTTTACCTGAAAGTCTATGTTTGACTTCTTGCTCAAAGTGTTTCAAATCTATGTAGAAAACATTTTAGCAGGCCTTCAGGTGAGTTTGGGGTTGGAGCTGATGTCATTCAATATAGTTATCAATTTATTTATTTATTTATTTATTTATTTATTTAAATTATTTATATTCCGCTGATCAACAAATCTCTGCGGATTACAAGTAACATGCACAAAAATATTGAATGACAGCAATAATACATCATGAAATAGCAAACTGATTAGAAAACAAATAGTGAAAAATAAAACGGAGTCATGAGAAGAAAGGCAAATATTCATTAACCAGCAAACCTAAGTTGTATCTTCAATTGCAGTTGATCCTTTATGATACTGTTTTATATATTTGTTGTTTGTTTTTATTAATTATGAATGTTTTATTCTGTACACCACCTAGGGCTCTGGCAACAGGCAATATAGAAATAAAATAAAATTTAAAAAAGTAGCCTCTCTATCCCCCATTCTCACCTAGAGTCAGCTGCTAATTTCATCCTGGTCATACAGATATGATATGGAGAGGCTTATAACTTGAGTTCCCTTGATGCTACATTTTTTGTGGTTTTCTTTCTGAAGGAAATTTTCTGCTAGGTAGCATTATATCACCCACTATCCCTCTATTTACATATTTTGCATATGTGGTTGTGGCAAATATTGCTGCTTTCATGGTAAAGCATTGTTGTACCCCTCATCAGGGGCTTTCTATGTCTAACTTTCTCCTTTAAAAAATGACTAGAGCTGAGCACATACATTTAAGTGCCTATTTTCACCAGGAATCTAGATGTACGCACTTAAAAAAGTTGGATGGGGCCATTACAAAATGGTGCTAGGCAAATAACTACAAAATAAAACAAAAACCAAACAATATAGAGGTGTCTAGGTTGGGCATCTTTTCAATATCAGCCTACACATATTTTTTTTACTGAGCGCAGTTTTTTACTGTTCACAGTTTGTAATATTGAGGTTTCAGATTTAGATTTATGGATCCTTCATTTTTCAAAGAAATTTAATAAGGCACCAGAACCAAATGGAATCCGTCTAAGGTCACCGTGAGGGGAGGGTTTTTTTCATGACTGCTGCACTTAACATTTTAGGAGTCAAGTAGGGTGGGGCAGGCTTTTTAGAACTAACAAAGGGCACATGTAATACAGTCGGATTTGTACCTGCTACAAGCAAAATGAAGGTGCGAGGGTTAGAGGTTGGAAGACATGAGTAAGATAGCAGGAAAAAAGAAGAAAACTGCTTTAGGAAAGATATGTACTGTATTACTACATGCCATCTGTGACCTCAACAAAAACAATAAATTATTTGTTGTATATCATTTGTATTTAAAAGTCCTTAACAAGAATAAATTGATAGCTTTCTTCAAGAAATTATATCATAAAATAGAGAATTTTTTTATTTGATTCATGAAATGAGTATCTAATATGTATCAAAAATATGTCCATTATCTTTTGCAGTGCTGTGTATACTGAGAGCGCTATATCATTAGTAAATAATTATCCTGGAAAAGAGAACATGACGCTGTTCTACAAATACTCACTGTTATTCAGAGTGCAAATTTAGTGTTTTTACTCTATTATAAAATACTAAGTTTTGTTTTAGATAAAATTATCTCACTATTACATTATCAATTTACTTAACATTTTGACTGGCAGAATATATGAACACATCATTAAATTGGAATACTTGCATTGAATTAACAAATCACTACCATTCAGTTTAAACAATGCCAGAGCAGTATTTAAGGCAAAACCATTTAAAAAGCATATAATGATCTCCTAATTCATGTGTATGGTACCCTGGCAGCAATAACAGCACTCTCATGGTTTTCCTGGCAATAATCCAGTTTTCTCATCTGGATAAATTATTTTCCCCTCTAGTCTCATAGTTTATTCACTCAGGAACTGGCATGCCACTTATAAAATTGTGAAACAATTAACAATAAATACCATCCTTCATGGATGCACTGAGAGTTGATCTGTGGTCTTCAGTTATGAATACTAACCTTGTATCATAATCGGGATATTTAGTAGCTGTCTTTCAATATAAGTGCATCAAGAACAATAAACTATTAAAGTATTCAATTTTCCATTAATAGTAGAAATAAAGTTCAACAAATTAGGTGATTTCTTGTTATTGGACTAACTTAAGACATCTTTTACTGCTCTCAAGAGCTTTATCCCCTTCCTCAGGGCAATGCAAAATGAGCTGCATTGATCTGATGAACGAGGCATAGCTTTCAAAAGTGAATCAATAAAGGGTTAATTCAGACCAATATACAGTTATCACCTATAACTTATTTGGTTATCTTTATTTTCTTTGTACCCAAGTAGACTAACACAGCTAGTGCAATACTTTATTCAACTATTAGTGGTAATTATGCTAACCACATAGGGAGGGTCATTTCCATGGTTTCAGGGATCTGGGTACACCACCCCAGGAGCGGTGCAGGACTGCAAGGCAGGACCCTGGGCTAAACAAGGATCAGTCTTCCTGCCAGTCTCCTTCCGTGAAGATTGAGCTGCTGGGTTCTGGGGACCACTAGGTCTTTGCTGTGGCAGCAGTACATTATGGTGAGTCCAGACAGACTGAATTAAGGTTGGATAGATTGGATCAAGGATAGATAGGCTGGACAAGACAAGGCTTGGACAGGCTGGACTGGGCAGGACATGACCAGACCAAATAAAGATAGGACTGGACACGGTAGACAGGACAAGACCGGCCGAGGACTAGGCAAGACAGCACAGAGCAAAGAACATAAAGGTCAGAAGGCAGCGAGGCTAGAAGCCCGTAGGCTGCTAGGACAAAGGCCTGGAGGCCCCTAGGTACAGAGAGGCCACAAGGAAGGATATAAGACAGAGAAGGCCCGAAGGCCACAAGGCAAGGTACAAGAATGGCCAGGTCAGAAAGCCAAGGGTGACTCCATGAAGAGACAAGCTAGTTCTGGCAAGGCTGACCATGGCGACAGCAGCGAGGAGGAGGCTTAGCAAGGCTGGTGATGAGGCTCACTGAAGGCTTCTACAGGTGAGGAGGAGTCATAGCAGGCAGTAGCAGGACACAGAGAGGCTGCATGGCTGGCGAAACCGTGACACCATTTCTGTGGGTAAAACAGTGCCTTACCTGTGGAAAGGGGCTTTTAGAGAATTGCCCTTCCCGAGTGCATGTAAACTCACACGTGTATTGCCACTATACCTGGAACTTCTCCCACACTGTCAAGAGGCAGTTCCCAGAGCAGGAGATGGTGCGGGATTTGCTCTTACACCCAACCTTTTGCACAGAAACAAAAATTAACAAATAAAAACAAAAAATATATATCAGGTGATACCTTTTTTATTGGACTAACTTAATAGATTTCTTGACTAGCTTTCAAGAGCTTATATTCTCTCTTTCTGAGGTCAGAATTCAAATGTATTTATTTACAAAATCTTGTATTCCATACTCTTACCAAAAATATTGTTTGAAGCGGATCACAACATGTCATAAAAACATTTCAAATCAACATATCAGCAAAAATATAAATAAAAGCAGTATATATAATGCTTCATTTAAAAGTATGCATCCACTGGACTGGTGCTGGTGAAGAGACATACTCTTCTGAAACTAGTATAGGGTAATCCCTCTGGAATACCTCCTCCGAGCTCCATGAAGGAGTTCTGGCCATCTTAGCCTATACTACTACAAAAAGTAGTGTCTGTGCCCCTAAGGAAGACGGAATTTGGACTATATCCCCTTATGGCTCCTCTGTCTCCATTTGTGTGATATGCATTGATGGTGCCAAGGCATCTGTTGTTACTGCAAGATTGCTCTGGTTCTACATGCATCCAGGGCACACATGGCCTGGTCTCTTATGCTTCGACGGCACCAACCTCTTATGTTTAGCTGAAGAGACAGAGGACCTTGCCACTAGCTGGTGCATCTGGATCCTGCGTCTCTGTCACCGAGGAAGTCCATACCCATTTACTCATTTAAGTCCCGGAATGGTCAGAAGCTTGATGCTTCTGACCAATCTTCTGCTCAGTGTGGAACAACAGCCAAGAAATCAAATAGAATGCTAGGAATTATTAGGAAAGGAATGGAGACTGAAACAGAGAATATCATAATGACTGTATTGCTCTATGGTGTGACCTGTGGAAAATCCCAAGGGAAAGAACCTCAGGGGATTTCCCGGAGGCCTCTTAATTGGCTTTGTATACCTCTGCTGGAGTCTATGTTAAAAACGCAAATACAAATTTGTAATACCATGCAATCAGCTGAGGCCATTTAAAGTTCCTCTTTTATTGATCTAAAGTAAACAGGTTACAGTCACTGACCAAATCCAGAGCGCTTCGAGTGTCACAGTTGAAATTAACACTTTAAATATAATCCAAAAACATTGATAACAAGCTTTCAACAAATCAGCAACTAAATATCTCAATATTTATTAGATTCCTAATATTTTTACTTAATTCTTGTAACTAATAAATAATATAACCAGGAAATATATAGTGTGGCTGCCGTAAGTAAACCATAGAAGACATTCCAGTGATAGGGTGAAGGAGAAGGGAGGTTTGATGAGTAATCAGAAGGTGATAGGCAATATAATTTTATGGATCATAATGTGAAACAAAACCTAGATCTTTACTGAGTCCTTTGAATTTTCAAAAGTATGTGTGTAAAGTTTCTTGGAAAACCCATGGACATTGAACCAATGAGAGCAGTTACAAAATTATCCCTTTAAAGTTTGCTGTGTAATTTTAGAGATATGATTTCAAATTAATTAGATCTTTCAGCCAAATCAGATGACTAGCTCCAAAATCTTATGCCAAGGATTCCCAAACACGTCCTGGGGACCCCACAGCCAGGCGGGTTTTCAGGATATCCACAATGAATATGCATGAGATACATTTGCATACCATGGAGACTTGATATATGCATACCATGGAGACTCAATATATGCAAATGTATCTCATGCATATTCATTGTGGATATCCTGAAAACCCGCCTGGTTGGCAGGTTGGGAAGCCCTGTCATATGCACTGAGGATTTTAATAGTGAGTATTGTGATCCTCAACATGTAAAGTAGCACTGGCTCTTTAAAAGCTGCGTTTGCATAAGAAAGTTTAAGAAGGGGTTAAAAATAAGAGAAGATTATGAAAACTCTAGTGGGAGTGTTACTTATAGAATAAAATAACAAGTGATTTTCTAAGTAGTGTTCCTACTTTTCTGCAGGAGAACTAAAATTTCAAAAATATAAAAATTGTTGCCCAAGGCAATAAAAGAAACTGAGAACGTGGTACCTCTCCAAACAGGACATGTTAACCAAACTATTGGTTGTTTGGAGAGCTGTTGGAAGTGAATAATGGTGCAAATATGATTGCATGAATCAGTATTTGCTGACAAATCTGTAAATGGGGTGGAGGAATTTGATAAATAGTAGCGGTAGCAGAAGTGGAAGTATTATTTCTAAAGTGCTACTAGACATATGAAGCACTTAAAGATACACATATGAGACAAGCCCTGCTCCTTGGAGTTTAGAATCTAATCAAGACAAACAGACGTGTCAAAGAGGGGTCTATGGGAAGTGCATATGTTGTAGAAAAGTAGTTAGGTTTTAAAAACTGCTTCAAAAAGGTGACGTTTTAAACTAGGTTTGAATATGAACAAAGAGGGAGCATTGAAGCACTAATTCAGAAAGTTAATGTGGTATCTATGGTCACTCCTCTTTATGCTGAATCTTTTTTCAGGTCATGATGAATATTTCCTTTCTTTTTTATTTTTACTGGATGAAATTTAATGTGGATAAGTGCAAGGTGATGCATATAGGGAAAAATAACCCATGCTATAGTTACACAATGTTAAGTTCCATATTAGGAGCTACCAAGCAAGAAAGAGATCTAGGCGTCATAGTGGATAACACATTGAAATTGTCAGTTCAGTGTGCTGCGGCAGACAAAAAAGCAAACAGAATGCTGGGAATTATTAGAAAGGGAATGGTGAATAAAACGGAAAATGTCATAATCCTTCTGTATCGCTCCATGATGAGATCGCATCTTGAATACTGTGTACAATTCTGGTCGTTGTATCTCAAAAAAGATATAGTTGCAATGGAGAAGGTACAGAGAAGGGTGACCAAAATGATAAAGGGAATGGAACAGCTCCCCTATGAGGAAAGACTAAAGAGGTTGGGACTTTTCAGCTTGGAGAAGAGATGGCTGAGGGGGATATGATAGAGGTGTTTAAAATCATGAGAGGTCTAGAACGGGTTAATGTGAATTAGTTATTTACTCTTTTGGACAATAGACTAGGGGGTAGTCCATTAAGTTAGCGAGTAGCACATTTAAAACTAATCAGAGAAGGCGACATAGACGGTTGGTGCTAACGCTGCTCTCGACTTGCTGTTACTTTCAAACAAACAATTGGTTTTCTTACCTAGAAATTATGCCGCATAAACGCAAGGGCAGGATCAGGGTGTTTCCTGCGGACCCTGGTCAGGCAGTAGAGCAGAGATTAATAACGCAGTGTACAACCGCCTCACAGCAGCAACCGACGGTGAGCCCTATTGGCGTTTCGCAGAGAGAAGCTTCGATTTCGCCCGGGGAAGTCACCTTAAGCCCGCCGGATTCTAGACAACCCCCATACGCTTCCTCACCCAAACCTGCCATTTCGACACAGATATTGACGGAGGGTGAAAGTCCCATCGAAGCTGTGCCCGCGGGAAGAAATGGCGGTGAGTTGGGGAATCTCCCTACCCCCACCCGGCAGAACCCGCAGGAGCCTCCGGAGATAGGAGCAGTGGGAGTAGTGGCTTCCTTGACCCGGGAGGAACGCGGTACACCGGGTGAGGTTGGATTAAACAGCTTGGAGACGGAGGATTTGGTCAAGCCAGAGGTTGTGTCCCTAGATTCTCTCTGGGGAATGATGGCAGGTATGTCGAAGCTAATCAAGGAACAAACCTCTCAAATTATGAACTTGGGGAAAAAACTGGATTTAGTGGCTGGTGATAGTTGTCGTGCACAACAAGAGCAAGCACAAGCAACTGAAGCTCTAAACCAGGATATGAGAAAGTTACAAGATGTATCCTCGAGTCTAATGAAAGAATCCCTAAATTCAGCGAGACGTTTGGAAGCTGTGGAAAATTTTCTTAGACATTTGAACATCAGACTTCTAAATTTCCCAAAAATATTGGGTGAATTACCAATAGTGACCTTCAAAAAATATCTACAAGAGGTCTTGAAAATTCCATTGGAACAAATACCTCCAGTGAAGAAGATCAGTTTTTTGGTGCAAAGAACTGGTAATGCTGTAATAAGAGAAGAGAATAGACCTGATATTGAGAATCTCACCCAGTACCTAGAAAATTCTGAGGTAGAAATTATAGAAAGGGCTTTGTTGTTTATATCATTATATTCGGAACAAGATTTCAGCATGATAATGAGAGCGTATTTTAAAAATATAAAAGAGTTATATTTAGGCCAGTCTGTCCGATTATTTCCTGATTTATCCCGGCCGACCCAATTGCGTAGAAAAGTTTTTCTTACTATGAGAGAGGAAGTCTTGGCATTAGGAGCGAGTTTCCATCTTCGCTATCCTTGTAGATGCATTGTAAAAATTTCCAGCAATGTTTATGTTTTCTTTAACCCCGAGCATTTGAGAGAATTCCTGATTAGTAAAAGTCAGCCACCACCAAACTAGAATATGAAAGAATTCTGTGTAGTACTATGTCTGAGGTTTTCCTAAAATAATTTACCTAAGTCTTCTCAAGTATAGTAATTACGCCCCCCCCCAATTTTTCTTGCTTGGATTCATTGATATACTAAATTTAAATGGAATTATGTTAAGAGTTATATATCAATGATTATACGACCATTTGTACTTATAATTTGTTTTTCTTGGTATATCATGAAACTGTTTCAAACAAATATATTATTTTGTGTAATTGTTTGTGAAAATTTGAGAAATAAAGAATTAAAAAAAAAAACAAAACAACTAATCAGAGAAAGTTCTTTTTCACTCAACGCACAATTAAACTCTGGAATTTGTTGCTAGAGGATATGGTTAGTGCAGTTAGTGTAGCTGTGTTTAAAAAAGGATTGGATAAGTTCTTGGAGGAGAAGTCCATTACCTGCTATTAATTAAGTTGACTTAGAAAATAGCCACTGGTATTACTAGCAACAGTAGCATGGAATAGACTTAGTTTTTGGGTACTTGCCAGGTTCTTATGGCCTGGATTGGCCACTGTTTGTTACGCGTCCCGTCCGCGCCCGTCCCACGCAAGGGCCTGCTCACCTTCATGGTTCCAAGGCAGGTCCCGGGACAGCCACCCTAACGGCAGCTGCTAGCACTTCCAGGCCCCGGCATCCTGTGGTGAAGCTCTTCCTAACCTCTGTCTCTGTCCGTGCTCCACTCCCTGGGGACAGTTGCCTCCTGGTCCCTACCAGGAGGTGGATCTCCACTGCCACAGGACCAGGGTCCACCCCAAGTGCAACACTGTTAGAAACAGGATGCTGGGCTTGATGGACCCTTGGTCTGCCCCAGTATGGCATGTTCTTATGGATTTTTTTCCCCCAAATATCTGTCATTATCACAATTGCTATTTGAGTTATTTTCCACAATGCCACCCCCACAGGCCAAAAACAATTTGGATGAATCAATAATCCTTTCCCTCCTTTGTTTCCCTCTCTCTGTCCTCTCCTTTCGTTTGCTCTCCATCTTCCCC
This sequence comes from Rhinatrema bivittatum, assembly GCF_901001135.1. Classification (NCBI taxonomy): domain Eukaryota; kingdom Metazoa; phylum Chordata; class Amphibia; order Gymnophiona; family Rhinatrematidae; genus Rhinatrema; species Rhinatrema bivittatum. The sequence goes on from NC_042621.1 coordinate 164,716,513, forward strand.
TCTCCCCTTGTTTGTTCTCTGTCTCCCTTTTATCCTCTTTTCATTTGTTTTTTCTCCCCTTCCCCATCCCTCCACTGTCCTCCACCTGACCAAGTCAATGTACAGAGTAATTAACCCTGAAATACTATGAGATCAGTGATATAAATATCCAGAAATCCATATTCAGACACATTCCGGATAGCAAAGTTAGCCAGATAAACCTATCCAGCTAATTTTGGAGCTATATTCAAAAGTGCAGTTTTTGAATATAGCCGGCTATCTTAAAGTTAGCCAGCTAACTATAACAGGCTAACTTTAGGACAGATCTTTGGCCCAATCAGTCTTAGCCAGTTAATTCATCTGATTAACTCTGAATATTGGAATTAGCCAGTTAACTTACGGGGTTATTTTCTAATGGCTTATCGCACGCGATACGCCTCTGTCGCAGGCGACAAGGCCCTTTTCGCTTGCGATAGCATGCAAAATTGATACGGGGTGGAGTCAGGGCGGAGTCAGGGTGGCGAGGGGGCAGACTTGGCGGTGTCTTCACTGGCGGCGATAAGGTTAGTAACGTTATCATCGCCAGAAGCGCACTGAATAGCAGCACCTTTCACGGTGGCACTATTCGGTGAGAAAGCTGGTAGCGAAGACACCGCGGTGGTGCGAAGGCTGCAGGCTTTCACAGGCCCACCCCCCTTTTGCCCCCCGCCCCCGTTTTCGCTGGATTCATCCTTCAGCGATGAATGATGAATCCAGACCTTAGACAGCTAATTCAACTCCTCCCAGTTATGCCCCGGAACACCCCTAACTTATCTCGCTAAATTCTAGCCACCTAACTTATTAGCTGTCTAGAAATTAGCCGGATATTTGCCCAAATATTTGTTTAACTGGATAACGTCTGAGTTATCCAGTTAAATGCTTTTGAATATGGACCTCACAGAAACTGACAAGGAATAGCGATATATACATAAAGAGCAAATAGCAAATATTAAGAGAAGTAAAGGAAATAAAAAAATTCTCTTCTTCCCCTCTACCTCTAAGCATCACTTAACATTGCTACAACTCTTGGGGCTAATTTTTAAAGGGATTAGGTGTCTAACACTGAGATTAAGCCACCTAAATCATCCCTTTTGAAAAATGAATAGGGCTGAGTTCCTAATTTCACTAAAAAGTAGGTGTTTATGGGTGCAAATACAGGTAGAGAAAAAAGTTAGGTACTTTGTACTAATTTCCAACACAAGACACTTAACTTGGATTCCTAAATGTAGGTAAATGAATTACAGGTCTATATGTAGCACCAATGTTTTAGGTGTCTACATTTAGGTCATTTTCAGCTAAAAACATAAGTACCAAAATTCTCAGTGGAGCAAAGGATTTAGTGAGAGAGGTAACAGTGGTGGGGCCGCTTGGCAATAGTGATCATTATATGATAAAATTTGAATTAATGACTGGAAGGTGAACAGTAAGCAAATCCACGGCTCTCGTGCTAAACTTTCATGTACCACAGAGGAATTTACGATCGGCTGACAAAGGTCTCTTGTCAGTCCCTACTATCAGATCTGCCAAGTTAAGCAATGTAAGAGAGCGTGCTTTATCTGTTGCGGGAACAAAACTTCGGAACTCCTTACCAACATATTTGAGACTGGCTACAGAAAAGAAACAATTTAAATCAGACTTAAAGACTTGGTTATTTAAATGTGCCTTTACGGAGTATGAAAATTCAGACAAGAGCGTCAATACGAGCTCGAGATGCAACAATTGAATAGAAACAGCGTGATCATTTAAATTTATTGCAAAGACTACCAATATTTTTAGTTTTTTAGATTGTTTTACATATTTTATAGTTAATTTTATGACGTTTTTAAGCTGAGCCTTATACTATTTGTCTTAACAGCTAATTTATTCTTATCCTGTGTAGTTTTAGCTGTTACTATTTTATGAATTATTGTATTTCTTATAATATTATAATCCTGTAAACCGGTGTGATGGTTTGTCTGTTACATCGGTATATAAACAACAATAAACTAAACTAAATAAGAAAAATTGTTAGAAAAAAACTGAAAGGAGCAGCTACAAAGGTAAAATGTGTGCAAGAGGCATGGTCATTGTTAAAAAATACCATCCTAGAAGCACAGTCCAGATGTATTCCACACATTAAAAAAGGTGGAAAGAAGGCAAAATGATTACCGGCATGGAGGTGAAAGAAGCTATTTTAGCCAAAAGATCTTCATTCAAAAATTGGAAGAAGGATCCAAGAAAAGAAAATAGGATAATGCATAAGCATTGGCAAGTTAAATGTAAGACATTGGTAAGACAGGCTAAGAGAAAATTTGAAAAGAAGTTGGCCGTAGAGGCAAAAACGCACAGTAAAAACTTTTTAAAATATATCTGAAGCAGAAAACCTGTGAGGGAGTCAGATGGACCGTTAGATGATCGAGAGGTTAAAGGGGCACTTAGAGATAAGGCCATCGTGGAAAGATTAAATGATTTCTTTGCTTCAGTGTTTACTAAAGAGGATGTTGGGGAGATACCCATTCCAGAGAAGGTTTTCATGGGTAATGATTCAGAAGGACTGAACCAAATCATGGTGAACCTAGAAGATGTGGTAGAACTGATTGGCAAACTGAAGAGTTGTAAATCACCTGGACCAGATGGTGTACATCCCAGGGTTCTGAAGGAACTAAAAAATAAAATTTCAGACCGATTAGTAAAAATTTGTAACCTATCACTAAAATCATCCATTGTACCTGAAGACTGGAGGATAGCTAATGTAATCCCAATATTTAAAAAGGGTTCCAGGGGCGATCCGGGAAACTACAGGCCCGTTAGCCTGACTTCAGTGCCAGGAAAAATAGTGGAAAATGTTCTAAGCATCAAAATCACAGAACATATAGAAAGACATGGTTTAATGGAACAAAGTCAGCATGGCTTTACCCAAGGCAAGTCTTGCCTCACAAATCTGCTTCACTTTTTTGAAGGAGTTAATGAACATGTGGATAAAGGTGAAACGGTAAATGTAGTGTACTTGGATTTTCAGAAGGCGTTTGATAAAGCTCTTCATGAGAGGCTTCTAGGAAAAGTAAAAAGTCATGGGATAGGTGGCGATGTCCTTTCGTGGATTACAAACTGGCTAAAAGACAGAAAACAGAGAGTAGGATTAAATGGACAATTTTCTCAGTGGAAGGGAGTGGGCAGTGGAGTGCCTCAGGGATCTGTTTTGGGACATTTACTTTTCAATATATTTATAAATGATCTGGAAAGAAATACGACGAGTGAGGTAATCAAATTTGCAGATGATACAAAATTGTTCAGAGTAGTTAAATCACAAGCAGATTGTGATAAATTGCAGGAAGACCTTGTGAAACTGGAATATTGGGCATCCAAATGGCAGATGAAATTTAATGTGGATAAGTGCAAGGTGATGCATATAGGGAAAAATAACCCATGCTATAGTTACACAATGTTAGGATCCATATTAGGTGCTACCACCCAAGAAAGAGATCTAGGCGTCTTAGTGGATAACACATTGAAATCGTCGGTTCAGTGTGCTGCAGCAGTCAAAAAAGCAAACAATGTTGGGAATTATTACGAAGGTAATGGTAAATAAAATGGAAAATGTCATAATGCCTCTGTATCGTTCCATGGTGAGACCCCACCTTGAATACTGTGTACAATTCTGGTCACCATATCTCAAAAAAGATATAATTGCGATTGAGAAGGTAGAGAGAAGGGCAACTGAAATGATAAGGGGAATGGAACAGCTCCCCTAAGAGGAAAGACTAAAGAGGTTGGGACTTTTCAGCTTGGAGAAGAAACGGCTGAGGAGGGATATGATAGAAGTAATTAAAATCATGAGAGGTCTAGAACGGGTAGATGTGAATTGGATATTTAGTCTTTCAGATAATAGTAAGACTAGGGGGCACTCCATGAAGTTAGCATGTGGCACATTTAAAACTAATCGGAGAAATTTCTTCGTCACTCAATGCACAATTAAACTCTGGAATTTGTTGCCAGAGGATGTGGTTAGTGCAGTTAGTATAACTGAACATAAGAACATAAGAAAATGCCATTCTGGGTCAGACCAAGGGTCCATCAAGCCCAGCATCCTGTTTCCAACAGTGGCCAATCCAGGCCATAAGAACCTGGCTACCCAAAAACCAGGTCTATTCCATGTTACCATTGCCAATGTCAGTGGCTATTCTCTAAGTGAACTTAATAGAAGGTAATGGACTTCTCCTCCAAGAACTTATCCAATCCTTTTTTAAACACAGCTATACTAACTGCACTGACCACATCCTCTGGTAACAAATTCCAGAGTTTAATTGTGCGTTGAGTAAGAAAGAACTTTCTCCGATTAGTTTTAAATGTGCCCCATGCTAACTTCATGGAGTACCCCCTAGTCTTTCTACTATCCGAAAGAGTAAATAACCGATTCACATCTACCATTCTAGACCTCTCATGATTTTAAACACCTCTATCATATCCCCCCTCAGTCGTCTCTTCTCCAAACTGAAAAGTCCTAACCTCTTTAGTCTTTCCTCGTAGGGAAGTTGTTCCATTCCCCTTATCATTTTGGTAGCCCTTCTCTCTACCTTCTCCATCGCAATTATATCTTTTTTGAAATGCGGCGACCAGAATTGTACACAGTATTCAAGGTGCGGTCTCACCATGGAGCGATACAGAGGCATTATGACATTTTCTGTTTTATTTACCATTCCCTTTCTAATAATTCCCAACATTCTGTTTGCTTTTTTGACTGCCGCAGTACACTGAACCGACGATTTCAATGTGTTATCCACTATGACACCTAGATCTCTTTCTTGGGTTGTAGCACCTAATATAGAACCCAACATTGTGTAATTATAGCATGGGTTATTTTTCCCTATATGCATCACCTTGCACTTATCCACATTAAATTTCATCTGCCATTTGGATGCCCAATTTTCCAGTCTTACAAGGTCTTCCTGCAATTTATCACAATCTGCTTGTGATTTAACTACTCTGAACAATTTTGTGTCATCTACAAATTTGATTATCTCACTCGTCGTATTTATTTCCAGATCATTTATAAATATATTGAAAAGTAAGGATCCTAATACAGATCCCTGAGGCACTCCACTGTCCACTCCTTTCCACTGAGAAAATTGTCCATTTAATCCTACTCTCTGTTTCCTGTCTTTTAGCCAGTTTGCAATCCATGAAAGGACATCGCCACCTATCCCATGACTTTTTACTTTTCCTAGAAGCCTCTCATGAGGAACTTTGTCAAACGCCTTCTGAAAATCCAAGTATACTATATCTACCGGTTCACCTTTATCCACATGTTTATTAACTCCTTCAAAAAAGTGAAGCAGATTTGTGAGGCAAGACTTGCCCTGGGTAAAGCCAAGCTGACTTTGTTCCATTAAACCATGTCTTTCTATATGTTCTATGATTTTGATGTTTAGAACACTTTCCACTATTTTTCCTGGCACTAAAGTCATGCTAACCGGTCTGTAATTTCCCGGATCACCCCTGGAGCCCTTTTTAAATATTGGGGTTACATTTGCTATCCTCCAGTCTTCAGGTACAATGGATGATTTTAATGATAAGTTACAAATTTTTACTAATAGGTCTGAAATTTCATTTTTTAGTTCCTTCAGAACTGTGGGGATTGGATAAGTTCTTGGAGGAGAAGTCCATTACCTGCTATTAATTAAGTTTACTTAGAAAATAGCCACTGCTATTACTAGCAACGGTTACATGAAATAGACTTAGTTTTTGGGTACTTGCCAGGTTCTTAAGGCCTGGATTGGCCACTGTTGGAAACAGGATGCTGGGCTTGATGGACCCTTGGTCTGACCCAGTATGGCATGTTCTTATGCCTGAAAATCTTTCCAAATGTAGACACCTAAATAAAGGCTCTGTGCGTTTTTTTGAAAAATGGAAGGTGCCCCAGCACTGTTTGTCTCAGTCTTTGTGAAAGTTTGTGTTTATTTATTATTATGTATGTAAATTTTGTATATCGCTTAGGCCATTTGTGTTAAGCGATTAATAACTTTTTTAAATACAAAATACAAATACAATACAAATACATGTGCGGGCGCCAGGAATAATGGGTGCCCGCTGCATCCTTGGAGGTGCTGCCTCCGCCATGCCGGGTCCAGGCTTAACCTCATGTGCATGGAGGGAGGGGGAACCCTGCCCCCCCCCCCTTTTCATGGTGGCTGGAGGCCATGGCGCCAGCAGTGTCCAGCTGTTGCCACAATCAGGTGCTCCTCAGTTGTGCCGGGGAAGCTGCTCCTGATGTCACTTTCCCTGGCTGGTCCAGCGTTGGGCGTTGTGACATCATCAGAGTGTGCCACCGATGCTGGGCCATAGGATTGGCAGGGGGAAGTGATGCGGTGATGTTGACAAGGGGGCGGGCTGGCGGGAGACGTAAAACCTGCCAGCTCCCCTTTGTTCAGCCTTTTTCTTTCTCTGCCCCCAGCACGGCACAATTCCCTGCCCACCCCACCCGTTTTAGCCAGTACAAATTGTTAGGTAGCAAATTATTGCTATTTATTGTTATTCTATCATGGTGGTCGTAACAAAGTCCTGGAAAGGGCTGTGTCAATACGGAAGAGAGTGGCTTTCGGACCACCACTCGGTGAGTGGCCACGGATAACAAAAATCAGGGCCGGGATGGGGTCTTGACGAATCGATGGCCAGGCACATTTGTGAGGGGCTCCAGCGAGGCCTGCTGCATGGTGCCCTGCCTGGACTCTCTGGTGACGGTCCACCACTGCCGGTCGGGGACTCACGGTGAGTGAGACTACTCTCTCTCCCATTTCCGCTTGGGCAGAATGAAACAGGGATGTTGATACCTGCCCTCTGATTGAGATTAGTCAGTGGTTGCAGGACTTGGTGCCTAAATTAAACTCCCCTGTTAGGGTACTCTAATAATTGGCTGCGGACTTTTGCTTCCCAGTTATGTCTCATGCTTTCCTTGTGTCTTCATGTAACGTTGGGTGTCTGGACTGGATGGGCGGGGGTGAGATAGAACCATAGGTGTCCGGGCTGTCAGGTTATTGACCCCCTTGTTCTCAAGCAACAGAAGCAAAAAGGTCACCTATTATCTCAATAAATAAGTAATAGCTGCCCAGATCTCACAACATAAATAAATGATTACATTGAGAAGAATTTCAGTTGTTGATTTTAGTTCATTTCAGTTTAAGTCATAGTAAAAGTTAAGGATGACAAAACCGATGTTTTCAGCCATCCTTAGAACTGCTTCCTTGCTACTTGCTACTTCAAAGTCAGCGTTGCAACTGATTTCTCAAAGCTTTAACCTTTTACGACTGGTAGTCTTATGTAAACCAGGCTCAATGTATGTAGGAATTGAACAAGGAATCCCAATGCTGAGCTGTTTCTTCATGAATGTAGCATTTTTGTCAATAAGAGGAACATTTTCTAAGTGATTTATGAGGGTAGAATTCATTTTATCTTCATTAATTGGCTGTCTGAAAATTGACACACACACACACACACACCCCCGCCTCCAAATATGACTAAAAGTCCAAGTGTTGTGGAACTGCGAGACTACGTTTAGCCACATTGAAATGAGGTTTTCCTGAGTACTTGTTTTGGTTGCCGGAGGAAAACTGAATCCAGAGATTGTATTTTCAAATCTTCATGTAGAATTTTCTGATAAATTGTATAAGTCAATTTATAGAAAGGATATTGCTAGGAATATCACTTTGGAGTTTTCTAGTTTCTACCCCAGACGTTTAAAAGAAAACATCCCTATTGGTCAGTTCTTGCGGTTACGCCGGTTATGTACTACAGTTCAGGACTATAAGATTCAAGCACAAGATATGATACAGAGATTTTTGGACCAAGGTTACAAACGTAGAATAGTGAGATGGGCGTACAAACGTGTGTTGTATGCCAACAGGGAGAATTTATTGATTACTGGGCAGAAAGATCCCATTACAAGAATGGTATACACTTAACCTTTTTCACACTTAGTGACAGGAATAAAGGCTATTATTTACAAACATTGGCAAATTTTGAAAGATGATTTGTCCTTTAAGGAGCTTCCAATTTTTGCCTTTAAAAAGAATTGATCATTAAGGAATATATTGACTTCATCAATGTTGATGGAAAAAGTACAAACGGTGGAAGGAGTTGGGCAATATAGATGTGGTGATTGTGGAATTTGTCCATATATGTGGGAAGTATCATCTATCCAGGTACCATGTAATGGAACTCAATAATATATAAATAAACATTTTGATTGTAGGACAGAACAAGTTATTTACTGTATCAAATGCCCTTGTGGGTTATATTACATTGGTCAAACTAAAAGAGCAATTAAGGTCAGAATCACTGAACATTTGAGTAATATTCGTACTAAAAAAGAAAATGCACCTTTGGTGCAGCACTGGTACCGTAAGAAACACAAACTTCAGGATTTGAAATTTTGCATTTTGAATCAGGTTATTCTGAAACATGGAGGGGATATTTCCAAAATACTATTGCAGAAAGAACAGAGATATATTTTCAGATGGGGTACAGTTGTGCCGGCGGGATTAAATCAGGAGGTCGAATGGAGTGCATTTTATTAATGGGCTAAATAGTTTCAGTGATTTTGAAAGGTATGGTATAACTTTGGTATAGTAGTCAATTCTCATAGAATATCGCTTTGGGTGTAGGATGGGTTGTTGAAAGGCTTGTGTGGTTGGTTAGTATGGTGGTGGTTTAATTAGGTCTATGTGTATTGTGGCAGGAGAGAATGGTTGGTTCGATTGGTTGGTTTGAATTTGCGGGACTCAGATGACATCACTGTAGTAGGAGGTCTTTACTTGACAGGGTTTAAAAAGCTGAGTATGCAGGGGGATTGTGCAGCCGCGGCATTTTTTCAACTGAAGGAAGGTAGAAGCCTGATAAATGGCGTGTTAATCGGTCTGTGGAAGAAAGTGGGGTAAGTTGGATATTGAGTGAAATTTTGTTGGGTTTGAGATGTGTGAATGGTTTGGCAATACGTAACGATATGGGTATTAATTTGGAGGTTTGAATAACATTATTGGATGTGGGGTAGCGATATATATGTGTTGGTAGGGTGTATGCGTGTGCTCTGGTTTTTAAAGTTATGAGATGGTAGATTTGCATCCAACCTTGGGCGATGTTGTGTTTCATACTTATAGTTCATATTCTCATTAAACAATGGGTTACGATGATTGAAGGACAGTGACAAGCTGACGGTGTATGATGGATTCTAAAAACAAATGAGTGATCGCGATTGGAGTAGCAGGAAAAGAACAGCAGAGATGATTTGTGCATAAGACCAAGTGGTAATGGTAAGGTGAGTTTTTCTTTGGAAATCTAGTTGTGGTGAATAGTATTTATTTGCGGGATATGTTGAGGCCGGATATACATATGAATGTGTTTTTTGGTAATAATGGTATGAGATCATTATTTATTAAATGGGTCTTTAGTTAGATAAATGTTGGATGTGTATACATTTTGTTAGTATTTAATATAGATGAGTTTTTATTGAAGGTTTTGGCAGCTATTGTATTGAGACCATTTATGAATTATGTGGTGTTTTTTGGTAAGCAGAGGTGGAGTTTCCCTACATAAGGAAGGACACTGGACATTGGCATCCCTTGATGAAACCTATGGGTGAAACAAGAGCTTCTTGTTGGGAGATTATTATGTTGGGGAGATTATCATGTTGGGAGTCATTTTGAATATATCATGAGTGGAAATAACATCAGGAGTGAAAATATGAAATAATTAACATTTAGAATATGTTATGTTATGTATTATTGGTTCAATAAAATTGGGTACCTGTGTTAACAAAAGGGATAATTCTGCTTAATACCAGATCTGTTTCATGGTTAATTGTGAAGTGAAGTATATTGAATATATATGAAATAATATGTTTTAAATCATTGAAGTGCAATATTAGGACATGTGATAAATGTATATGTTATATTTTAATTGTTATGTAATGTTATATGTATTGTCATTAGGGATGTGCAGAGCAAAATTTTATGTTCATATTTTTTATGTCCGAAAGGGGGTCCCACTTGCGGCCAATATGGACATAAAAAAAATCCAATGAGTTGGGTATATGTACATATGTGCAAAAAAAAAAATTAAACCCCCTCACCCTCCTTAATCCCCCCCCCAGACTTACCACAACTCCCTGGTGATCGAGCGAGGAGTGAGGACGTCATTTCTGCAATCCTTGGCGAGAAGCATGTGACGTCGGTGGCACGTCGAGTGACGCGGCGTCACGTGATTCCCGGCTCGTTCGCGCCGGACGGCTCGTTCGGCCCAAAAAGAACTTTTGGCCAGCTTGGGGGGAACTCCTGACCCCCCCAAGCTGGCCAAAAGTTCTTTTTGGGCCGAACGAGCCGTCCGGCGCGAACGAGCCGGGAATCACGTGGCGCCGCGTCACTCAGACGCGACGTCACGTGATTCCCGGCAAGTTCGCGCCGGACGGCTCGTTCGGCCCAAAAAGAACTTTTGGCCAGCTTGGGGGGGCCTCCTGACCCCCTCAAGCTGGCCAAAAGTTCTTTTTGGGCCGAACGAGCCGTCCGGCGCGAACTTGCCGGGAATCACGTGACGTCGGCGTCACGTGATTCCCGGCTTGTTCGCGCCGAACGAGCCGTCCGGCGCGAACTTGCCGGGAATCACGTGACGTCGCGTCTGAGTGACGCGGCGCCACGTGATTCCCGGCTCGTTCGCGCCGGACGGCTCGTTTGGCCCAAAAAGAACTTTTGGCCAGCTTGAGGGGGTCAGGAGGCCCCCCCAAGCTGGCCAAAAGTTCTTTTTGGGCCGAACGAGCCGTCCGGCGCAAACGAGCCGGGAATCACGTGACGCCGGCGTCACTCGACATGCCGCCGACGTCACATGCTTCTTGCCAAGGATTGCAGAAATGGCGTCCTCACTCCTCGCTCCATCACCAGGGAGTTGTGGTAAGTCGGGGGGGGGGGGATTAAGGAGGGTGAGGGGGTTTATATTTTTATTTTGGCTCAACAATCGCGATTTCCCACATATCGAACATATCTATGTTCGATATGTGGGAAATCCGATCGTTTATGTCGAATCAATTTTTTAAGTAAAAAAAAAATATGAGTTGCGTTTTACTAATGCGGTCAATCCGAATGCACACCCCTAATTGTCATTGTTGGAATGAATGTGGGAAAGAATGAGTGAGATATATTAATGTGATGTAATGTTTGAAAAATGTTGTTTTAAATAGAAATATATCACTAAAGTTCTATGTAAGATGCTATACGGGTATAGTGTTTGGTATATGTGATGTTTATTAATACCTGTTTAATTCACCCTCACATGTCTGTGATTTTTTGACCATTGTATAGACTAGAACACCAGAACATTTTAAAGGACCTGGACCAGCAAATCCAGGCCATAGGGCCTTTCCCACGCGAGGGGAATAAAAGCCCAGGCTCAGAAAGGAGTGAATAGGCCCAGAAGAGGAGGTGGAATCTCCAGGATCTATGGCAGAATCCTCCATGTTTGAATGCTTGACTCTGCTGCATTAAGCAGGCTTTTTTGTGGTCTTGCTGTTTATGAAAGAATAAAAGTGCCTTTCTGTTGAAAACTGGAATCTAGCTAGTTTTTCTGACTTCTGGCATGACTCCTTGAAGCCACGAATTGCTCCATGCTATCACAGAGAACCTCAATTTTTCTTTTTTATTTTAGCTTCCTTACTTTTAATTCCAACAACCTTGATTTAACTACCTTTGGGAATGACTATGGGAAAAAAGTTTAATAAATCAAGCCCTTTGTTGAACAGTGAGAAGGGATGACTAAAAAAAAAAAGTCTGTTCCTTGAATAAAATCTATATTTCTGATCCTCATCCTTAATCATGATCAGAGACCATATTAAAATGTAAATACAAATCCCTAATCCCTACTCTCCAGAGTCATGGAACATTACTTTTCATAGATGCCATCTCTTTTTGAAATCTAGATGGCTACACAGCCATTTTTATTTCATTGCTCTTTAAATTTTATTTAATTTTTTTTAATCAAATAAGCTATCAGAAAATTTGTAAAATACCTAAAAGACCTGTAAGAAAAGAGAACATTTTTATTTTTAAATTTGTAAGACTTTCCCTTTCAGATTTAACATGTAACATATGAATTTCTTGAAGCAAAAGGAGTTATTACTTTATCCAGTTCTCTTAGAAATGCAAAGTTGCCAAATATCAGGTTTTATACTTTAAGCATTTGCCTTGGGGCAGAATGTGAATCAGAGGATTTACTCTTCCAGAACAGGAAGGAAACTTTATGAAACCTAATCTAGGACAAAATGCTGACAACCTAACGTTTAAAAGTGTCCAAAGGCATGAAGCATCAGTCCTCATGGGTTCTATATTATTTATTTCATTTTATGTAAGTTGACTGTACAATAGGTTTGAGATGTGTGACTTGCTAATCTAAGAGATCATGCCCTATGTATAGTTGTGTTACTAGTTTTATCAGGCTGGGTCACTATACTGTTTGATGCATATAGCCCATGAACATTCTGATTACAACTTGTAGTGCAATTAAAATGATTCCTAGCCGACACAAAAAGGGGACAACACATCAAATTGATCATGCATCTTATCCAGAAGAGCCTCCACAAGTGATTATTGAAGTGGGACTAGAGGAGACTGCAGTTGCCGTTCAAATCAAACCCTTTAGCACCTCATGGGCCGCAGTTGTTGATGCTGCTAGGTGTGTGGCATTAGATGAAGGAGAGGGAGAGTCAGTGTGAAGGCGAGCTGCTCTGTGTAGGCTCATATAACTTCTGCCAGGCTGTGAGCTTAACTTAGGCTTCTCTTCAGCTATATATTGTGGAAAAAGATGTAGTTTATTTCTCGGATGAGGGATCAGTGAAGTCACCCTTCCCCATGGAGGGGCAGTCAGATCTTGGTTAGCTGCAACTTTGATTCCCATGAATGGAATGTCTTGGTATCTGCTTCAAGTGCAAGACAATGGTTTGCGATAGTGATGACTCACAACAATGCATAAGTCAAAGATGCAGAAACAATGTTAGAATTTTGCTGGCAGTGTCTGGGATTATTCTTCACCATTCTCCAGGGTCAGTGTCTAATTGAGGGGATCAAATAATACTATGGTTTCATCCAGCAGTGGGCCAGTTGAAGAGATATCTGCTCTTTATAGTGAACTATCCTCCATCAGGAGTGGAGCAATAGTGTTCATAGATATTGATGTCCTTGATCACCCAATTGTTCTGGAGATGTAAGACCAATTCTGGGTACTCCCTAGTACCAGAGAGCATGGGAAAACCCTTAGGAAGGCTTCACAGTATGACCAGCTAGTAGAGAAGAGCCTTATTCAGACTACACTATCCATACGTCCCAGTCTATATCATGAAGTACATTGAAAGACACAGAAAAGAGTCGATCTGGGAGTATGCTTACAAGTGTGTCATAAAGTGCCAAAGAAACAATGTCTTTGTTATAAACCATCCTGATTATGGCAAGGGAATGGCTAAAAGAATCAAAGAAATGAAGACTGGGAGAAATATCTGTAAGCCCACAACTGTGTATCATCAGTGGGATGGGTTTGTAGACCAGTTTTAGATTGAGTGCTTGCTGACACATGGAGCTTCAGTTAAGAAACCTCACCCAAAATATTATGAGCCTCTGCCACCAGGGAGCAATGATGAAGAAGAATGTGATTGAACTGAGTATTTTCCATTTCTTATAGAGGGTGGATGAAACTGTGTATTTTGCTGGTTGAAATTTAGTTATCTTAGTTACAAAGGAAAATAATAATTGCTAAAGTTTGTGTATCTATGTTGCCTTTGGTGGGAGGTTATGTTTTTCTTTTCTATTTTACAGAATCTACCTCATGCTGGTCTTCAAGCTACTGGCACCTGGTCAAGAAAAGGTCATCAAAAACAGAAAGGCTGTAAAACTACCTTAAACCATGGGTCTTGATTTTTAAACCCATGTGAAGGTTGGAAGTGGTTTCAACAGTATTGATTGTTGGAGTTACTGTGTTTAATATAAAATATGAAAACTTCTATTAAAATTGCAAAAATATTTACAAATCTATAAAAACTGGTGTTTTTAGTATTTCCTTGCTGAACACCCTTTAACACTTACCTTCTTACAGATGAATTATTGTGTAATTTATTCTTCCTTATAATTTCCATAGTGCCTGGTTATAAGATGGTAGCACAAAGAGCCTGGGTAAAGTGGAAATATTTCAAGGTATCCTACCTTGGCTGATGTGGTTTTTGTGGTGCTTCTCTAATTGTTCTCTGAGGATGCAGACGTATGGGGGCCTACAGCTTCCCGCTCGGAATTGCTCTTTCATGGGTTATCATTTTGCAGAAAGTGCCCATGTGTGCCCACTATTCCTTACAAAAGGATCTGACATGGGTGATTATATTTGCAGGACCAGTACACCTTCTGAATGGTATGGTTCCAATGGATGGATTACTGGCAGAAAGGGCCCAAATGTGCCCAGATTGAGAATGTCTTCCCTCAGCTTTTTTTTTTTTGAAAGGATAGAGACTATCATTACTTTCTGATTTACCATCTAAGGGAGCTAACCAAAGTTGATGTGAGGTAAAATGTATTTGTTATATGTTTTAAGGTCTTCCAAGAAGAGAGCTTCTTTGTAGTTGTTATGCACGAACAATTGTTAGCCTATTATGCATTTATAGTAAGTGTGCTAATGCTGTGCGTTGCAAGACATGTACAGGTCACATTCTTTACATTTAGGTTTGAGTTGCCGAAGTGAAAAATGCTGACAATTACAGTAGCATTTAAATTATGATGTTTGATGTGTGTTGTTATTGTCATTGTATCTGCATAGGGTAGAAACAGAAAATATTTGAGTCAGTCTCCTGACCCAACTTTTTCCCTTTTTTTGGGGCAGAGGGGGAGGAAAGGAGTGATTTGCTCCCATACTACAAATTTTTCTCTTGGTCAACAGTAAAGGGACCTTTTGAGTTTTTGGGACCATCCCTAAGATTTTCTCCACCTTGAGTGTGGAGATTGGTCAAGCTCTCTATATAACTGGGATTGAGCATGAGTAATTTGCTATTATTGTTTTAGTTCTTGAAGAGGTGAAAGTAGGGTTTTTTTGAGAGCTGGTTCTTTTGGGATCTGTTCCAGCTCTAGGAAGGAGTTCACCCTGACTGAGGGGAATAGACTTAGGTTACTGCTTGACTTGTGACCATTCTAAGTGGGTCTGCAGTTTGCCCTGAAAAAAAGAAGAAAAAGAGAATATTTTGTGTTTATTTTCACTTAATTGATGGGAGAAATTTTTTTAACCACAATTCATACCTGCTGGAGGAGATAAGAGGAGTTTGGGCTTTTCCCCCCTTCCTGTTACTGGGAAAGGACACTGACTTGGAACTGGAGATTTTGTGAAGAGACTAAAGCACTTGGATCTAGTTAATTTCACCAGTTTTGCATTTTTTCATCTTGAAGTTTTATGATTTAGACTGATTAATTTTTTTGAGTTACAATAAATGTTTATTTGAACATCATACCAAATGTCCCATCTAGGTTTCATCCAAGCCTGATGAAGAGATGAGTCAAGGCATTGAGAGTGAGTACATTGGAAGAATGATTTGAGAGGTTTTGAGAGAATGTGTGAGGACCTCTACACCACTACAACTAGAGCCCTGGAGGCTTGGCATCCCTTTTGTCATTGATACTTCTGTACCCAGCGGTCAACAGTCTAATAAATGGGGAACGAAAAATAGAGGTCCAAAAAGATAGTTTGACCCTGAGACTTGTGTTGCCCCAGTTTTCCTGTTCACTGCCAAGAAGGGGGTTTGTACATTGAAATCTACACTGGGCATAATATGGACGAAGCGGACTATAAGAACTTGTAAATAAATAATAAATATATTGTGCAATGAAACTCTTTAACACATGTGAAAAATGGTATAAACAACAGAAATGATATTTTGTTTCAGATGGGAAGCGACACAAAATCATAACAAATATCACTAATGTTGTCTCATTATTTTAAAATGACAGAACATGCCCACAGCGCAGCCCACAGTCATTTTAGTGCTGTGAACTATGGCATGCAATCTCCCTGCTGCCATTTGACTATGCCTTATGCCCTTTACTTCTGACCAGACCCTTCTTATTATTCAGTCTGAGCTTCCAGTCACATCACTTGGCCTTTCCCTTACATCTACCATGTTGCAGAGACATCCTGCATCTACCATCTGACTCACTGCTATTCCAAGTTGCACCCAGCCTCTTCCTTGTCATCGGCACTGTCCTGTCATCATAACAATAGCAGGGTGATTCAGCACTTGTGCACCAAAAACCTCACTCACTACAACCCCATGTCAGACCCCCAATCAGTTCAGATAGACTGAGGAAACAGCAGGGGAGCAAAACAGACAAGGGCAAAGGGGAACATAGAGCAGAGCCTGATAAATTTACAGGCAGCCTGCCCCAACACCAAAGCCCATGAAACTAATGGACCCAGCATAGAGTATGGGATGAGGGGATGTTGCCATTCAGGCAAGCCAGCAAGTCCTTGTTATAGGTACAGCTATTAAATGGGGCAGTCAATCACACAACTATTTGTAAAGGGAGAGAGGTTGGTGAAACCTCTAATAGGGTCCCCTAACCCCCCCCCCCCCCCAATTGCACTCTCAAGGGTCACAGAAACTTCCATCAACTATGACACATGATATAAGTTTACCAGTGAATATGGTGGGCATCTCATGGGCTCTGCACCCAAGGGTCAGGTGGGGTCTTGCACTGCTGGCCTCATACCTGACTGCTCAGGGCATCCATGTGAGCCCAGGATGGACAGATTCCCCTTGTTTTTCTAAACTCAATCCTGATAGACATAAAGGCTCATTGGGCTATCACCATCCAATATGACAGGGAGTGCCTCAACCTTCTCAAGCACAGCATACCATGGTCATGCCTAGTCAATATATTTCTGCTGTTTTCCTCAGAGGCAGGGGTTCACTATCTATCTTTCTGTTTTCTCTGGTTATTCCAGCAGCCTGCAATCTTGGGCATAGATCCTTTGAAGGGACCACAGACTCTTGAACTCCAGACTGATACCTTCAATATGGTCTTTTTCAGCAGCAGGAATATGACCTCAGTGCCCTCACAACCAATCATAGCCATAACTGATCCAGATCCATCGGTAGGAAGTACACCCATTGCTTGCAGAGTAGAATCCACATAACAAAGTATGTATGAATATGCACAATGTCATAGCTACTCCCAGACCATTGCCACTGAGACCTCTACCTCATTCGATTCATCCAGGTCAGCTGTGGGTGATAGTCAAATGATCACTGCAAGTGTGCTATTCATTGAGAGTAAGGGAGTCATCTCTATGGTGAAAGAGGCAGCCAAGCCCACTCAAAAAGCAAAAAGAGCAAAAGAAGGCATTGGATTTTGATATCTTGATTCAGTTCTAGTTCAAGCTGATATAACTCAATTTGTTGACTTAATGTAGTCTGTGTGGTTGCATGTCAAGCTATTCTGGGATCCCCCAGCCCTTATAGGTCTTACTTAGTTATGATAAAGTATACCTAGGTGATTAAGATGGATGATAACAAAGTGTAGGTATTTAAATATATTTAAGCTCTTAGAATGAGATATAGGGAAAACAAGAACAGCAGGACTAAAAAAAGAGGGATAAAGTGCTAGAAACAGACAAAACGATACCACATAACATAGTGAACTGGATCAAGGTTTATATGTATATGATGAGCATCAAATGCATGATTCCTCACAATAAAGAGACGCCTTTCTGAAAACCTACAAATACTATGATGAGTAGGTGTAGTTTAATTGTAACAAATACCTCTGAGACAAAATAGAGGAGAACAAGAAAATGTCTTGGGACACCCAACATATAGGCCTATGTTTGAAAAAAATTATCAATAAGGCTATAGGCGATGTAGTATAGATCTGGTTATTTCCCAAGATAACCATGTATGCTGGCACTGGCAACTGGTGTCACCAACTCAGGACATGTGTTGTAACTTCAACCTGGCTGCCTGAAGCTTTCAAGACTTCTGATTCAGGCATCCATATTCCAGTTGAGCTACCAGTCACCCCATTTCCTGCTGGCCAAAAAAGTTATCAGACATGCCCCCAGACCATTCAAAATGTGATGCCAATCTTACTTAAGGCTCCTTCACCAATTAAGATTAGAAATATAATACTTTGGCTAGAAACGTACCTTGTAGGGATGTGAATCGTTTTAGGACGATTAAAATTATCATCCGATAATTTTAATATCGTCTTAAACCGTTATGGAACACAATACAATACAGATTCTAACGATTTATCGTTATAAATCGTTAGAATCGTGAGCCGGCACACTAAAACCCCCTAAAACCCACCCCCGACCCTTTAAATTAAATCCCCCACCCTCCCGAACCCCCCCCCAAATAACTTAAATAACCTGCGGGTCCAGCGGCGGTCCGGAACGGCAGTGGTCCGGAACGGGCTCCTGCTCCTGAATCTTGTCGTCTTCAGCCGGCGCCATTTTCCAAAATGGCGCCGAAAAATGGCGGCGGCCATAGACGAAAAAGATTGGACGGCAGGAGGTCCTTCCGGACCCCCGCTGGACTTTTGGCAAGTCTCGTGGGGGTCAGGAGGCCCCCCACAAGCTGGCCAAAAGTTCCTGGAGGTCCAGCGGGGGTCAGGGAGCGATTTCCCGCCGCGAATCGTTTTCGTACGGAAAATGGCGCCGGCAGGAGATCGACTGCAGGAGGTCGTTCAGCGAGGCGCCGGAACCCTCGCTGAACGACCTCCTGCAGTCGATCTCCTGCCGGCGCCATTTTCCGTACGAAAACAATTTGCGGCGGGAAATCGCTCCCTGACCCCCGCTGGACCTCCAGGAACTTTTGGCCAGCTTGTGGGGGGCCTCCTGACCCCCACGAGACTTGCCAAAAGTCCAGCGGGGGTCCGGAAGGACCTCCTGCCGTCCAATCTTTTTCGTCTATGGCCGCCGCCATTTTTCGGCGCCATTTTGGAAAATGGCGCCGGCTGAAGACGACAAGATTCAGGAGCAGGAGCCCGTTCCGGACCGCTGCCGTTCCGGACCGCCGCTGGACCCGCAGGTTATTTAAGTTATTTGGGGGGGGTTCGGGAGGGTGGGGGATTTAATTTAAAGGGTCGGGGGTGGGTTTTAGGGGGTTTTAATGTGCCGGTTTTTCGATTTTTCGATTTTTAACGATTTTTAACGATTTTTCACGATATTTTACCCCCCCAAACGGCAACAATACGATTCCCTCCCCCTCCCAGCCGAAATCGATCGTTAAGACGATCGAGGACACGATTCACATCCCTAGTACCTTGACCACCAAGTGGTCAAACTACAATGAGAAGTTTTCATTCACAGCTTCCTTATCCTCTATATAGGTGAAATCTGAGACAACTAACTGATCGATGCTCATTTTTCAATATCACAATATTCCATCGAAAGATCAACACTGCACTGTGTTTGGGATGCATGGCTAACAATTTGCCAATTCTCTGTTCCTGAAAATGGTATGTACATTAGCCATAGTAACAAAAGGCACTTCAGTTAATTATTATCTATTATCCACTATGTGTCTTTTGACTTGGCAGTATTGCGGGTGAGAATTTGTGGTTGTAGTGCTCTTATGGATAAAGCGAACAAAGAATTGACATTTTGGCTCCTCTGAATACACCCACACAGCTTTCCCTTCTTGTTTTTATCTCCAGTGGGCAATACTGCTTTAACAAGTGTATACCCATAGGTTGTTCTGTTCCATGCTTCTGTTTTGAGATGTTCAGCACATTCGTTTAAAGTCTTGTAATGTAATAATATCCTTTATATGGACAACTTTCTTTATATTGGACTAGGGGCCTCTTCAATCTGCAAGCACCTACTGTAGTCATTCAAAAGTATTGCTACTACTTTTGCCATACCATTAGCTGAAGAAAAATCTTTATTTCCTACCATCATTATTATAGAACAAAGCTCGATTCAGTAGCCATGGTTTCCATTCTACCAGACAAATTAATTCAACCAAGAGAACTAAATAATAACATTGTAACCTCCAAGAAGGTCATACTACTAGACATGTAATCCTTAATAGATATCCTTAACTTTAGGTGTAGGGATAGATCTATGGGCTGGATATTCCTCCATAGGCTCTCCTCCACAATACCTGTCATTTCCCAATACCAGGACTGCATCAGCACAAAGCATTTGCTAAGAAAAGACAGTCACATGGCAGCAATTCCTGAGTGAGTTCAATGGGGTGTCAATATGGAATGCTGAAGCACTTTTCAGTAGGGACCTCAATCTACTGATAGAAGCCTCCAAGTCATTAGGTTTTGATGTATATTGCATGGTGCACTACTAGGTGGCTGGAATATTGAGTGGCTGAGGGATCATTTTATTTTTATTTTATTTAAAAACTTTTCTATACCGTTGCTAGGTTAAGTACCATCGCAACGGTTTACATGTAGGCACATATTTAATGAGGGTAAAAGCGTACTATAGTACATTCTAACAGGTGCCGTTAAAGGTTTGGTTACAATATATCATTAGACATAGACATTTCGCGAAGTAGTTCATGACCAGTTGTACCAAGGTACTTACACGGGTGGTTTTTCTTTGAGCACTTTCCCATCAAGGTATGTTGGGCCAATGTATTTGGCCTAGAAAGGTAACATTTTGGAGTGATAACCTCGTTTCAGTTAAGGTTAACAGTGCACCAGTGTAACTATACTGCCTGCAGCTTAAAATTATAGCATGAGCCAGGGACATTCCAGGTTACCAGAATGGTATTGCTGAGTCTCTCTCAAATGGTCTCATTTCAGGAAATCAGCACCTTAAGCAGACGAGCATAGAGCAGCAGTACTATGGTGTTTTGGAGCCTAGTTATGTGGGCCCTTCTCAAAACTCACTAGCCTTACCTGAATGGGCAGCCTACAAACAATGCTTTAATTAAATTGAGAATTTCCTTCAAGCTCCTTAGTGGACAATTATGTGGCATGCACCCACAAGAAACAAATGTCAAAGAAAGCAGTATCCATTCACTTTGCCAGCTTCTCTTTTTTCTCTAGGATGCTGGACTAGGATGATGTTGGCCATTGTTTCATCATTCATCACATTAGGAGAAGATGGCCACAAGGGTCAGGAAAGGTGCCAGACTATACTACCCCAATATACCATTTGTATGGGCATCCAAGTTTGAGATCACTTTTTTTGCACATATTCCTTTTATAGCATTCTTTGTGGCCTATGCATAGATAAGTTAATTATGGAATCCAAGGCAAGCATTGCCCAAGACAGTTTGCTCTTCTAGTTTTTATTAGATAGACTGCATAAGAATTCACATATCTAAGAGCAATCTTGTCAGCAGAAAACATACCTTAATTCTAAATGCAGCTTCATCTTTGGAAACTTGCCTAGTCAGCAGTACCTACTTGTAATGTTGGCCCATTGGAAGAAAGCATTTCCTGATACAAAGGGACCTAGCCCTTTTGATGTGCCACCAGTTTGCCAGATTATTTAAGAAGGCACTGGACAGGGTTGGGACTAAATCAATTCAGCAGCAACTAGTGCAGCAGAATCTGGTCTTCCTAGTGTAGTAATGCAAAGGATCAAAGGACAGGCTAAAGAAAATCTGCAGCTTTCCACACAAACAGAGGAAGCAAGTAGGTTTTAGTCAGAGTCATTGCTGCTCAGTCTCTCTCTTACTTTACTTCTCTAGGCTTGCCCCAATAGTAAAGGATAGTCTGGATTGTACAGCATTTCTTTTTTTGGTGAGCAAATGAATGCCATATGGTTGTGTAGTCACTCATCTGGACGTCTTCACAAAAGATGTTCAGATTCGTTGACAGGGTAAACACAGCATGAGCTGGGAATAGTTGATCCCTTTCATCAGGCAGCATTTGGCCTGGCTGGCATGCCCAGATGCACTAATAATCCTTCTGGGCAGTAATAATCTCAGCATGCTGTCATGTCATCAACTGATCTGGTTAGTTAAAATGGGCTTTGCTGTCTTGGTGGCACTGCTACTCAATATGACCATTTTCTGATCAAATATTTTACTTACTGGGAACAAATGGAGCTTTAAAACTGTGGCCTCAAAACAAAAATCTATAGGAAAATCACCCTGAGTGTCCTATCTATAGAAGAAACAGGTTCTAGATGATGGAGCATCTGGAAAATCCCCAGATCTCTACAAGGAATAGTGCACCTCTTGGGATTTTCCCAGGACTTTTGTAACAATTACTTCAGGAAGCCCTAGATGCACTTTAGACTTGAGTGGTCACAATTCTCAAGGGTCATTGGGGCAAGAAGTCAACTACTCCTAGTCTGAGTGGGGGCACTCAAGACAAAGGGCAGGTTGTAGGAAACATGGAACTTGGTGGCTACATCACTGTAAAAGCAGACACCAGCAAAGTGAGGAAGAGTATTATCTTCTCAGACAGGTCATGTAGCATGAAGCTGTTTGGTAGCAGTTGAATGTAGGTTTCACCAGTGAACAGCTCTCAACCTTGGAAGCTTAACAGGGGGCTGGAATGGATCACCAGGCTTCTAGCTCAGACCACAGTACGCCAGACCAGGAAGGAGTGTGAATCCCAGACTACCTAGCTGAATTCATGGCAGCCTGTCTGTCACTTACACACATGCTCTTGGCTAGAGTGCATCATTCGTTGTTTATTTGCCATTGTAAAATTGAGGCAACTAATTTCCAACAGGCAAGGTATTTTTTTCATTGTGTACACAGGAGGGTGAAAGAAGCGAAGTGATGGTTGGTCATAGTTACCCATGTTATTGATGTCGGCTCCAATGTGCACTCTCTGTTTGTATTTGAGTTGGCACATAATTTATCATCTGTACTCTGTTCATGAGGTATTCTGCTTAAATATATATTTGCATTTCATAAAATCATGCTTCAAAAATCTGTTCACATGCTTTTCTTTTCACCATTATTGCATCTATTTTAACATTACTACTATTGTTTAATGTTTAGACAAATCTTAATGAGTCAAACATAATGCCCATAGCTTTTCATCGGAGATGAAAATATGGTTGAGGAGGTTGGAACCTCCCAGGGCAGGGAAAGTTGCCAAACACTTAGATTAGATGCAATATACTTTTACAGCCAGATACAATTTTTTTTTTTTAAATAATTTTTAAGTTGTCATATTTCTAATCAGTTTGCCATACAGCACCATCTGGAGGCAACATGGTTACTCAGATTGCTGAAGTTGATCCACTAATTATTTATGACTACAAGACTCCTTTTTGCCTTTTAGACTAATTGAAATTTTCTAGACCATTCTTTTTCTCTTCAGTATATTTATTATTTGTGATAGCTTTATCACAGTCAGCAGAAAGAAGCTGGCTTGACTATTAGAAACTATGTTTCCACTGCTATTCTAACAGAAGCAAATAAATGTTTTTGTTGCTGAATAGTAACAACATAGAGTGTGAATAAAAGAAGGAGATTGTTATGTTCTACCAAGATCTTACTTTCATAAAGTGACATTTTGATTGAAGTGACATAATAGTTCCCACAGCTATAATCAAGAGACTGTTTTCCTTTTTTAACTTTATATATTTAATCTCTTGCAGAGACTTGGAGACTTCGCTCGACAGAGAAACTTTTCTAGTGAGGATTTGTCCTGGAATTGTACATGACTGGCAAAGGAGAACCGCACAAAGCTCCAAGTACTTGTGATAAATAAGTCAACAAGAACAGAGGAGGAGGAGAGTAACCCTTATGTTATGGAGTGTACTGACATCTCCCTCATTCTACTTTAAGGAGCCCGCTTCTAATCCAGGACTCGTTAAGGCAGAAGGCTACAAAGGATTCTGGGTGAAAGGAGCTGGTGCCATTATGTTTTTATGGCAATTATCCATAATGGCGTCAGTGTTGGATTGACCAGTCCCATTTTCTACAATTATATCATAGAAAGAAACATAAAAACATGATGGCAGAAAAAGACCTTAGGGCCTATCTTGTCTGCCCATCCACAACAATTACTCTGCTGTACAATTCTTATCATTCCCTCAGAGATCTCCTGTGCTTATTCCTTACTTTCTTGAATTCAGACACATTCCTTGTTGTCACCATTTCTACTGGGAGGCTGTACCATGTATCTACTACCCTCTCTTTAATGAAATTTTTCCTTAGATTACTTATATTCCCATTCAACCTCATCCCATGACCCCTCATTCTAGACTCTCCTTTCCACAGAAAGAGGCCTGGTTCCTATGCATTCATACCTTGGAAATATTTAAAAGTCTCTATCATATCTTCCCATCCCACATTTCCTCTAGGGTATACACGTTTAGATCTTTAAATCTGTCCCCATGTGCTTTATTGATATTAGTAGCCACCCTCTGGCCTGTCTGACTCCATCTCGGTTATATCCTTTCAAACATGCTTTTGTTTCATGCTTAGAAACATTTCACCCCTATACTGTACCAGTCACTTGGATTTTTGCAGCTTAAATACACAATTCTATATCTTGTAGCATTAAATCTTAGCTGCCAGAGTCTAGACCATTCCTTAGGTTTCTCTAGATTCATCCTCATATTTTCCACATCTTCCTGGGTGTCTACTCTGTTGCAGATTTTAGTATCATTTGCAAAGAAGGAACTATGAAAACCACAATGCACAAAAAAGCTAAGTTATTATAATAGAGGAAAGAAGACCATCATGCCCGGAAGCTCATGCTGGCTATAATGAGCTCAAGATGGCTTTTCATTATAATCCGTCTCCTAACTTCCTCTTATTTTTCAAACTTTTTGTTGCACATAAAAAGCTCATAGCAATTCAATATTCATGAAAAAAGTATTTATTATTCTGTAGCACATCCAAACCAATGTGAAAGGTGCCCTATGTTATATATTGGATATACCAAATGGCAGGTACTTATAAGACTCAAGGAGCATCACAGTTGCCTAAACACAAAGAAAGAGCAAGCCCCGATTATGAAACATTGTTTGCAGCATAATCATATGTTTGATGAACTATGATGGTCAGTGATGGAGCAAGAACAAACTTCAATAAGTAGGGGTAACTTGTCATCTTTATTGAACTGTAGGGAGCAATACTGGATTTTTTCTTTGAAATTTATGATGCCATTTGGAAAGAGTGAACAAGTTAAATGCTCCAATATTATTTGAAGATAGGTGTGACATCATTGTTGAAACTGATTTTGATTGGATTTTTTAATTGTACATCATTGGCTTTTTGTAGGAGCTTGATTACATTTAAAAAGAAGGATTTTTTGGGAACCGATTAAGCCTAGATGGATATTAAAATTCCAAGTGGAACGGCATGGAAGACAGACATCCATTAAGAAATATGCAGACGCTAGATGTACAAAATACTGAGCCAGTATCGGGCAATTCTACTGGATGTTCCATGAGCAATAAAAATTATACTAATTCAGGTCACACTTTTTTCTTGAAATCTTTATGTGCAAATCAACACTTTTGTCTTGACTTGCACATAAAAATTGCACATTTCACCAAAGATTTGTGTGTAATCTTAGCACATGTGACAGAGAGGAAAAATGTCCTAAAACCGTTTTATAAGCTATTTAATGCTAACATTCCCTGGGTAAATTCATCAGCTTTTCTGCCATCTGTGCAGCAATATCTCACCCTTATGCCTCCTGTGTTGTCTTGAATAGACATTTCAAATGGTGATAAAAATATTGTCCTGCTTACACATTACATAGCCTGTCATAAATGTGACTATAACATATACAAAACAAGGATAAGCATAATTTTCATTAATGTGATCTTCTGTAAAATTGAGGGTGAATTAATATAAGCCTTATTCAGCGTGGATCCAGAATCAGAAGCAGTGCAAAATTAGGAGTCACCTTTTGGACAATATATTGAAATCCTCAGCTCAGTGTGCGGAAATGAAAAAAGCAAATAGAATGTTAGGCTTGGCCCAGAAAGGAATGGAGAATAAACACATTGCCTCTGTATCAATCCATGGTGCAACCACACCTGGAGTATTGTGTGCAGTTTTGGTCGCCCCATCTCAAAAGATACAGCAGAACTAGAAAAGGTGCAGAGAAGGGCAGCAAAAATAATAAAGGTGATGGACCGGCTCCCCTATGATGAGAGACTATACAGGTTAGGTCTCTTCAGCTTGGAATACATCCACCTTCGGAAAATGCAATTGCTTTCTCGCAACCGGATCCAGGGGGTACAGTCCATCCAAGACTCGTCCCCCTTTAAAATTTGCTTCCAAGGCACCCCATTCAAGATCAATTAATTCTTGAATAGCCTCCATAATGGGAAAGAAACATGAGGCTTTACTTAATGAAATCAGAATGGGATTTTTCTTTGGCTCAGACATGGATTCAGCCTCAGGTAATCCCAGCATCTTCAATGTCTGAGAAATGAGATCTGGTAACTCATCTCTATGAAAGAATCGAAACATAGTTTTACAAAGTTCCAATCCTGGAGGAATTTCCCCATCCTACAGGGAATAAGGATTGGCCTCATCATCCATGTTATCTGGATCCCTACCCCAGAAAACTGGCTCCATGTGTACTCCGACGCTTACCTGCAACACCAGGCTCGCAAGACTTCACTGCCTGTGACTGGATTAGGTTGTCCAGGGCCAAGGACTGTGCCTGAAGCAAAGACTGCAGTCCTTGAAGAAATTCCAGCCAAGGAAAGGCTGAGGGATCCAGTCCAAGGCGCAGGGGCAGGTGTCCTGGGCCCACTGAACGACCTTCCCCTGCTGACAAGCCAGTTAGGGGAGCCCCAAGATCAGGCAATCCTTCTGCCAGCTCTTTCTCCATTCCCACACCAGGCTGGGACAAATCAGGCTTAGTAAAATCAGAGGGGTGTAATTCCTCTTGAACCTCCAAACAGCACTGACACAAGTTAGAAGGATGCCAGGCTGAGATGCCTGAATATAACATGCCACACACAGGGCAAGGCATTTATGTTTCTTTGCTACAGGTGCCATCAGATAAGGCTCACAACACTTTGCTGAAATAAGTGCCCAATTTGAGCTCCAACAGGATGCTCAGGAATGTGCATAAAACAAGCACATTCGTGCATAAAAAAGACTCATGTGTGCATGCACAATTTGGGTGCTCTGGTAGGCGCTCCTATCCTCCTAACTAGGCATCTAGCTAGGTGCTCAACTAGGGGCACAAGCAAAATGCCCAACAGGCTGCACAGTCGGGTGCACAAGTTACTATCCGATGGAACTGAAGAGGACATTATACAGCGCACAAAAAACATGAGAAAGTACCACCTGGTCTACCTCACGGCAAACCAGCTGAGCTTCAAAATGGGGCCTAGCAGCAAGGGCTGCTCAACCTGCCAGGCTGCCCTCCGAACCCCGAATACCACAGGAGGCGGGAATGGCCATCAGATCACTCGCCAAGCATGGAGACCAGAAAGGGGGGAGGGGAGGATTCCCTAATCAACTCCCCTTTTCTTCACAAACAATTTTAAAAACTTTATCTGGGTTCAGCCTGGCCAAGTACAAGCATGGTCTCTGGCTGCAGGGAGAGAGGTAAATACATTCACCGTCATGCTCGGCTTCTTGCACCCACTGCCTTCAGCTGTTTTTTTTAAAGCTAAGTCCACGGCAGCTCAAAAGCCAGCTACCTGACCAAGGCACTCATCTGCAGGACCACTGAATTCACCTCAGGAATTCTCAACTGAGGGTTGGGACCTTAAGGTATCACCACAGGAGAATGGGGTAAATTAATCTCCTTTTTTTCTCCTAAACTTTAAAGCAATACCCAGTAGGGAGGTACACATCCACCATCTGCTGGAGATGGAGAACACTGGTGGGCTGATGTCACACTGCAGGGGTATATATACTGTGATGACAGCTGTCCTCCATCTCCATCTGCTGGTAGAGGTGCATAACTCACTGGACCTGGATTCATCTGTCTAGACGCTAAGAAATTGTGCATTGAGTGAAAAATAATTTTCTCCAATTTGTTTTAAATGTGCTACTTGCTAAATCATGGAGTGCCTCCTAATCCTTGTATTATCAGAAAGAGTAAATAACCAGTTACTGACTAGATTAATACTACTTTTAGAAACACAGATTATTACAAGTGCAAAAATAAAAAAGGAAAAAGGATCATAAAAAATGCAATGCAGGTAAATCCATTAATGCAATGCTGTAATTTCATCGTATTATTTAACCTGTATCCTTCAAAACAGTCACTTTTAAAGTGGAACTGTCCCCAGGAATCACACCTCGAACACAGTCTTTCTTATTTAAGTCTTCCCATGATGGTAATACTATCTGAACATCCAGGATTTCCTGAGTAGAAGGGAAGAATGATTTTCTAGGCCCTGTGCATTGCTTGAACTTTAATCACACCTTATAATTCATGGTAAATGGCACTGATGATCTCATAGTTGCAAACAGCAGCAGTAAATATGCTGGAAGCTGTTAGGGTTTCCAACTTAAACTATTATTGATGAATGGTGAAATATGACAATCAGTTCTTTACAATTTTGAGTGATCCCAGTCCATGCTGCAGTCTAGCTCTTTCTAGTCAATTTGTGACCTCTCAATTCTAATGTTATATTCCTGATGGTAAAGCATATTACAATTTATAATTTAGTCTTTTCCCCTTCAAATTATTTGGGGCAGTGGATAAGCTCACTCCCAATTGATAGGGAATCATTTTTTAGTCTAATTTGATTAAGTTTCATGACAAAATCCCATTTCTCCCACCTCTTTTTTAGTTCTCTTTACTCCTCCATTCTGCTGGCCATACTTGTTTACTCCTCTTCTCCTTAAATCTCCTTGAGATGATAATGGATAACCAGATGTGGTCCACTACATGCTTTTTTTCTATCCTTTATTCCTTCTCCCTCCAGATGAATGATGATTCATCCCTCTCCGAGGATTCAGATGAACCTTTGGCTCTTCCTCTGTTAAAGATGCTCCTCCTCAAGATGTTAGAAGTAATCTGATTCCCTGGGCCCTAAGGTACTCAGAAAAGCAAAAGGAAACTCTAATCTAATAAGGGGAAATAATTAAAAAAAAAAGACAGAGGTAGTTAAGTTTGAAGGCACTCTGTATCCATTCTTAATCCCTTGTCTCAGCCCCAGAGATCCCAAAGTCCTTCCCTAACAAAATAAAACAAAACAGGGAACAGCAATACATCTACTACCCCTGATAGGATTCCATGCCTTAAAATGGTGGCAGAGATTTTATATCCTAAGAACTCACCATCCTGGGCTCCCACATGGGGGAACTATTCCTCTCATATTTAGTAACTATGTTTTCCCCTGTTTTAGGTTAAAACATTACTAAAAAGTAGAGATCCTTTAGGCTATCTACATATTATAGAATATAGATAGATAGATAGATAGATAGATATAGATATAAATATTATCCATATTTGTGAATTCACATTAAAACCTAGAACAAAATGTTCAGTACTTTAAATTATTAGCAGGTGTTTTTCAGGGAAGCACCTTTTTTTGTGCTAGGAATAAAGATACATGTTTACTTGAACTGGACATTTTGTTCTAGGGTTTAAAGTGAATTTACAAAAATGGAAAATATTTATATATAACAAAATAAGAGACTGTGTGTGCAATCATTGGCTTGCAGCTGGTTATATTGTCAGTGTATGAATTGTGGAAATATGCATCATGGGCAATAGCTTCTACGAACCCATCTCTTCTAATTAGGAAGTATGTTTTTAACAATATAGTTATTAATTGATTAATTGTGTTTAGATTGTCTCTTTTGATTTATGATTTTCTTCACCTTCACACAAATAGCAAAGTAAAAATAGTGGGTTATTTTTGTTTTAAATTTCTATCTTGGGTCCTCTGTGGTCTCTGCTGCTCCTACCTCACTTGGGTTTGCCCATGGCTTCAGTGCAGCTGATGGACTGTTAGGCACGATACTTAAGTGGCAGCTGTCTTCTATCCCACTCTGTGTCTGAAGGCACCATGCTTTTTATATGAATATTCTAACAATAAATAATTCTATAACTGAATAGATTCCATAACATTAAGCAAATTCTGTGGTAGATTCATTGTATGCAGTAGTGGAAAAAAATAAAGGCCTTCACAGATAATGTTGGTGTAGTTGTCTTGAATAAAATTTAATTTTTTTGAATTGGTCTTTATTAAATGGAATTATTTCTGCTTATTGTAAATCTAAAGTAAATAATATATCGTAGTGAGGTTACAGAATTTATTTTCAGTCAAGCTAACACTGAGAACCTACACCATAGTTAATTAAGAACTGGCAAAAGAATGATCGAAAAAGCACCATCAATCAGACACAGAGATTTTTATATATATTGGTACAGGGGTCATGTTGAGACTGATTGCTGACACAGTCAGAATAAAAAAAAAGAAAACATTTTTGATGAGAGTGAAAATGCAGTTTGAATATTAATATCCACCTGCTCTAACTGACTAAGCAGAAGAAATTTTCCAGGCAATGGTGTCTCTTTATCAAGTGCTCCTTTTGTCATCAAAACTTCAGAAATTCAGTAACTTAAGAGTCATTCACACACAGTCATTTGCATTGTGGATTCAACTGTGGAAAAACTGAACAGTAAGTAAGAATATAAAGTTGCTTCTGAACTATATACTCCTTTAAAAAAAATATAAACATCCAGATATGTATTTATTTAGTCATTTTATATACTGTTGCTCCAAATGAAGATCACAACTGTTTACAACATGACGTACATGATACTGTTATTATCCTCTTCAAAAATGTAAACATCCATGTGGTATTCCCAAGAATATTTCAATTTAATTCCTATCCATTAGCCTCCTTTAAATCATGGAAATTAGAGAATGAGTGTGTGAGGAAGGCAAAAAGAATGAAGTTGTGACATAACTCATCTCTAAAATCTCAATTAAAAACAAGGGGATATGATTAAGGTTCTAACTTGCTTTCTAACTGTCGGAAATGCAGTACAATCTGTGCACTTAATTTCCTGATTGAGATCTTCAAAAATTCTTGTCTCTGTTTTTCAGCACAATTTTAACGGAGGGGAATAAAACTTCTGTACTAACAAACACTATAGCATTTTATTTGAGCATATCCAAAGCTTTTTGCCTATAGTTATTAAGAACAGTCTTTTATGATTGATTAGTCTTCATTTTTCAAGGAAATGTTGATTAAGATATCCATCTCCTTTTCAGCAGTAAAGGAAATTATTTCAAAGTAAGTTGGTGTTTTTGAAATGAATTGTCAGATGTTTCAGCTTTTACTGCTCTGGAATAAATGCACTACCTGTTATCATGTCTAGCATCTCCCTATTACATGAAATCATTTAAATCATTATGGTACATTATGGTTGCACATTACACCGCATATCATTCATGAGGTTGATGTTATGGGTTTTCATTTGTATTTGTTTGCATTCTGTACAGAATACAGGCAATAAAGACCCAGAGTGAAGTGCCCAGTAGATCCTGGAAGAGCAGCTTGGCATTGTATGTCCCAAACTTCATTTCCCAGTTGAAAGGGAAGTAGCTGCTTAAGAGCAAGTGCCCAATATAAATAAGGATGGAGTTCATTCTTGCAAAGAATTATTAAAACACCCAGTAATTGAATTTTTGAAATTATCAAGACACCTATCCTAAACTACATCTAGAATTAATTTTGTGATATTATTTGCATGCAGGTTAATAAATAGCTTCTTCTTCTTCCTATAGTACATTCATTCTACTATGCAGAGATTGCCATATAGACAGTAGAGATGTGAATCGTGTGATCGATCGTCTTAACGATCGATTTTGGCTGGGGGGGGGAGGGAATCGGATCAATGTGGTTTTTTGTTTTTTTTTTTAATCGTGTAAATCGTAAATCGGGGGAGGGCGGGAAAACCGGCACACTAAAACAACCCTAAAACCCACCCTGACCCTTTAAAATAAATCCCCCACCCTCCCAAACCCCCCAAAATGTCTTAAATTACCTGGGGTCCAGTGGGGGGGTCCCCGGTGTGATCTTCCACTCTCGGGCCACGGGTGCGTTGATAGAAATGGCGCCGGCGCTACCTTTGCCCTGTCATATAACAGGGCAAAGGTAGCGACGGCACCATTTTGGTTCCTGTCCTCCGACGTCACGAGCGTAGGAGATCGCTCCCGGACCCCCGCTGGACCCCCAGGGACTTTTGGCCAGCTTGGGGGGGCCTTCTGACCCCCACAAGACTTGCCAAAAGTCCAGCGGGGGTCCAGGAACGACCTCCTGCACTCGAATCGTGTTGCCGTATTGCAAAATGGCGCCGGCCATACAGCCAGACGGCCGGTGCCATTTTGCAATACG
Source organism: Rhinatrema bivittatum (assembly GCF_901001135.1). Classification (NCBI taxonomy): domain Eukaryota; kingdom Metazoa; phylum Chordata; class Amphibia; order Gymnophiona; family Rhinatrematidae; genus Rhinatrema; species Rhinatrema bivittatum. The sequence continues at coordinate 164,748,794 of NC_042621.1, forward strand.
GCAATATGGCCATACGGCCGGTGCCATTTTGCAATACGGCCCGAGTATTGCAAAATGGCGCCGGCCGTATGGCCATTTTAACTTGTCCTACTTCATTAGAATTTCCTACTCTTTCTGCAATTTTTTTCAGCTTTCAGAACTACACAATCACCCTCTCCCACAGACAACAGACAAGAAAACTGAAATGGCTTAAGTTCTTTCTTTTACTTTTAGCTTGGCAAAAAAAAAGAGAATAAGTCATTATTGATTCATTCAGATGCCAGCTAGGATAGGCTGGTATAAAACAATGCTTGACCTTGATTAGTCCTTCTTCTTGGCTTCTTCCCAATCCTTTCCTGCCCCAGCACCAGTAAATCTAGGGTCAAGTGATATCACTAGTTGCTAGCTGCCTTGAGAAGAAAAATACTCCAGAGTTTTGCTTCTCCCATAGATTTTAATGGGAAACAAAAATGAATGGCAAGAAAAATGTTTGGTGATTTTTGGAGCATTGGCTATTCATTATTATTTTCATCAAACCAAAAGAAATCTACCTGATTTGGTTTAGATTCCTTTAAAAAAAAATTCCATCCCTATATTTTGGAACATAGAACAATATTGTTTGATTTACTGTGATCAATCATTTTGTCAGATTGCCTGCAGTACATAGGCTTCTTTTTATTAAAATACTTTAGAATTAGACTGGTAAAAGTATAATCGTGCCATATCTGATGTTTACAACATTTCTCGGAAGATTGAGTTATGGTGCTTTCAGTAAAGTGCAGTATACAGCACATGAAAAATGCATTATGTAAAAATAATTACCCTATTTTTAACTATTTAATTGTCTACATTAGGTTAGTATTTTTTTAATTTATAGCAATTTAGATGAATATTTAAAAAGGAAATAATTTGTATTTTTTTTGAGTGCTGCTATTATGACTTCCTTTCTTGCTCTTATTCCAGTTTTTGCAAAAGGAACAGAATTACTGCTTTTTCCAAGATACAATTCTTCTTGTTATGTTGTTGATGATGATAATCTTGGAAATAAATAGGGTCATTCATCAAAATGTGTTATGGCATTAACACATTGCGTGAATGCAAATTTTTCATAGGGGTGGGATTAGGGAGGGGTTTGGGAGGGTTTCATGAAAATGAATGGTATTTTTGCACTATGCAATAGCATACTGCATACTTTTAATGCTGGAAATAACTACACATTTTTCCTGGTATTAAGCTGAGGGAAATGCCTGAAATAGCTTTAATGCAATTTGTGATAAAGATTGCAAATTGCATTTTGGGCTTGGGGGGAGGGAGAGAGAGCCTCTGGAGAGGCCTTCACAATATAAAACTAACAGGAGGGCCAGCTAATAACTTGAGGTGAGATTTTGGTGGTGGTATTTTGTTTGGGGGCCAGTTTTACATGCAGAGTGAGATGTATGAAATGCACAGTACACCTCAGTGAAGATTTGAAGTCATTTGGAGTGAGGAAAGTCTCACAAAGTTGGGATTTCTACAATGTTCTCTCACCCTAGCTTGATAGTACCCTGGTATAGAGCCCATTAAACTAGAGTGAAAGAACAATGTAAAAATCTCAACTTTGTAATACTTTCCTCCAAATGGCATCAAATCTTCACTGAGATGTACTGTGCTGTTCGTACATCTCACTCTGCATGTAAAACTGGCCCCAAAACCCTAAACCACCATTGAAGCAGCGAGCAATGATGGAGCTGCATCACATTTTGAAGGCTATTTGTTAAGGGGTAGTATCCGCCACACCAGAAAGATACCCCCATGTGATGGTTTGTTAAGGGTCGTATCTGCCACACCAGCAAGATTACCCCATGCCTTACTTCATTCCCCTCCCCCAACACTAACCCCAACGCTCTCCTTCCTTGCCCAGTCTGCTCCTGGCCTTCTCAGTGTCTTGGAGAACTCCTGCCATCTCTTTATGGTGCCTTGAGGTATTTAGGCCACTCTTGGTGCTACTTTGCTGCTCTTTCGATGCCTTGAATTGTTCATGCCACTGTTGTTGGTGCTCTTTCATGTTGCCTTAGGGTTTTGATGCCACTGTGCTATTTGCCATACTCTATACTCCATGCCTAGTGGGTTTTGAGATTGCTCTGCTGTTTGCCATACTCCGACTCTTGCCCTGGAAGCTTTAATGCCACTATACTGACTGTTGTACCCTACACTCTACCTCCTGGGTGTTTTGATGCCACTGTTATTTGCCATATCCCACACTCTACTTTTTAGGGGGTTTGATGCCACTCTGCTGTTTGCCACCCCCTGCACTCTAAGATTTTGGGTATTCATGCCACTATTGCCTGCCTATGAAAAACACCCCTGTAACTAATCTTTGTTTGTATGTTTAGTGAGTTAAAGCTATGAATGTCACTTTGTAAACCGTTGTGATCTATGTATGGAATGATGTTTTATAAAATTTTTAAATAAATAAAAATAAATAAAAAATAGTGCTGCTTCTTTACCCCTCCCACTGTGCGAGGAGTTTTTCTGCCTCTGCTTCTGCTGCTTTGTTGCTTTTTGGGTATCATTTGGTGCTCATGCCACAAATATTGGTGCCTTTTGTTGCTCTTTAGATACCTTGAGGTGTTCATGTCATTACTTTCAGTGCCCTTTGTTTCTCTTTAGGTGCCTAGTGGTGTTCATGGCACTGTTGTTGGTGCCCTTTGTTCCTCTGAATACCCCAAAGTACTGTAAAGGGGTGGCTGGAATTCTTCAAGGCACCATGAGAGGGCCAGGAACAGGTTGGGCAGTAACAGTGGCTTATGTAAACCAGTGACAGCAGGATAACTGGGCCTCTCTCCTCCTATGGACCAAATTCTGCCATAATAACTATGTGAACGATTCCACTGGGTCTTCACCCTTCCTCATAGTGTCCAGGCACCATCCTCTTACACGAAAAGCTTGTTCTGATTTCAGTCACCTGCCCTGCAGTTAATCGGATGGGCATGAACTCCAGGAAGTTTGGCAGAAGATACACTGCCTTCTAGAACAAGTGGCAGAGCAGTTTAAAAAAACAAACTGACAAGAAACTTTGCACAGCACCCCAGCTTTGCCCAGGAAGCTTGGTTTGGCTCAGCACTGAGAACCTGTGGTTGAAGATGCCTTCATTGAAATTTACACCATGATTCATGGGTCCGTTCCCCATTGAGCGACAACTCAGCCCAGTAGACTACAAGCTCAAATTACTTCCATCTCTGTGTATCGATGATGTCTTCCATGTATCTCTGCTAACCTGCAATACTCTCATGGCTGGCCCGACCACTCCTCCAGCTTATGGAAGTCTCAACCGAGGAGGACATCCACTATGAAATCCAGGAAATTTTATATCCTTTGAGAGTTTGGAATCAAATTCAGTACTTGATTTCCTGGAAAGGATTCGATCCAAAAGAAAATCAGTTGCTCATCTACAAGACCCGCGATTACTAACAGACTTCTACAAGAGGTTTCCCAAAAATTCCAAGCCCAGAAGACAGGAGAGGGGGCTTTGGAGGGAGGGTACTGTCATATTCACCATTCGTGGGATCTGTCCAGGCCAGGAAAGACAAAGCATTCCAGAGTGACCCTTGCATTGGCCAGCACTGTCCAGGATGGAGCTGAGGGGCCCCTATAAGAAGGACCAGCCAAAGATGGGCATGTTTGAGGGCTGCTGTGAGCAAAGCTGCATTGGGCCGCTGTGACTGCCAGCCCTCCTGCTGGTGTCGTCAGGTGAGAAAGACTGAGAGTTGCATCGGGAGGCTATGAAGAGGCTGTGGGAGCAAGTGCCAGGCTCCCCCAGCTGATGGTAGCATCAGGTCATGGTAGGGGAGTGAGAAGAGCCACGAGGGAGGAACAGTTGATGAGGGCAGAGCTGAGAGTCAGTATGCCGCAATCGAGAGCATCAGAAGGAAAGCGGGTGGAAACAGCTGTCGGGTGGCTTCCTCTTCCCATGATTGACCCAGAGCCGGCGGTGAGTGGGAAAGAGGGACAAACTAGAGAAAGAGAGGAGAGTCCAAGCAATGTGAGTGCCCTGAGCTTGCGCTGCTGCAGTTTTGTTAAAAAAAAAATAAAAATGCTGCAATTAGTGTTGAGACCGCAAGCTGCAATGCTGATGTAAGCATTGCTAGGACATGGTCCACTGATGTCACTGATGACGTCAGCGGGACTCGCAAAGCCCGAGGAGGAGCTACTAATAAGGACACAAATAAAGAAAATTAGGCAAAATAAAAATAAAACAAAGGTGGTGAACAGGAAAGGAGACCTTGGCTTCCTGAATGACCTCTCTTCCCAGCTTCTGCACTTAGGGTTTTTTTGGATTTTTTTTTTAAATAATCTCTTTATTAAACTATTTAACATCAAAATTATAATATAACAAAACAGATGTAGCACCACCTCCATACATTGTAATGAACAAAGGGGCGGATTTTAAAAGCCCTGCTCGCGTAAATCCGCCCGGATTTATGCGAGCAAGCCTTGCGCGCCGGCGCGCCTATTTTCCATAGGCCTGCCGGCGCGTGCAGAGCCCCAGGACTCGCGTAAGTCCCGGGGTTTTTTGTCGGGGGCGGGGCTGATCGACGCGGCATTTTGGGGGCGGGCCCGGGGGCGTGGTTCCGGCCCGGGGCAGTCCGGGGGCGTGGCCGCGCCCTCCAGAACCGCCCCCAGGTTGCATCTCGGCGCGCCAGCGGCCCGCTGGCGCGCTGGGATTTACTTCTCCCTCCGGGAGGCGTAAATCCCCGAACAAAGGTAGGGGGGGTTAGATAGAGCCGGGGGGGTGGGTTAGGTAGAGGAAGGGAGGGGAAGGTGAGGGGAGGGCGAAAGAGAGTTCCCTCTGAGGCCGCTCCGATTTCGGAGCGGCCTCAGAGGGAATGGAGGCAGGCTGCGCGGCTCGGCGCGCGCCGGCTGCCCAAAATCGGCAGCCTTGCGCGCGCCAATCCTGGATTTTAGCGGCTACGCGTGTATCTACTAAAATCCAGCGTACTTTTGTTTGCGCCTGGAGAGCGAACAAAAGTACGCGAACGCGCCGTTTTTAAAAATCTACCCCAAAGCAAATGGATTAACAACACATGTAGGTTGACACAAAGGGGCGGATTTTTAAAGCCCTGCTCGCGTAAATCCGCCTGGATTTACGCGAGCAGGGCCTTGCACGCCGGCGCGCAGATCCCCGGGACTCGCGTAAGTCCCGGGGTTTTCAGTCAGGGGTGTGTTGGGGGTGTGTCGGGGGCGGGGGCCGATCGGCGCGGCGTTTTGGGGGCGGGGTACATGGCATTTTGGGGGCGGGATGCGGCGTTTTGGGGGTGGGATGCGGCGTTTCGGGGCAGGATGCGGCGTTTCAGGGAGGCCAGGGGGCGTGGTTTCGGGCCGGGGCGGTTCGGGGGTGTGGCCGCGCCCTCCGGAACCGCCCCCGGATCGCGTCTCGGCGCGCCAGCAGCCCGCTGGAGCGCGTGGATTTACGTCTCCCTCCGGGATGCGAAATCCACGGATAAAGGTAGGGGGGGTTTAGATAGGGCCGGGGGGGTGGGTTAGGTAGAGGAAGGGAGGGGAAGGTAAGGGGAGGGCAAAAGAAAGTTCCCTCCGAGGCCGCTCCGATTTCGGAGCGGCCTCGGAGGGAACGGAGGCAGGCTGCGCGGCTCGGCGCGCGCCAGCTGCCCAAAATCGGCAGCCTTGCGCGCGCCGATCCTGGATTTTAGAAGATACGCGCGGCTACGCGCGTATCTACTAAAATCCAGCGTACTTTTGTTTGCGCCTGGAGCGTGAACAAAAGTACGCGAACGCGCCGTTTTTAAAAATCTACCCCAAAGAGCATAAACCCTAACTCCCTCGTTTAATCCCCAGATACTAAGCAATCCTTCTCTCCCCTTCCCCTATGGTGCGACTATTGTTACTACAGTTATTGTTGATCTTTTTCCTTCATATGAGTGGTTTCTCCTTAGTAGTTTGTCCTCTACATTTCAGAAAATAAATGACAAGGAAGATGTTAACAAGGACCATATACATTAATTTTATTTCTGATTCCCTGTATCTATTCACCTATAATAAAATTTGCTCACTACTTCTCACAAGACTCTTCTTGGAGTATTAAAATAAATATACAAGTTCAGTTTTGTAGATCTCATTGCCAGGGAGATCACAGATAAGAAATCCTGCCATATCTGCAACATATCATCCAAGGATTTCTCCAACAGCATCTTTTCTCTCAAATATTCAAAAGTTAATAGTTTAACCATTCTTGATTTCCAATGATTAATATTTGGAATTCCTTCCCGACCAAGACCCCTCTGTACCGCGCGATTCATGACGCCGCGGTAGGTTAGGAAAACCTAGGCCTAAGATTGACCATATAGTGCCTAACTTGTAAGAATGCATAAAATTCTTTGTGTGAATGTTGGTAGCTGGATTGCAGCTCCTGAAAACTATGTGATACATTGGAGTTACCAGTAAAGAATTGATGGACCTATTTAAGACCTTTGGTATTCCATACGGTGAACACGACTTTACCTAGACTTGGCTCAAATTGTGGGTTTCCTTATATGGAAATGATAGAAGAAACTCTGTCAGAAGTATGGGATAATTTACATAACAATGACCAAGCACTCTGACATGAATTCACTATTAAGTGCTCTTTAACTTCACTTAGGATATCCCTCTCTGTGACTTGAATCAAAGCATTCAACAAAATCGGACACATCCAACTTTGCAATAACTGATGTGGTGAATATTTTGAGGTTGCAAACAACCAGTCTGAAATATGCCGTAACATACATCCCAAATTATACATCTGTATATTTGGATAAATTAAGCCCATTCTTCCCAAGGGTCTCATTAACTAATCTGACGGTATTCTTGCCTACTTTCCTTTCCTTAGAAAAAATCTGGCATTCTTATTTATTTCCCTAAATCCTTCTTATGCAACCAGATAGGGAGCATTTGCAACACATATAGCCATTTGGGGATTTCCATCATCTTCACCAAATGAATCCTGACAATTAGAGAAAGAGGTAGCCCCTGCCAGTGTAATAAGGATTTTGCCATATTCTCTAATAAGGGCTTAACACTGGCTTCATAAATTAAATGAAGAAATAAACATATCTGAGTAAATAGGTGCAAAACATCCAGCCTTGCCCTGCCCTTTTGGCAAATTCCTAAATTAAATCTCACCTCCTTATGGAGGTGAGATTTAGTTGGTATTGCTTTATCAATACCAGAGATTTAGTTGGTATTGCTTTATCAAAACAGACCATGTATGTTCCTCTAGTCACACCACCCCCTTAGTCTCAGTGCATTACCCTGTTTTTCCTTTTTTATTCTGTTTGCAGCCCCTCTTCCCCCTTTCCCCTTAACCTTCCCCTCCCTTAAACTGTTCCTTCCTACTCTTCTTCATGTGTAGGGGACACTTCATGGAGTGTAGGGGACACTCCATGAAGTTAGCATGGGGCACATTTAAAACTAATCGGAGAAAGTTCTTTTTTACTCAACGCACAATTAAACTCTGGAATTTGTTGCCAGAGAATGTGGTTTGTGCAGTTAGTATAGCTGTGTTTAAAAAAGGATTGGATAAGTTCTTGGAGGAGAAGTGCATTACCTGCTATTAAGTTCACTTAGAGAATAGCCACTGCCATTAGCAATGGTTACATGGAATAGACTTAGTTTTTGGGTACTTGCCAGGTTCTTATGGCCTGGATTGGCCACTGTTGGAAACAGGATGCTGGGCTTGATGGACCCTTGGTCTGACCCAGTATGGCATTTTCTTATGTTCTTATGTTCTTATGTAGTTGTTCCCTATAAGTGAGCGAGAGGTAAGTCATCCCCCAAAAGCTGAAAAGGGAAACTTAAATCGCTAATGTCCCTCCACACCCATCCCACTCTCTAATAATCTTTAACAGTATAGCTTCACAAAGAGTAGCCAAAACAACATGTGCATTCTGTCACAAGTCTCACAGATTTATGTGGTACATTTCATTTTGCCATGTACTCCTTTAATGATCTGCCCTAAATCTCCCCATTTGGGCTTATCCACAGTGGGCTTCCTGGGGGTCTCCATAATAAAGTCTCTGCCATATTCTGGAGTATCTTCATCGGGTTGCCTCCGGCATGACCTTGCAGACTATTTATATGATTGCCATGAGGAAATGCCCAGCAATCTGTTGGTGTTGTTAAGCATTATTTGGGCCTCATATCACCAGAATAACTGAGATCATCCTCACCTCTCCAAGTTGCCATCATATAATTGATCCACAGTGCCAGATTGTCACACTACCGGTCCAAGCCAAAAGCAGAAAGATTCTGCCTCTCTGACAGATATTGTATTAAAAAAACATTCAAAGCCCTTTTCTGTCATGAGCCCCTTCTCAAGCAAGCCTTATTGATTAAATTGTCATGCAGATATTAAGTCCAACTGCAGAAATAACATATGCCCAGAGACCATACAATGCTGGTAGATGTAGACTAGCAGAGGATCCCATATTTCTTTAATGTCTACCACAATCTTGTGACACTGCTAGTCTCAGATAACAGGAAGAACTTTATTCCACATGTAACAGAGACAGGAAAAATAAAGAATAACAAAAACCCAGATTGTCTTGCTGAAAAATAGCCGGTATGGGACCCTTGGAAGGAATATAACTCATCGGACATGATTGGCTAATTCTTTGGCTGCCTTTATTGAGTCTAGCACACGTGCAGATCCAGCATGCCAGACACGTAGTTGAGCGGAAATTGTAAGGTGAATTTGATTTGCTTTTTCAAAGCACAGTGCATAATGGATTAAACTCTGTACGCTGCATTGAAACTTTCACTGAATAATCCTGAAAGATATGAATCGGATGCTCTTGGTAGGTTATTTCCCGGCATTACGCTAGCATTAACTGCTGTTTATGGGACCAATTTCGGACCTTGGCAATTATGACACGAGGCCAGTTCTCTCCTTTATGCCTGTTGCCCGGCCTGTGAGTTCTCTCAATTTTTTAGTCCCCCATTAAGTTAGGCAAGTTAAATATTTCCAGCAACCAAGAATTTTTTACTATTGTAGAAATGTGATGAGACATGGATAGCTTAGAGTCTAATATAACGCCAAGGTTTCGCGCTTTGGAGACTATGGGAATTGAGGTACCATCTACGTCGAGTTGGAGGGCTATAAGCAGATTGAAGTATGGTGGCTAGATGTAGAATTTAGGTCTTAGCGATATTACATTTGAGATGGTTATGTGAGAGCCAGCTATTCCTGCATTTAGTTTTAATTGTGGTAAATGCTCCAATAGAAACTCTGCCTATTTTGGAGATAAAACTTCCCAAAAGTCACCAAAGGTAAGGCTTAGGGTTAGTCAAACAATTGTAAAGACAGCTGAACCACGATTAAATAATGTCAGCTTTGAAAAATTAGAGTGAGTTGAAGTCAAAGATCTGAGTTTGGCTCTTGTAAGTCTGGAACGTCTCGCCAATCACTAAGGGAGATTTTTCAGAAATAGAGATCAGAGAAGAAAGGTTACTAGCGTCACTTTCCAAGGGAGAACCAATTGGTAATTCCATGAAGACAGTGTCTCAGAATTTAGGGAGGATTAATGTGTGAGAAAATAAAATCCCTACTCTCCTCAAAAAGCAAAGAGGAGTAAGGAGATAATACTCAAAAGAAAGAGAGAAATTTGTAAGAGGAAAAATTGACAAGAATAAAAATGAGGTCTCTCGGAGGATAAGTATTGTTCTAACCCCAGTGTGCTCTCAGCCTCTTGCTTGCCAGACTTCTCTAGGGATCCACCTAAGCTCTGTTGGCCACCAGAATCCAAGGGTCGTGGAGGAGGCAGCTGATATGAGGCCAAACCTAAGACCCAGCCATTTGTAACCCTCCCTTGCCAGAAGCTCCTTTTCTTCTCATGGTGTCACTTCTGGCTCTGTGACCTTGCCTTGGGTTGTGGCCTTTGGGTCTTCTTGCCTTGTGGCCTTCAATGTGAAGTTACTAAACAAATGTCGGTATATAAAAACTGCAAATAAATAAATAAATAAATAGTCTCTAGCCTTGTCTTGAGGCCCCAGGCCTATCTTGCCTTGTTTCCTGTATTGAGGCCATTTGGTTTATTCTCTCTTGCATCTTACCTTGGGGCTTTCAGGTCTATTTTGTCTGTTCCAAGCCCAGCTACCTTCAGGCCTCTGTGTTCTTTGTTCAGTGTTTCCCTTGTTTTCCTTGTTGGTCTTGTCCTGTCTGTTTCAGTATCCAGTCCTGCCTGTACCAGAGGCCTGTCCTACATGGGCTCATTTTATTGTTGTTGAACACTGTATTAATTATCGGGCCGATACAGTACAGGAACCAAAGTCGAAAACAGTCTCGAACCAGACGGCATAGAGGCTGGAAGAAAATGTGCTGCCTGCTCTCTTGGGCCTAGATTCTTCAAACTGCTATAAATGTATTTATTATTTATTGGTTGATTTTTCTATACCGTCGTTTGGTGGAGCCATCCCAATGGTTAACAAGGCATAAAAATATACAATTTCTAAAACATAGGGATACAGTGCTTACTGCTTATTTAAAAATGGGAAAAATAAAATCAGGGTTAAATATAAACATTAAAAGAAAATAAATATTAAAAGCAAAACATAAAAGAGATAAAATGTCATGGAGTGGTTGTAGAAGGGTAAGTAAGGAGGGCTGAGTGGATTGTTAAGGATCTTGGTATGCCTTCATGAATAGCCAGGTCTTTATATCCAGAAAATGTACCGCATAGCTATTTTACTGCAATGCGTGTTAAATTTATTGTGCCTATGATATTTGCACATTACATGCACTTTCCATGTACTTAAAAGAGGTATTTCTGGGCAGAGTTGGGGCGGGGAATCCATTCACATGCATACTTTCAATTTTCAAAAGCATACACATAAATGTACACATACATATTCACACATGTTCCCAAACAGGCAGGAAAATATGTGTGCATATGCAACACAGATTTCTGGGTACACCAGCTAATTTTCAAGGCAGACTTGCACACATATATAAGTCTGCTTTGTAAAGTTCTGAAGTTTGCATGTACTGTCTACATGTGGGCTTCAGCTCTTCATGGGCTATTATAAAATTACCCTCACAGTTGTATTCAAAATCACTTAACAAAGGTTTTTATTGACAGGAATAAATCCTTCCTCTCATGTACACTTGGTTAGGATAGCTGAGATAATCCCCTTTATAAATAAAATTTTAAAAAGTATGTCAATACTAGGCAATATAGAAGGCAATAGCTACCTCAGAAAGAACAGAAAGGGAACAGATGTGCATGCCAAATGCTAAGTGTTTTCATTGATTTGATAATCAAAAGATACATTGCTTAACAAGAACAGGACACTTGTAAAATAGAAATTGTGTGGTGTCTTTTGAAATATACAGTAGCTCATTTAACTATCAGATTTACTTTTATATGAATTTTCAGAAAAATAATTGGTCTGTGTCAATGAAGTAGATTATACTGTGATTATGTTACAAAAACAATTTCTATTCTGATTTTATTTTTCACTGAAGAAACATTAAGATAACACACAACCTACTGTTTTATTATGTATATATTCAATAGTATTTAGGGAGGGTAATTTTCAAAGGCATTTTCCACGCATACTTTAACAGCACAAATGGCTTGTTATAAAATCACCCTCCGGATAAGCGGGTAAACTTACGTGGGTATGTCCTGTTTACATTTAAGTTTACCCAGACCTAATAGAAGCATTCTCGGGGCAGGAGTATAGAAGAGGTTAGCACTTAGGCATACTTTTCCATTTTTAAAAGAATTCTTGTACATTTTTTTCAAAAAACATCTGCATATAAATTAGCAGGTGTAATTGTGTGTGAATTCTTTTTTCTGGGAGAAAGAGAATGAGGAAAGGTGAGGTGACCATGTGTGTGTGTATGTGTATGTGTGTTTGTGTGTGTGTGTGTGTGTGTGTGTGTGTGTGTGTGTGTGTGTATGTGTATAAAAGAGAGAGGAGTAAAGGTGTGGACATAAAAGGAATAGTGTTGGATGTGTGTGACAAAGATAATATTCTCTTCCTCATGCTCTCCCTCTCCTGATTCTGCATTCCTTCCCCAGTCCTGAATCTTCCCTTTCTACCCTCTTTCCAATATTTCCATCCATTCTCTTCCCCATGTCCAATCCTTTTTCCCTCTCCTCATCTCCAAACAGATCTTTTCCCCCACAATACTGATCTTCTCCTCCCTCTCCTCTTCCCTATCCTGAGATTCTGTCTCCTTTTCCCTTTTCTCCCCATCCCCAAGATCCCACCCCCTTGCCAATCCCCCTTTTTCCTTTTGGTACACTAATTACTAATAACCCGATATTTACTAGTGTGGAGAGCAAATAATGTATCCAGCTATAGTTAGATATCTTGTTCATGATGTTCAGTGGAGTACTGCCAATTGGGCAGTCAGAACATAGGAATTTTAAAAGCCTGTGATTTGTCCTGCTATGTACAAAACTTTGGCCTAGATTCATCATTTTGCTATAAATTTTGTATGAATAGCACCCATGATAAAAAAAAAAGGGTGTGTGGTTAGGCACAGAGAGAGAGAAAGTATCTCTTTATAAGACTCTCATATAAGTAAACTATTTATACCACTGTAGGAGGGGCAACTAGTAACTTGGGGTCAGGTTTTGGTGGTAGCCTACGTTTTGGGGGGCAGTTTTACATGCACAGTTAGAGGTATGAACAGCACAGTACACATCAGTGAAGATTTGATGTGATTTGGAGTGAGAAAAGGTACACAAAGATGAGATTTGTACATTGTACTCTCGCCCTAGCTTGATGCACTTTCTACCTAGCTGCTATCATGCTAGGTCGAAAATACAATGTACAAATTTCATCTTTGTGTACCTTTCCTCACTCCAAATCACATCCAGTCTTCACTGATGTGTACTGTGCCATCTGTACTTCTGACTATGCATGTAAAACTGCCCCCCAAAACCTAGACCACCACTAAAACCTCACCTCGAGTTACTAGTTGCCCCTCCTACAGTGGTATAAAAAGTTGACTATTATGCATGCCTTCTCTCTCTCTCTCTTGGATTTGTGCTAAACATTGCAAATCTGTTTTGGGCATAATGCCATGAAAAATGGTGTAGTTCTTTCTGGTGTTAAAATGTGCAATTTGCAATGCTAAGCACCCCTCATTTCAATTTACTCCTCATCCCATTTGAATATGCATCTCATGATGTGTTATTTATCATGGGCGTAAGGGCCCTAACTCCCGCAATAAGACCCTAATGTGACCCCCTTAGTTAGACAAACCATTTGAGATTATTTATCACTCCCACACAAAAAAGCTAAAAAAGGTACAAAATTAATTGCCCAGACAGATAAGAAAGGTTTCAAAATATATTAATTTTTTATAAAGTATAACAAAACGTGCATAATTTAATATGAAAATATTTGTAAATGTACTATAGAATTGGCACAATATTTCTGAAATTTTGTCAAAGGATTTTCTAACTCCTTCTGTAGAATACACACCTGAGCTGCTGCAGAAAACTAGGGACTGTAATTATAGTCAGAAAACAAACTTTCAATGCATTAGGAATCTGCAAGGCATTAGAAGCTACTGGAGTGCAAAGCTAGCATCTGTTGAAGTGAGACCCCCCACTGAAGAAGGAAAACAAAAAAGATTTGCCCAAGATATCTAGTATTATATGAGAAACATAGTACTTTCATACTAGTCTCTCTGTGTACTTATCTTTATATGTTATACCACTATTATGTACTTACTTGATTATGAAAGATAACATATGTGATTATGTTATTATGAAGTAGGGTTTTTTTATAATGCAGGTATCTGTATAGCTCCATTATAGAGCTAATAGCTACCTAGTGAAAATTAGTTTTGATGTTATTGTTTGATTAACTAGTAAATGCTTGTGGGAGCATCCTTCATATTAATTAGGAATCTAGAGGGACACACACCTATGCACTACACCTGATAAATACCAAGGTTAGTGGTTAGGATACACTTTTAAGTTCCTCTGTCATGGCTTATCATCGAAGACTGATTGATGTGACACCTGTCCATTAAAGGTGTCCCATAGAGGGAAATGAAGAATAGGCTGAGCAGACAACCAATAATTCCCAGACACCTCTGCTGTACTTTGGCTTGTCAAGAGGTGAATGAACTTTGAGTGCTTTTCTGAGCATGACTTGCAGAAAATCTCTGAGACAGATTTGCTGGCAACAACAGGAGAGAGGCCTATTTAATGGCACATTTGCTTCACAATACAGAGAAACTGAGTCCAAGATGCAAGCTGTTGTCTTGCAGATGCATATTTCAACTAACAGAAACTAGTTGAAAAAGAAGATCCTGTGAGGTGACAGTTTTGAATGAATCCTGGTGCTAAGAAGTGGAATTCAAGTCTAGCTTCTATTCAAGACCCAGACTGCGATTTGTTTACACAAACAAAGAATAACAAAAGAAGAACAGAAGAGAATACATTGCATCAAAGCCAGAGTGATACAGGAACTTGTATGATGGGAGGAGGGTTCAGGAAGGACTAGTATAGAATGATTTTTACAATTGAATGGGGGGTGTCATCACAAGCATTTCCTATACATGATAGATTGTCATGACAACAGCCTAAGGTATCTTTGTAGAAGAAGTCTTTGAGCAGTCACGTCATTCATTCTGGAAACTTCGGGAATGTTGTATTTTTGATTATATAAGTCAGGGCATGTCAGAGATTCACTGAGATGCAAGGTATTACAGATAGAGGGCAGTTATATTGTATCTCCCAGAACACTTGTCTTGGAATTTCTTATAAACAGCTGAATAAATTATATTTTAAAACCTCTTGCTGATTTTGAGTGTTCTTGTGCCCTAAGCTTTAAGTCCAGAAAAAATTAGACATTTTGGCACCCCAGATGGGACTTTAATAGCTGTTGTTATTAATTATTAATAAGCTGTAGTGTTATGTTTGGTGGACAAACCTAGCACTAGGTTCTTGAATGGTTAATTGGCTGGTCATTCAAAGATTGAGTTACCCAGGTAGACTGGAGGTTATCCCGGAGACTTATGAGTTCAGAGCAGATGTGGAATGAAGTTGGATCCATTTTGTGAGTATGTAAAAAGAAAAAAAAAAAAAAAAAGGAAAAATCTGTAAGTATCAATGTTTTTATTTTATTTGTTGTACAGTGTATATAGATTGTGTGTTACATCGGGTTTAGAATACTTTTTGCAAAATGTTCTTTAATATATGTTAGGGAGACAGGACATGAGTTGATGATTTGATTAAAATCTAAATTAAGTTTTGCTATTTTCAGATTGAACAGTTGAAAAAACAGAGGGGGTAGCCAGCACTAGTCAGTCTGGGGTCTTTTGTCCTCAGACCGCATGGCTTGGGCTCGGCAGCAGTTTCACTTTCACTTTACACCTGGGGAGCGGCTGAGTAGAGTGGTTGTAAGTGTGTAGATTCAGAAGGAGAAAGAGGGAATAAGTTACAATTGGTAAGTTGAAAGTTATAATTAGTATGATAAGGAGTTTTTAGTTAGTGGATTTTTTACCAAAGTTTAGTTGTTAAACACAAACAAATGCGGTGCTTTTAAAACTAGAAACTGCATGGTTGGATATTATAGTTTACAGCTGTCTGTGATTAGAGGTACATAAATGTCTCCAGTTTATTTTAGTTTATGAGATTTATTTTTATCAGTTCATATTTACGTTTGCTTTGGAGTTAATGCGTGATTGCTGTTAGGGTATCATTAACCAGAGAAATGAAGTTTTTCAGTTTTATGGTGTTTTGCTTCTTCCCCCTCCCCCTCAAGGTACAGGGCTGAATGATGTAGCCATGGCTGGCCACAAGGACTCTTATGTTCACTGTAAACGTAGAAAAAGAATAACCAGCCCAGCAAGCTTCTTAGTTTTTGGTTTTATTTCCTACCATTAATGCAGAGATGCTCATATTTGCATCTAAGTTTTTAGAATTGTGTGATTACCGAGAGTTTATTGTGAAGAGATTTTAGCATTATGTGCAGTGTGTTTCATTTCATTTGGTAAGAACGAAAGCATGAACTTGTGTTTATTTAAAGCCATTCATAATTAGATTTGATTTATCAGTAGAGAGGGATGTATCGTTTTTTCTTTGGTCAGGGGTATAGGCAGAGAGATAGAAAGGAAAACAATCTATAGATATACTACATGAGAGCGACTCCATTTTAATGAAATGATCTGTTTGAGTGTTTTTATCACTTCACAAACCTATTCATTGAGTGTAACAGTTGTTTGGCGGGAGAGGAGGTGAACCCCCCTTAGGAATGTGTTTGAGACGAAAGAAAAAAAAAAAATCTGGGAGTGAGTCACTTTTAAAATGGATTTTACAGTTCTGCTGAGAGGTTTGAGGTTTAAGTATGTTATAGGACTGAGTGCAAAGGTGATAGAAGAGGGACTAATGAATTGATCTGTTTAATGTGAAAACAGAAATTTGTGTTGAAAGTATGGGGAAAGTGAATATTAGTGATGAGAGATGACGTAATGTTAAAGAGGGAAGAGATTTATGAATATGCAGAAGGCTGTGTGCTGGGAAATTTAGAAAGTTTTGGGTAAAAGTAGAGAAAAGATGTAAGTTAGTTGCATTAAATTGTGTGAAGATATGATTTATTTTAAATTAAACACAGGTCAGAAATAAACGGACGGCACTAATATGCATGACCTTTCTGCGGCAGTAAGTGTTAATTACGTTAGTCCTCTGTTTTGATTATATCTCATTAGATGCTAACTTTTAGAAGTAAGGGAATGAATTAGGTGTTATGATGGGAGTTCAGGTATTGCACGTATGTATTGTGGACTGTTTAGACGATATGTAAAGGAGAAAGATTGTGAGACGGTGAACAACAGAGAAATAAGCAGCAATGCCTATTATCTATTTATGTGCCAGTAAGAAAACTTTTGGTTAATGCATATTAGTATGTGCCATCCTTTTATTTTGCAGACTTCCAGACTCCTAGCTGATATGTCTGTGTTTTTGGAAATGGTTCGTATTTCTATTTAGGGTATTTGCAGGATTTGGTAGTAAGAACTTTGTGGAACATATGCATATTGGATGGAAATAGAATGACTTTTAATTAAGTGCAAAGTTGTTTGTTTTAAGTTTCTCTTTTAGAAGGCGAGTTAGGAGTTTACAGGCATAGGAAAACAAAAAAGATTTTAGATTTGTAAAAGGAAGTAGCTCTTATCACCGGGGACAGCGCCTCCTAGAGGTGGACCAACAGAGAAAGGAAAGTAGCTTTATGACTGTTTTTTTCTGAATTAAGGTATATCAGTAGTTTGACTTTTAAGGAACCTGTAATGTTATGTTTTAATTTTCATTTTAATCATTATATTAACTGTTATATATTAGATTTCTTTCCAGGGTACCAAAGCACAAAGCGCATCTGTCTCTGTTCTATGGGAGATGAAGAATGCAGTTTATTCCAGTTTGATTCCTTTTTCATTTTTAATAGATCTATTCTATTTTTAATCCTGAGTTTTTGTTTTCTTTTGTGGATCGATCCAATTCTTTTATATTTTAAAATACGTTTTTCTTTTTGAGCTCAAAAGTTTGTCATGTTGTCTGTTCTATGTTACATGTGTACAAGGAGGAATGAATGAATGCATGCATTATGTAGTCAGTTCTGTGACATATATGTTTTAATATACAGTCTGAGTATTTATGTTTGTGGTCTGGACCATTGCATGATGTTTTGAAATAATGTGGGGATTATTTGGCAAATTAAATATAGGGAGTACGTGACATAAAAGTATTTTCTTACTACTTAATCGGATTTGTTGCACTTTTATTTAGGTTTGACTTCATACACATGCATCTAATCTAAGGAGCTAAGAGATTTTGCCTTGACATCATCACTGAATCCTACTAAAAGAACTATATACGCACTGAATGCAGAAATTATTCTTGGTCACAGACGTTCTTACCTATTATATGGACTGCAAGGCTTACAATTTATACCTGCTTTTTGTTTTTTTCTATGTTTTGTGGGAATGACTTTATGCAGAATTTAGGTTCTTTCATTTTCTGTCAGCACTTAGGTTTTCAAGTTAATGATACTATCTGAAGTGATGCTGTTTTTATTAGTTTGTATGTTCCAAGTTAAGTAGTATGTTCCAGTCTTAGATTTTATAATACTTATATGCTGAATCAGTTAAATGCATATGTACTAGGTTTTTTTTTTTTTATCTTTATCTATGGAAGCTGCTTTGATCACATAGAGGGTGCTGTGTCTCAGTGTGATTTTAATATGATAATTTAGGGTTCAAGAGGGAGATCTCTTTATATTTCTCTTCCACACCAGCCTAAGTTATAAGCTATTCCTATTCTTTTGTTTTGCAGCTTGCACTTGGGGTAATCACTTTGCTGATCTTTAATATTTCAATATTCTAATGTCTTTGCTGAACCCTTCTTTGAATATCTTTTTCCTATGACACTATTTACTAGATTTTACCTAATGACTGTTTCACTCTCTTTCACAAAGATTTCTTACTAGTGTAGTCTGTGATACTTATTATGAGATTGTTCTCCTTGAAACAAAAACATACCTTACACATGAGGAGCTCTGCTATAGGGATCTGCAACATTCTATTACTATATCTTTCGGCATATTAATTGCTCATTGTTCTTTTCTTTTTATCTTGGCCCTTTCACTATAAACTCTATCTGTGACTTATAAGCTAGTGGGTTTCTATTTAGGATTCCAAAGGGGAAGATATAATTTTCCTTATTTCTGTCTTTTATTTATATGACATTCCTTCCTTCCCTGTGTAAAATCTTACACTGATGGTTTATCAATTCTGCAAAATAGTTCACATACTATGTTAAAGACTTTCTCACAGAGTTAGCTTTCATTTATTGTTATGATTATCCCCAATATATTTAGACTTACCATCATATAAGAAGGGTATGAGCCCCATTTCCCCTAGAAGTATCTGAAGACGAAGTAGTATTACTAGCCATCATCTACCTTAATAATTAATACTTGCCATACACAGCTGTATTATCTCTTGGACAGATGACTGCCACAAGTGAATTAGGACTGGCCATATAGTGAGAGCTTTCACTGCTACGGGTTGTTGTCATAATACTGGATAGCACTATAACTACCCTACAGAATAGTATGATGTTTCAGACTTTTGCTATGCCTTTGTCTATCATGCATATGCCTTTGTATTTGATCTTCCATCACTACAGCATATGACTAGAATATGTCTTATGCTTTGCAACACTTTTACATCATGTATGCATAACACAGTATGAGTTCTTCTATTGATTCTTGTTTCTTCTATTCTATTGGTTCCTTTACTTTTCTGGTAAGGTGCATTGATTATATCCCTGCTTGTCATTTTAATGAATATTATCCTGGGTAGTTGTTCACAACAACAGTATTCATTGAAAAGATTTGCCCAAGATATCTAGTATTATATGAGAAACATAGTACTTTCATACTAGTCTCTCTGTGTACTTATCTTTATATGTTATACCACTATTATGTACTTACTTGATTATGAAAGATAACATATGTGATTATGTTATTATGAAGTAGGGTTTTTTTATAATGCAGGTATCTGTATAGCTCCATTATAGAGCTAATAGCTACCTAGTGAAAATTAGTTTTGATGTTATTGTTTGATTAACTAGTAAATGCTTGTGGGAGCATCCTTCATATTAATTAGGAATCTAGAGGGACACACACCTATGCACTACACCTGATAAATACCAAGGTTAGTGGTTAGGATACACTTTTAAGTTCCTCTGTCATGGCTTATCATCGAAGACTGATTGATGTGACACCTGTCCATTAAAGGTGTCCCATAGAGGGAAATGAAGAATAGGCTGAGCAGACAACCAATAATTCCCAGACACCTCTGCTGTACTTTGGCTTGTCAAGAGGTGAATGAACTTTGAGTGCTTTTCTGAGCATGACTTGCAGAAAATCTCTGAGACAGATTTGCTGGCAACAACAGGAGAGAGGCCTATTTAATGGCACATTTGCTTCACAATACAGAGAAACTGAGTCCAAGATGCAAGCTGTTGTCTTGCAGATGCATATTTCAACTAACAGAAACTAGTTGAAAAAGAAGATCCTGTGAGGTGACAGTTTTGAATGAATCCTGGTGCTAAGAAGTGGAATTCAAGTCTAGCTTCTATTCAAGACCCAGACTGCGATTTGTTTACACAAACAAAGAATAACAAAAGAAGAACAGAAGAGAATACATTGCATCAAAGCCAGAGTGATACAGGAACTTGTATGATGGGAGGAGGGTTCAGGAAGGACTAGTATAGAATGATTTTTACAATTGAATGGGGGGTGTCATCACAAGCATTTCCTATACATGATAGATTGTCATGACAACAGCCTAAGGTATCTTTGTAGAAGAAGTCTTTGAGCAGTCACGTCATTCATTCTGGAAACTTCGGGAATGTTGTATTTTTGATTATATAAGTCAGGGCATGTCAGAGATTCACTGAGATGCAAGGTATTACAGATAGAGGGCAGTTATATTGTATCTCCCAGAACACTTGTCTTGGAATTTCTTATAAACAGCTGAATAAATTATATTTTAAAACCTCTTGCTGATTTTGAGTGTTCTTGTGCCCTAAGCTTTAAGTCCAGAAAAAATTAGACATTTTGGCACCCCAGATGGGACTTTAATAGCTGTTGTTATTAATTATTAATAAGCTGTAGTGTTATGTTTGGTGGACAAACCTAGCACTAGGTTCTTGAATGGTTAATTGGCTGGTCATTCAAAGATTGAGTTACCCAGGTAGACTGGAGGTTATCCCGGAGACTTATGAGTTCAGAGCAGATGTGGAATGAAGTTGGATCCATTTTGTGAGTATGTAACAAGAAAAAAAAAAAAAAAAAGGAAAAATCTGTAAGTATCAATGTTTTTATTTTATTTGTTGTACAGTGTATATAGATTGTGTGTTACATCGGGTTTAGAATACTTTTTGCAAAATGTTCTTTAATATATGTTAGGGAGACAGGACATGAGTTGATGATTTGATTAAAATCTAAATTAAGTTTTGCTATTTTCAGATTGAACAGTTGAAAAAACAGAGGGGTAGCCAGCACTAGTCAGTCTGGGGTCTTTTGTCCTCAGACCGCATGGCTTGGGCTCGGCAGCAGTTTCACTTTCACTTTACACCTGGGGAGCGGCTGAGTAGAGTGGTTGTAAGTGTGTAGATTCAGAAGGAGAAAGAGGGAATAAGTTACAATTGGTAAGTTGAAAGTTATAATTAGTATGATAAGGAGTTTTTAGTTAGTGGATTTTTTACCAAAGTTTAGTTGTTAAACACAAACAAATGCGGTGCTTTTAAAACTAGAAACTGCATGGTTGGATATTATAGTTTACAGCTGTCTGTGATTAGAGGTACATAAATGTCTCCAGTTTATTTTAGTTTATGAGATTTATTTTTATCAGTTCATATTTACGTTTGCTTTGGAGTTAATGCGTGATTGCTGTTAGGGTATCATTAACCAGAGAAATGAAGTTTTTCAGTTTTATGGTGTTTTGCTTCTTCCCCCTCCCCCTCAAGGTACAGGGCTGAATGATGTAGCCATGGCTGGCCACAAGGACTCTTATGTTCACTGTAAACGTAGAAAAAGAATAACCAGCCCAGCAAGCTTCTTAGTTTTTGGTTTTATTTCCTACCATTAATGCAGAGATGCTCATATTTGCATCTAAGTTTTTAGAATTGTGTGATTACCGAGAGTTTATTGTGAAGAGATTTTAGCATTATGTGCAGTGTGTTTCATTTCATTTGGTAAGAACGAAAGCATGAACTTGTGTTTATTTAAAGCCATTCATAATTAGATTTGATTTATCAGTAGAGAGGGATGTATCGTTTTTTCTTTGGTCAGGGGTATAGGCAGAGAGATAGAAAGGAAAACAATCTATAGATATACTACATGAGAGCGACTCCATTTTAATGAAATGATCTGTTTGAGTGTTTTTATCACTTCACAAACCTATTCATTGAGTGTAACAGTTGTTTGGCGGGAGAGGAGGTGAACCCCCCTTAGGAATGTGTTTGAGACGAAAGAAAAAAAAAAATCTGGGAGTGAGTCACTTTTAAAATGGATTTTACAGTTCTGCTGAGAGGTTTGAGGTTTAAGTATGTTATAGGACTGAGTGCAAAGGTGATAGAAGAGGGACTAATGAATTGATCTGTTTAATGTGAAAACAGAAATTTGTGTTGAAAGTATGGGGAAAGTGAATATTAGTGATGAGAGATGACGTAATGTTAAAGAGGGAAGAGATTTATGAATATGCAGAAGGCTGTGTGCTGGGAAATTTAGAAAGTTTTGGGTAAAAGTAGAGAAAAGATGTAAGTTAGTTGCATTAAATTGTGTGAAGATATGATTTATTTTAAATTAAACACAGGTCAGAAATAAACGGACGGCACTAATATGCATGACCTTTCTGCGGCAGTAAGTGTTAATTACGTTAGTCCTCTGTTTTGATTATATCTCATTAGATGCTAACTTTTAGAAGTAAGGGAATGAATTAGGTGTTATGATGGGAGTTCAGGTATTGCACGTATGTATTGTGGACTGTTTAGACGATATGTAAAGGAGAAAGATTGTGAGACGGTGAACAACAGAGAAATAAGCAGCAATGCCTATTATCTATTTATGTGCCAGTAAGAAAAACTTTTGGTTAATGCATATTAGTATGTGCCATCCTTTTATTTTGCAGACTTCCAGACTCCTAGCTGATATGTCTGTGTTTTTGGAAATGGTTCGTATTTCTATTTAGGGTATTTGCAGGATTTGGTAGTAAGAACTTTGTGGAACATATGCATATTGGATGGAAATAGAATGACTTTTAATTAAGTGCAAAGTTGTTTGTTTTAAGTTTCTCTTTTAGAAGGCGAGTTAGGAGTTTACAGGCATAGGAAAACAAAAAAGATTTTAGATTTGTAAAAGGAAGTAGCTCTTATCACCGGGGACAGCGCCTCCTAGAGGTGGACCAACAGAGAAAGGAAAGTAGCTTTATGACTGTTTTTTTCTGAATTAAGGTATATCAGTAGTTTGACTTTTAAGGAACCTGTAATGTTATGTTTTAATTTTCATTTTAATCATTATATTAACTGTTATATATTAGATTTCTTTCCAGGGTACCAAAGCACAAAGCGCATCTGTCTCTGTTCTATGGGAGATGAAGAATGCAGTTTATTCCAGTTTGATTCCTTTTTCATTTTTAATAGATCTATTCTATTTTTAATCCTGAGTTTTTGTTTTCTTTTGTGGATCGATCCAATTCTTTTATATTTTAAAATACGTTTTTCTTTTTGAGCTCAAAAGTTTGTCATGTTGTCTGTTCTATGTTACATGTGTACAAGGAGGAATGAATGAATGCATGCATTATGTAGTCAGTTCTGTGACATATATGTTTTAATATACAGTCTGAGTATTTATGTTTGTGGTCTGGACCATTGCATGATGTTTTGAAATAATGTGGGGATTATTTGGCAAATTAAATATAGGGAGTACGTGACATAAAAGTATTTTCTTACTACTTAATCGGATTTGTTGCACTTTTATTTAGGTTTGACTTCATACACATGCATCTAATCTAAGGAGCTAAGAGATTTTGCCTTGACATCATCACTGAATCCTACTAAAAGAACTATATACGCACTGAATGCAGAAATTATTCTTGGTCACAGACGTTCTTACCTATTATATGGACTGCAAGGCTTACAATTTATACCTGCTTTTTGTTTTTTTCTATGTTTTGTGGGAATGACTTTATGCAGAATTTAGGTTCTTTCATTTTCTGTCAGCACTTAGGTTTTCAAGTTAATGATACTATCTGAAGTGATGCTGTTTTTATTAGTTTGTATGTTCCAAGTTAAGTAGTATGTTCCAGTCTTAGATTTTATAATACTTATATGCTGAATCAGTTAAATGCATATGTACTAGGTTTTTTTTTTTTTATCTTTATCTATGGAAGCTGCTTTGATCACATAGAGGGTGCTGTGTCTCAGTGTGATTTTAATATGATAATTTAGGGTTCAAGAGGGAGATCTCTTTATATTTCTCTTCCACACCAGCCTAAGTTATAAGCTATTCCTATTCTTTTGTTTTGCAGCTTGCACTTGGGGTAATCACTTTGCTGATCTTTAATATTTCAATATTCTAATGTCTTTGCTGAACCCTTCTTTGAATATCTTTTTCCTATGACACTATTTACTAGATTTTACCTAATGACTGTTTCACTCTCTTTCACAAAGATTTCTTACTAGTGTAGTCTGTGATACTTATTATGAGATTGTTCTCCTTGAAACAAAAACATACCTTACACATGAGGAGCTCTGCTATAGGGATCTGCAACATTCTATTACTATATCTTTCGGCATATTAATTGCTCATTGTTCTTTTCTTTTTATCTTGGCCCTTTCACTATAAACTCTATCTGTGACTTATAAGCTAGTGGGTTTCTATTTAGGATTCCAAAGGGGAAGATATAATTTTCCTTATTTCTGTCTTTTATTTATATGACATTCCTTCCTTCCCTGTGTAAAATCTTACACTGATGGTTTATCAATTCTGCAAAATAGTTCACATACTATGTTAAAGACTTTCTCACAGAGTTAGCTTTCATTTATTGTTATGATTATCCCCAATATATTTAGACTTACCATCATATAAGAAGGGTATGAGCCCCATTTCCCCTAGAAGTATCTGAAGACGAAGTAGTATTACTAGCCATCATCTACCTTAATAATTAATACTTGCCATACACAGCTGTATTATCTCTTGGACAGATGACTGCCACAAGTGAATTAGGACTGGCCATATAGTGAGAGCTTTCACTGCTACGGGTTGTTGTCATAATACTGGATAGCACTATAACTACCCTACAGAATAGTATGATGTTTCAGACTTTTGCTATGCCTTTGTCTATCATGCATATGCCTTTGTATTTGATCTTCCATCACTACAGCATATGACTAGAATATGTCTTATGCTTTGCAACACTTTTACATCATGTATGCATAACACAGTATGAGTTCTTCTATTGATTCTTGTTTCTTCTATTCTATTGGTTCCTTTACTTTTCTGGTAAGGTGCATTGATTATATCCCTGCTTGTCATTTTAATGAATATTATCCTGGGTAGTTGTTCACAACAACAGTATTCATTGAAAAGATTTGCCCAAGATATCTAGTATTATATGAGAAACATAGTACTTTCATACTAGTCTCTCTGTGTACTTATCTTTATATGTTATACCACTATTATGTACTTACTTGATTATGAAAGATAACATATGTGATTATGTTATTATGAAGTAGGGTTTTTTTATAATGCAGGTATCTGTATAGCTCCATTATAGAGCTAATAGCTACCTAGTGAAAATTAGTTTTGATGTTATTGTTTGATTAACTAGTAAATGCTTGTGGGAGCATCCTTCATATTAATTAGGAATCTAGAGGGACACACACCTATGCACTACACCTGATAAATACCAAGGTTAGTGGTTAGGATACACTTTTAAGTTCCTCTGTCATGGCTTATCATCGAAGACTGATTGATGTGACACCTGTCCATTAAAGGTGTCCCATAGAGGGAAATGAAGAATAGGCTGAGCAGACAACCAATAATTCCCAGACACCTCTGCTGTACTTTGGCTTGTCAAGAGGTGAATGAACTTTGAGTGCTTTTCTGAGCATGACTTGCAGAAAATCTCTGAGACAGATTTGCTGGCAACAACAGGAGAGAGGCCTATTTAATGGCACATTTGCTTCACAATACAGAGAAACTGAGTCCAAGATGCAAGCTGTTGTCTTGCAGATGCATATTTCAACTAACAGAAACTAGTTGAAAAAGAAGATCCTGTGAGGTGACAGTTTTGAATGAATCCTGGTGCTAAGAAGTGGAATTCAAGTCTAGCTTCTATTCAAGACCCAGACTGCGATTTGTTTACACAAACAAAGAATAACAAAAGAAGAACAGAAGAGAATACATTGCATCAAAGCCAGAGTGATACAGGAACTTGTATGATGGGAGGAGGGTTCAGGAAGGACTAGTATAGAATGATTTTTACAATTGAATGGGGGGTGTCATCACAAGCATTTCCTATACATGATAGATTGTCATGACAACAGCCTAAGGTATCTTTGTAGAAGAAGTCTTTGAGCAGTCACGTCATTCATTCTGGAAACTTCGGGAATGTTGTATTTTTTATTATATAAGTCAGGGCATGTCAGAGATTCACTGAGATGCAAGGTATTACAGATAGAGGGCAGTTATATTGTATCTCCCAGAACACTTGTCTTTTCCTCTTCTTTAAAAAGCCAAATAAACTAAATTTTAAAACCTCTTGCTGATTTTGAGTGTTCTTGTGCCCTAAGCTTTAAGTCCAGAAAAAATTAGACACCACCCCTTATCCCAGCTACACAATTTTTATTGTACGTTCTTCACTCAAGCGGTCCTCTTTATGAAGTGAATAGACAGCATTAATGGCACATAAACACATGGCTGTTCCTAAAAGCTTTCCCATCTGACACGTAACCTGCCCAAATGCAACTGCAACACACCACGCCCCCTACACAAGCATCTCGCACCACCATCTTCCCTCCCTTGCACCACCTTCCACCTATCCCCCCCTTCCCCCTTTCAACCCTCCTTGCCAACCTTAACCTTAAAATATCCTCATCAACAAGTCATTTATGTACATATGTTATATACTATATCAAATGTTCCATGTAATCCTGTTATTTCTGTTACAATTTGTTATATTTTATTACAATGTTATAATTTATTATATTTATTACAATGTTATAATGTAAAATAGGGCTGTTACTACCCTATTCTTTTAGTTATCTGGAAACCGATGTGATATCTCGATCTAACGTCGGTATATAAAAGAAATAAATAAATAAATAAATAAAATAAAATGTAACTTTCTCTCACCAAAAGCATTCAATCCTTACTTCCTGGATTGCTTTCATGTCCTATTGTATTCTAATAACTACATCTCTCCTCCCCCAGGATAGGGCCTGAACTCCATATACTCATGAGTGCTGCAGCAGGATTATCTCTGTTTTAAAAAGATTCAATGATAGCTTGTTGTGTGTTAGCCAATGCCCGACAGCAAATAGACAAATAGAGGCAGATGTTCAAAAAAAGCTGAGCTTCTAAATTTAGGCCTTTAAATTAGGTGCCTTAGGTCCTGATTCACTAAGCCATTTTTCCCATTATGTGTCTATGGAAAGATGCCATGATGAATAAGAACATAAGAACATAAGAAAATGCCATACTGGGTCAGACCAAGGGTCCATCAAGCCCAGCATCCTGTTTCCAACAGTGGCCAATCCAGGCCATAAGAACCTGGCAAGTACCCAAAAACTAAGTCTATTCCATGTAACCATTGCTAATGGCAGTGGCTATTCTCTAAGTGAACTTAATAGCAGGTAATGGACTTCTCCTCCAAGAACTTATCCAATCCTTTTTTAAACACAGCTATACTAACTGCACGAACCACATTCTCTGGCAACAAATTCCAGAGTTTAATTGTGCGTTGAGTAAAAAAGAACCCTAAGTTAAATATCTATTTTCAGCTGAATTTAGATGCCTAAGTTTTCAGCTGAAAATTCACATAAATTTAGGACCCTAAAAGTTAGAACCCTAAATTGAGGCCTGCAATTTATTTTCTAAGTTTAGGCTCATAAGGTCTAGCTTCATTAATTCATGAAGTTTTATTGTGGGAGGGGTCCCACTGTGGCAGGGGGTTTTGCTACAATAGTAGGAACCCTGCCCTGAAAAAACTTGATGGCTGTAAGGTACATTCTTTTTGTCTTGCAGCCAAACACTGCAGGGCAAAAGAACATGCCTAGCGATCCTTTAGTACAATGGCAACTAAAAGGACCATAGGCCTGAAAAAGAAAAGTGCGTCCAAAATGGGGAATTGAGTGGGGATCAGTGCTGACTCCTGTTTCAACCCGGGGCCGCCACTCAAGGTAGCCCCAACTCCCCTAAAGTAAAAAAAAGAGAAAAGAGAACTCACGTGGTGACAGCCCCAGCCCCCCCAAAGATCATTAATAAAGATTAGTGTCCTGGTCCCCCGGCCCCATTTCTCCCCCAGAGACCATTAATAAAGATTAGTGTCCCGGTTCCCCAGCCATTGATAGTAGACCAACGTATTTTGCCTCAAAGATTGAAATTGATTTGACTGCTTTAACTCCTTTCTTGAAAATAGAACTTTTAAAGTTAAGATTGAGAACAGGTCACATGATCATGATGTCATCGGGGCAAGAAGTCGGAGCGACAGATTAAAAAGATGCATGCTAGGTGAGCAAGGACTGAGATATTAACCTGGCTGCCCGACTAGCTAATGTGACCCTAGAGCACTTTATGCACTTTATTTCAAAGAGCTGCTACTACTTTTGCAAAATGCTGAGATCGAGAACAGGTCAAATGATCGTGACGTCATCTGGCCGAGACATTGGAGCAATGGATTAAAAAGGTGCACACTTGGTGGGCATCCACCTGGCAGGTGCTCATCTAAGGGCTTGCTAAAGAATCTGCCCCTTGGTGAGCCCCTTAGTGGGGCCCCTGGTCCTGGGACTCTTGGTATTTTATAACAAAGCTGATAGCCTGTTAATAGTGAGTTATGCTCTTTTAGAATTTAATGTCCTACTGCCTCATATACATCATGGTTTCTGTGGTCCAGGGGAGAGATTGTTATGCTGGTTTAAGTAAGAAAGCCAAGAATCCAACAGATAAGGTATTTGTATATCCTAAAGTGATTGAATCCTCTTTCCCCTCCTTAAAGATTTGCAGGGATTCCTGCCATTTTAATGTTGGCTATATTAATGTAAGGTCAATTTGTAATAAGGGTGAATCTATTATGGATTGTTTGCTATCTATGCACCTAGATATCTTTTGTATAGTGGAAAGCTGGCATCATGAACATGATAATGTGTTATTGAATAGTGGTTGTCTGGAAGGATATGTTTATATTGAGCAATCCAGAGGAAATAAAAAAGGGGGTGGGATTGTGGTGTTTTTTAAGGCATCCCTTGATATTAGTAGATTGACCTTGGAGTATTTTTCACCAATTGAAGCAGTATTGATTAAAGTCCATAGTTGGACTATTTGCATAGTTTATTTTCATCCTGTTTACAAGTAAAATGACCTGCACTTTTTAAATGATTTTGTGAGTAGTCTTGCACTGAAGTTTAAAAACCTCATAATTATTGGTGATTTCAATCTACATTTTGAGGATCTTAGTTTTTTTGGGACACAGAATTTTCAGTTGCGTTTACAAGTGTTATCAATGGGACAGTTAATCACTGGACCAACTCATAGGGCAGGGTATACTGTTCACTTGTTATTATGCAGATATTGTGACTATTGTTACTTGAACAATATATTTATGAGGGATGTGTCGTGGTCTGATCACTCTTTGATTGGGTTTACCTCATTAGCAGAAGAAAACAGGGTTAACAGGCATCCAAATTTGAATAGTGATTTATTTAAGGAATATTGGTTGGAAAAGGCAGATGTTGATAATTGGGACAACCTGTCTATTAATGAAAAAGCAGTCCTTGTTCTCAAGAACATATGATCAAGTTGCTCCTCTTTTTGAGGTTAATGCTCAGGTAAAAGGAAAAGATCAGGCATCCTTACATGCCTATGAGAAGGCAATGACAACTTGTCGAGAATGCTGTTCTAAGGCAAAGAAAGCTTATTATGTATCTAAACTTGAGCAATTGATTAACAAGCCCTAAAAACTATTTGACATTGTTAAACTACAAAACAACTCATAGGTAAGACTGATTTTCCAGATTGTAATTTGTTAGCTGATGTTTTGATAATAAAATCCAGGAACTTCAGCAATGGATAACACCCATTTCAAAGATCCTGTGTATGTAAATAAAAACTCTGCCCAAAATCAATGGCTAGATTTTGATTTGGCCTCATCAAAAGCTTTAAAGTCAACTTCCTCAACACTGAACCCTTGTCCTTTTCATATTATAAAAAATGTAAGGGACACAACTTTTGGAGTATTGAAAAAATGATTAATAGGTCATTAAGTGATGGTGTCTTTTCAGACTTATGGAAACAGGCCACAGTAAGGCCGATTAAGAAAGATGATAATTTGCCTACCATTGAGTTGGCTAATTATCATGTCATCTCGAACGTTCCCACAGTAGCAAAAATCATGGAAAAAAATTGTGTCAAATAAATCATGGAAAAAATTGTATTAGAGGATTTTATGTGTGACAGACAGCTACTAGATGCATGTTTGGTTTTCATAAAAGCTATTCGACAGAGTTTTTATTGCTATCTGTGATGGATACCTTATTGAGCTGCATGGACCAAGGTTACTCTGGCATCTTGGACCAGTTGGATCTGTCAACAGCCCTCAACACCCTTCATCATGAAATCTTGTTGAGCATATTACATTCCAATGACATAGGAGGTTCTGTTTTAAACTTGTTTTGGTCATATTTGACCAACAGAATTCAAATAGTCCAGATTAGACAGAAATAATCTGCTTGGCACAAAATTAAGTGCGGTGTGCCATGTTGTCTAAGTGGTGAAATACCAGAAGCTGAATTATAGGAAATTGTTAAGCAATTACAATTGTTGCTTGAACATCATTTGTTTATGAATATGAAGAACACAAAAATTCTGTGGGTAGGAAGATGCTGGACCCAAGAATGAAAATAAGATTAGGTTGTCTAAAACACTTTCAGTTCCATTACAATCAGAGATAAAGAGTCTAGGAGTTTTTTTTAGACTCTCACTTATCAATGAAACATCAAATTTGCCATGTTACAAAAACTGCATTCTATAAACTTAAACTGGTTCGACCCATAAAAATCCTGTTACCTCCAATATTTTTCAGATCAATCATCCAATCTTTGGTACTAAGTTATCTGGATAACTGTAGTACCCTCTATATAGGGCTTCCAGATAAACTATTGTGAGCAATGCAATTAGTGCAGAATGCAGCTGCCCGAATTCTAGAAGGGAACATGTAACCTCAATTCTAAAGGATTTGCACTGGCTCCCAATCAAATGGAGAGGTAGGTTTAGGCTTCTATTATTTTGAAACTTTTGAACACCTCTTCTCCTTGTGTTTTGAGAAACTATGTTGCATTTTATGTTCCAGGTCGCTCTCTGAGATGAGGGTAGTCAATTATTAGTCATTCCTCCAGTTAAAAGATTTAAATTTATTTATTTATTTATTTATTTATTTATTTATTTAGGTTTTTTATATACCGGCATTCGAGACAACAGTCACATCATGCTGGTTCACATAAAACAGGAGTGCAGAATAAACTTAAACTTGAACTATGGTGCGGAAAAGGCAGTTACATGTAACAGGGTAGACTAGAACTTGGCGAAGAAGGAAAAGAAAGGACAGGTTACTAATTAATAATGGCTAACGATAGTTAGAGGTATAAAACAATGGTGTAGGTGGCGATGTGTGTTGATGTTGAGGAGTTAAGTCAAATTGGAGTCCGGGAATGCTTGATTGAACAGCCAAGTCTTGAGTCTTTTCTTGAAGATTGAGAGGCAGGGTTCCAGTCTAAGGTCTGGGGGGATGGAGTTCCATAAGGGTGGGCCGGCTGTAGAAAAGGCCCGATCTCTTAGCGTGATGTGTCTGGTGGTTTTAGAAGGCGGTACCTGTAGCGATCCTTTGTATGCTTCTCTTGTCGGTCTTGAAGAGTTATGTAATCGGAGAGGGATATGTAGGTCAATTGGAGCTAGTTGATGGATGTTTTTGTATATGGTGAGAATGGCCTTGTAAATTATTTTGAAGTGGATGGGTAACCCGTGGAGGCCCTTGAGGATTGGGGTTATGTGGTCTCTTCTCCTGGTGTTTGTCAGTATTCGAGCAGCTGCACTTTGTACCATCTGAAGCGGTTTGGTGTATGAGGAGGGGAGACCAAGTAAGATGGTGTTACAATAGTCCAGCTTTGAGAAAATGATTGCTTGTATAATTGTTCTAAAGTCTGGAGCGTGGAAAAGAGGTCTTATTCTTTTCAGCACTTGGAGTTTGTAAAAGCAGTCTTTGGTGGTTTTGCTGATGGTAGCTTTCAAGTTTAGGCGACTATCGATTACAACTCCTAGGTCTCTCACTTGTGTGGTTGTTGGTGTGGCTGGATGAGTGGGGATGATGGTGCTATTCTCTGGGGCGATGAGCAGGAGTTCAGTTTTGCAGGAATTTAGTACCAGGTTAAGGCTTGTGAGAAGGCGTTTGATGTTTTGGAGGCATATTTCCCAATGAGCCAGTGTAAACCACTGTAAATGGATTCAGACAAGAGGGCAGATTTTTTCCTCTATAGCATCAACTAAATGGAACAAACTGCCTGACAATCTTTGATTGCAGCATGATTTCAAAATGTTTAGAAAGGCATTAAAAACATTGCTTTTTGAGTAAACTTTTGCAAGAAGTAATATTGTACTTTTAAAAAGAAATATATTAGATTCTTATTTCCCTTTACTCCCTAGCTTCTGTGTGCCTTTGATCAGCTGGACAGCAACTCCAAACTTCAGTAAAAGCCCAAGCAGAAAGTCAGGTAATAGTCAGTTATGTTTTACTAAGGGGGGAGGGGTTTGCCTAATTTTGTTATATTAATGTTTGCTTTTTATGTATGTTTTTGTTACTATTCCCTGCCTTGAATGTTGGACAAATGCAGGCTATGTCTTTTAACTAAAAATAAGTATTTAAATGAATATTAACGAGTGCAGAAACTGATGAAAGCCGTTTCATCACTTTATCACTTGTCCTTTCTGCAAAGTTACAACTAAATTAATTAAATAAAACAGTCGCAGAAATCACCCCACTAATAGGGGGGGGGCACACCATAATTCACTGCAGCTGGGAGCTTACACAACAGGTGGAGAGAGCAGGAGTTTCTGGTTACCAATTCATCTAATTTTCCTGGCTCTTTTCTATTCTTTTGTTAAGGACTCTGCCAAATGCATAAACATGACACCATACTATTTTATCATGATGCATGGATTTGTGTTTACTTGACACTTAAGTTATTCTGGAAAAAAAAAAAAAAAGACATCACATTCAATCCATGTGATTTTCTGCAAATTGATTGAGAAGCATGAGCATAAGCTGCTGGGGTTTACTGAATCATTTCTTAAAAATAACAAAAAAAAAAAAGAAAAGAAAAACAATTTTAAATCCAGAAATATTTCAGCCAGCTGGTGTCTTTCACTCATGTCTTTGAACCAAAGCCAGAAATGAATTCTTTAATTATTTTGGCTGGATAAACTAAGTTTCATGTGGTCTTGAATGCATACTGTGAACAAAGTAAGTAATCACTGAGCCGCAGTAATCCAAAGGAACATGACGATATTCACTTTTTCTAGTAACTTTTCAAACCATTCCACTTGCGCTCCTGTGATTAGTAAGACGTGTACTTTCACATGAAATCTGTCATTATGAAATAATGAAACATAGATGCATACACTAAGATGGCAGTTAAGGACTTTAAGGTCCAGCAAGTCTGTCTACTAGTTTGTTCCCTGTTGCTCTATCATGGACCCTGAATGATCTACAAATCTTCACCTTCACTTCATTGTAACCAAAACGTTTTTGTGCTTATCTCATGCCTTCTTAAATCCTGCTATTGTTTTCATGCCTCCACACTAAAAATGACCCAGCTTGGTAATCTTCGGTGCGGCTGCATATCGCCAGAATGAAAAGTATGTATGTGCCAAAGACTTTAAACTGGCAAATCTTTCCAATTTTCACCCATGGCAAGGCATTGGTGGGACAAATAATGTCTGAGAGTTCATGGTTTTAACCTTACCAGGACAAATGTTTCTAGAAAAATTATATAGAAATAAAGGTTGGCAAATAAGTTGTAATACCTTTTTACAGGACTAATAATACATTGGTGACTGGCTTTCAAGGGCTATGCTCCCTTCATTGGGTGAATGCAAGGAAGCATAGAGCTTAAGAGCTAGTTAAAAATGAATTCTGTTAGATCAATAAAAAGGTAACACCTACAACGTATTTGTTGCCCTTCATGTCTATGCATGTAAGTGAATTAACACAGTAAATAAATCAAATAAACTTCACTACTTTAATCCAAATGAAATATGAAAAAGGCAACAGGATGTTTATTAAACTCAGCCTTTTAGGGGTAAAACAAATGTTCTGTTCAACTTAACTTTAAATATAATCAAAAGTACAGCTATAGAAATGGCATTTGGAACATCATTTCAGTATTAGCTTAAGCTCCCTTTTTCTCCTGCTTTATTTTTTTTTCATTATATGCAGTTTTAATTAATTAATTTTTATTTAACTCTTTTATATACCGACATTCATGAAACAATTCATATCATATCGGTTTACAAGGAACAGGGGTATTATAACATTAACAATAACGAGAAGAAAAAATTACAAAAAACAAGGTGTTATGGGAACTTGGGAAACTGAGAGAGCAGATGACAGAGGTTTAACACTATAAGCTGAAAAAGTAAAGTACTGGAGGTGCCATGGATCACATATAGCGCACTCTATAAAATAATACATAATATAGAACTTATATACGAGAAAATAAGGGTGTCTACAGTGCAGTGCCGTGGCAGTACTGGACGAGGATTAACAAATGGATAGGGTTGTGACTTTCCAGTCACAAGGAATTAGGAGGGGGGGAAGAGGCGGGATTATGAGAGAGTGTATCAAGTTATGAGAAGGCTTGATGGAACAGCCAGGTCTTGAATTTTTTCCTAAACGTCAGCAGGCAGGGTTCCTGTCTGAGGTCTGGTGGCATGGTCTGGAGGCAAGCATTCCCGGACTCCAATTAATGTCTCACAACATCAACATATATAACACACACAGCCAGCTCAATTTCAGCTCTTTGTAAATAATGTTAGCTGTTGTTAACCTTTCCTTTTCCTTTTACCTCCCTCTTCTCCTAGTTCAATCATCCTTGTTATTTGTAACTGCTTTCTTCCGCACTATAGTTTAGTTTGAAGTTTATTATGCACCCTTGTTTAACTGTAAACCAGCATGATGTGATTGTATCATGAATGCCGGTATATAAAAACCTTAAATAAATAAATAAATGGTATTCCAGATGGAAGGCCCTGCTGTGGAGAAGGCGCGTTCCCTGGTGGATATACGAAGGGTGGATTTGGAGGTGGGGGCATTGAGGGTTCCTCTATAGGCCTCTCTTATAGGTCTTATAGAAGTGTGTAGACGTAGCAGGATATGTAGGTTGAGTGAGTGCTGATTGTGTATGGTCTTGTGAATAATGGTGAGGGACTTATGCAGGATTCTGAAGCTTATAGGGAGCCAGTGGAGATTCCTGAGAATGGGCATGATGTGATCTCCTCGGTTGGAGTTTGTCAGAATTCTGGCGGCAGCATTCTGAAGCATCTGAAGGGGTTTAGTGGTAGAAGCGGGGAGTCCCAACAGGAGGGCATTACAGTCGTCTATCTTAGAAAATAGGGTAGCCTGGAGGACCGTCCTAAAGTCGTGGAAGTGGAGGAGTGGTTTAAGTCTTTTTATAATTTGTAATTTGTGGAAGCAGTCCTTGGTTGTGTTGTTGACAAATTTCTTTAAGTTCACACGGTTGTCTAGAATCACTCCAAGATCTCTATCTTGAGTCACCATGGTGGTGGAGCGGGTCGGCTGTGAAAGGTCATTGTGATCTGGGGAAATGAGGAGGAGTTCAGTCTTGGCTGAGTTAAGGACTAGATTTAGGCTGGTGAGGAAGAGGTTAATAGAGTGCAGGCAGCCGTCCCAGAGCTTGAGGGTTTTGGGTAGGGATTCTGTTATGGGGATCAAAATCTGCACGTCATCAGCGTATAGGAAATGCTTTAATTTCAAATTTGTTAGCAGCTGGCAGAGGGGCAGTAAGTAAATATTAAAGAGGGTGGGGGAGAGGGAAGAGCCTTGAGGTACTCCTAAGGTGGATTTGATGCTGGGGGATTCACCTGAAAATTATTTCTTTCAGGTCGCCAAAGATATAAAACTTCTTTTCTTCTTGCAGCTGTTTCTTCTGCTCCTTGTGCTTTCAATTTAATTGGAATCAGCCACTTCTGGGCTAGGGCACCATGACCTTTTATTCACAACTATTCAGGGTTCTTCTCCCCCTTATTTAAGATCTCTCCTCCCCATGCAGTCACAGCAGCAAGAATTGCATCACAGGTTCCTGCAGAGCCCTGCAATAGTGGATCCTAAGCCCAGCCTCTAGGTGTTGCCATTGTACATTGCCTTCCCCAAGGCTCTGAGGCAACCTCAGGCCCAACTAGCCCAAGGAAGAGCTTGGGCCCAACTAGCTCAAGGACTGGCTTTCAAGGGCTATGCTCCCTTCTTTGGGTGAATGCAAGGAAGCATAGAGCTTAAGAGCTAGTTAAAAATGAATTCTGTTAGATCAATTAAAAGGTAACACCTACAACGTATTTGTTGCCCTTCATGTCTATGCATGTAAGTGAATTAACACAATAAACAAATCAAATAAACTTCACTACTTTAATCCAAATGAAATATGAAAAAGGCAACAGGATGTTTATTAAACTCAGCCTTTTAGGGGTAAAACAAATGTTCTGTTCAACTTAACTTTAAATATAAACAAAAGAATCAAACCTAAATCCTCCTCATTGCAGCACTACCTGTGAGCCACTGGGATGGGCCTACACCATTATTTTAACACCGTTCTTTTCCAATGTTTCCATCTTCAAGTGTGCTCCAAGGAAGCTCTGAAAACCTCAAAAGTAAGTTTGTCATCAATGCACATACTTCCTGAGTTTTCTCAAGATGTCCTAGTAGTCATATTAATACTGGTGAATACTACTAATAATTGCTTTTTATATATTGTTACTGCAAATTAAAAATGCATTAAAAAAAAAACAACTCTAGTATGTTTTTTCCTGAACAGCTTTCATTAGAAGATAACTGTTGTACTGTGAGATGCCAGAATTTCTCAGAACCAACTTAGTTTAACCAGAGGACTGTCCAAGCACAATACTATACGAGAACAAGTTATAAGAAATATCAACTACCTTTTCACTTTTGTATCCAGTTCAACTAAATATGAAACCATCAGGTTTGCTACACCATGCTCCAGCTAATTCTGGCTGACATGCAAAAATATCTAGAAACAGTTGTTCCTGTTCACTTTCAAATCAACAGGCATTTGTCTCCCTTTTCAGGCTTAATAAAGTTAAATCCTAGCAAACCTTTAGAGAACATGAAAGCTGAACATTTCATCAAGTCTGTGTCAGCAGCTCTAGCCACTAAACCATGACATTTGTAGGCCGTTCACACAGAAAAAAATAAAGCAACTGCTTTTGAAAGTCTTCCCTGCATTTTCCAAGGGGTGTTAATCTAATGATTGGATTTCCCCCAGATGTTGAATCAGTGAACTAGACACCATAAATTTATCTCAAATGACCTCCACCTTAGTTATGCCAAGCTGATGTTCCTGCCTCAATAATGTTCTTTCAGTATTTTTAATTGCAGGAAACAAGAGATTCCACAGGGAGCTGTATCAAAGAATTGTACTTTAAAATCCTGCAAGATCTATGCATAAAAGGAACTTTATTCCACTGTATGATGAGGAAATCAGACACAAGGACTGTAATGCATGTGCACAATATGGGCAGAGGTTAGGCCTTCGCCCCCGCTTCCCAATCACCCTACCGTCCCCACTCTGCCCCCTCCCCCTACCTTGGATTTAAACCACAACACAAGACAAAAAACAGCCTGCCTTAGCATATAAAGGTATCATCAAATTCTCTCCCCAGGTGATCAGAGCCTAACCCAATAAGCCATTGATAACCTAGAAAACCCGTCCGGAGAAGCCTATTGCGTTGACGGGGGTCGCTGGAAGGCTGAGGTCCGGACCTAGAAGTCACGACCTCAGCTGAGCACTGCTCGTGTTCTGCCCCTTTTCTTCTCCCCTGGCTGCCATCAAAGCGCCAGGGTTCCAGATCCACCGGCCCTGTGTTGTCCTTGCCTCCCCCCCCCCCCCCTCAGGTCCTCCCCCATGGGCAGCTGCCCTTGACCAAGATAGAGTGAATGGGAGGATTTGGGAGGCCCTGTCAACTTGCTGGTCACCATGCTCCATGCCGTAACAGCCCTTAACTGAACCCCACTCCCAACTAACAAAAGGGGTAAGGGGGTAAGGGGGGTGCTGGAATGCCCGCCGAGCCGAAGGGAAAAGGGGAGACTCTCCTGTGGGCTAGCTCTTCGTATTTCCTCCTCGACCACTCGTGAGCTGTCCAAACTCCTCCCCCTCTTTCTCTGATCCCCCACTCCTTGTCCCGCCCCTTTCTCATCCTGCCTGCCTGCTGAATTCCTCCGGTCTCCTCCGGCCTCCTCCGCCCCTATTGTGCCCTGCTCCCCCAGAGCTCTGTCGCAGGGTCTTTAGTTTCAAACAAAATTGAAAAACAAAATGAATAAGAGCTAATTTGTTGCTTTCTAGGGACCTTGAAGCAAATTAAGAGGGTCCCCTATATTAAACAACTCCTATTCATTTCATTCATTTGAAATTTCTATAAGCCATTATAGTCAATGGACTCATAGATATCATTGAAAAGTAACAGGTGCATGTGTACAGTTAGAAACTGATACAGTGTAGTGCAGGCAGTCAGCAGAGAAGGGGAGGATGGGCATGATGTCAAGGGGATGAGAGGAATGATATATCACAGTGAATCATTTTGCTAGTCTGACCTAGCGCTGCAGACCAGGTACAGTGACACTGATCTTGAAGACTGAGCATGTCAGAGAATTCCTCTGCAATGCTTATCAAGACATCGTCTGTGTGAAAGCACAGCTCTGAGCTCTCTCTGAGTTCTTACTAAAGTATTTTGCTGTGGCATATTTATAATATCACTGTGCCAGCCCATCATCAATAACCTGTCACACAAGAGAGGAAAGCAAAGCAGTGAGGCAGTGCTGCATCACAATATCTGTGTCTCATTGCAGATTTGAGTTGCTTCATTTGCAGCTGATGTTCTGTTTTCCTTTCTGGTGATTGAAGTCATTTATTCTCTGTTTTTCTGGCAGCGGGCACAGTGTGGGCAGTGTGGGCTGGGGGTATTAGGCAGTGGGCATTGGTCATAAATGAGCAGTGAGGGAAGGGCAGAGACTGCAGCATAACAGGCTATGTTGTGAAGCCTTTCTGTGTCAGAGTAGTGCAGAGTAGACAGTGCTGCCTTAGGATGCTAATGCCACTTTTGATGCCAGTTTCCCACTTGAGATGCCATCAAAGATTCATTGCACTGTTGCTGGTGCCCTATTTTGGAGCTCTGAGGTGTTCTCTCCACCTTTTCTGCTTCTTTGCTCCTCTTACTGTGACTTGGTGGAATCCTGCTAATGCTGGTACCCCTTTGCCCCTTTTCAGATTCATAGACTATTCGTGCCACTTTCCAATCTCCTCAGTCTTTCTAGGTACCTTGGAGTTCTATCCCCCTTCTGTTGATTTCTTCCAACACATTTTAAGACAATCGATTTAAAAAGAACCCTATTCTGGAGCCCAATATAGGCTGAAAATTATCTGTAATGCATTGACTTTAATGGCAAACAAAAATGAATCAAACAAAAACATTTTTTTTTGTTTTGAGACTAAAGAAATGAATTAGGGTACCATGAAATTAATTTTAAAATGAAACACATTTTTTCCTACTGCACATGCCTAGTAGTACTGTTGCATAATATCATCATAGCATAGAGTCAGGGCCGGTGCAAGGCGATTAGGCGCCCTAGGCGAGCCTTTTCCCTTGCATGCCCCCCCCCCCCCCCCCCAGTCTTGGCCCCGACTCCTACATTGTTCTCGATCATGCCCACCGACTGTGTGGTTTTCTGGGTCGCGAGTAGGTTGGGCACTGCATGGCCCGCCAAATCTCCACTCCTCTTTGCTGCCGCTTGCGGCCCCATATGGTTCGCACTTAGTGGCACACCAAGGGTCTCCAGCGCCCGGGGGTCAATGCATTTGTGTGTCTCTCCAGCATCCCCCCCCCCCCCCTTAATCCTATTGTACTAATACTTAAGGTCACAGAAAATCAGTGGCATCTCTAGACAGAAGAATTTTTTTTTTTGGGGGGGGGGGGAGCCAAAATGGCATTTCTTCATCACACCCACCTCTATAGCATGGATCCTGCTTTAAAATTGGTTACAAAAAAGTGTTAATAAAAAATTCCAAAGGGTCTTCTGCGTAATTTTAAAAAGCTGGCCAGTTTCACACTTCTAATAAAATAGCCTCATTCAACTAATTCTATATGGCTCTGAGAGTGAAGTCTGGAATATATAGGAAGGAACAGAATGTCAATACAAATCCTGCATCTCCAGTTCTGTAACTCTGTGCATCCACTGAAATTCCCCCAAACAATGGAGCTTGGATTTTTCCCTGCTAGCATGTAGTTCAAATTAGACAAAAACTGAAATGGATACCCCAAGAAGCCAGACTCTGTGTATTAACAATGGAAAAACAGAACCACCATTCCTCATAAAACAAATAAAATCAAGAAACATAAAGCATCAGTTATACTAGTAAAACCATACTAATAAAAGAATATTTTAAAACTACTGATAAATATAATTTCTATTAATTAAAATCATATACATTTTTTACAGTTTCTCAAACACCAATAAAGTATTTCAAAACAGTACATATATCAAATAACATCCAATAATTAAAACTAATAATGATTTTTAAAAGCCCCTGCTGTCCCCTTCTGTGGGAGCTCTTGATTTCCAGTCACCCTGATATTGTCGAAGATTAGGAGGTTATCTTCTCTCTCTCACACAGCCTCACATGTCCATTCTCTCTCACACATACACTGTCACATACATACACATTCATGCTCTTATATGCACCATAACCTCTCGCTCTCACAGACACTGACACACTCTCAGGCTCTGACATTCTCTCCCCCTCCACCCCCCCCCACCCCAACTCACACATAAGCTCTTTCTCCCCTGGATTTTCTCATACACACTCATGCTCTCCCTCTCAAACACACATACCCGAGTGCACAGTCAGGAATGGTGAAATATAAAGCACAAATGAATACACCAAGGGTCTTCTTCCATTTGAGAAAGTTTGCACATATCGATGTTATTGTAGAGACTCTTTGGGATCTTCACTGGAGGGCCCTAGTCAAAGATTGGGAAATGGAGTGTTGGAGTGGAGCAAACCACTTTCTACATCAACCCCCCCCCCCCCCCCCCCCCCCCCCCACACACACACACACACACAATTTCTCCATCCCTGGTAGGTTAAGCCTGGCTAGCCAAGAAAGGAAAAGAAAATACCTGCTGTTCCATCTCACATCCAGTGTATGGATAGTGGGGACTGTCTGGCGGATAGATTTCGTTTCAAGCCATTTTGGGGGCTTTGCTTATTCACTGAAAACTTGCTCAAGAAGGGACTCTCCCCCTGCCTCTGGAAGGATCATGATGTTCCCTCTCATACCCAGTAGATGAACAGTGGTGATTCTGTTTTGAGTGGCTCAATATTTTATGTGGAGATTTTTGTCTTTTCTTTCGGGAGGACGTTTGCCGTCACCTTTCCTGCCCAAGAGTGGGGGAAAGAGAAGCATTATTTTTTCCTGCTGCCTGGATCATTCTGAAAGATTCCCTGAGCAAGAGTTTTTCATGTGGGGATCTCCACTAGAATATTCACTATGGGAAAAAGAAAAGATGAGTGTACTGGATTCTCTGGAAAGCAACTATACCTCAGGTATTTTTGGGAGTGGAAGCCACCCACATCTAAGAGACCTCTGCCCACCTGGTATTCTAACTTTTCCATGCTCTGGAGGGTTAGATATCTCAGGTACCATATATACTGAGGGACACGAATAGTCAAATAGAAGGTTTGGAAATCTGAATCTGGACCTGGATGTCAAGGAATAGATGCAAATGGTACCAATTAATTACTGTAGAAAAGAATGCAGCAGTAAAGTTTAATTTTGGAACACTCATACAGAGTGTCCAGCCTGTCTATTCTGCACAGGATGCACCACCTGAGATAGCACCCACAGCAAATGTGATGGCCGAAGACTCTCTCATCAGAGAAACCATGCACTGAGGCATTTGGGACTATGCAAGGACTTAGTTCCAGGACCAAGTGTGACCCCCTGCCTTCTGGGATAAGTACAAGAAGAGGGCTATGCTATGCTCTGACGTTTGGTGGAAATGACTTCAAAAAATTATAAAAAGACCGACGTGGTCCATTCAGTCTGCCCAACAAGATATTTTTTTAGAGTAGTAACCTGACCCCCCCAAGGCTTGCCAATAATCCCTGGGGGTCCAGCAAGGGTCCGAAAGCGATTTCGTTTTCGGCTGCCAGTGACCAAAATGGCGCCGATAGCCTTTGCCCATACTATGTCACAGAGGCTTTCGGCGCCATTGGTCAGCTCCTGTCACATGATAGGAGCACAAGATGGCGCCGATGGCCATGTGACAGGGGCTGACCAATAGCGCCGAAAGCCCCTGTGACATGGTAGTTCAGGCTATTCGGCACCA
The DNA here is from genome assembly GCF_901001135.1 of Rhinatrema bivittatum. Classification (NCBI taxonomy): domain Eukaryota; kingdom Metazoa; phylum Chordata; class Amphibia; order Gymnophiona; family Rhinatrematidae; genus Rhinatrema; species Rhinatrema bivittatum. The sequence continues at coordinate 164,791,242 of NC_042621.1, forward strand.
TTTTGAGGCGCACGGCTTGCAGCACAGCACACCGGGCACGGAGGGAAAATGGACCCCGGGACCCCGCTGGACCACCAGGGATCTTCGTAAGTCTTGGGGAGGGATCGGGGGGTGGTGTATTATAGTGAATTTAAATGTTTGGGGTGGGTTTTAATAAAAAAAAAATGTGTGCCCCCTCTCCCCAGGCAAACCCGAAAACGAATTTTCCCCCGAATTGCGGGGAAAATTTTGTTTCCGGTTTCAGGGGCTCCGAAATAACGGCGTTTATGTCGTGTTTCGGATACTCCGAAACAGAAACGAATTAGGAAATTTCGTTAAATTTCCTAAATAGGGCGAAAAACAAACCACATCTCTAATGTTTAATAGTTTTTATGAGTTTTTAATTGTTGGATGTTATTCTGTTCATAGCTGTTTTTGAAACATTTATTCTGCTTATTAGTATAGTTTTACAATTATTTCTGTGTGGGGATCTATAGTGCTTGCTAGTTCTGTTTTCCTAATAAGAGGTGTATTGGTTTTTAGGGCCTGATTTTATATTTATAGTGTTGCCTTTTCATAGATAGGGTTGCTCCTGTTTGAGTGTATTCCATAATACAGGTGTAACTGTGTGTGGATTAGTTTATGTGCATTACTACAGATCCTGGGAGTATGTTAGGTCGGTTCTGTGTCTGTTACCGAGATGAGATATTTTGCTAGCATGTAAGCGTTTGTATCGGTCTTATTTGTTGTGTTTTCTCAGAGGACATGCATTGGTGGTAAACTGCTGTCTTTTCATAAGTAGGGCTATTGAGAACTGAGTTAATTATATTAGTCCGGCCCTCTAAAACCATCCCAATTTCTCATGCGGCCCCATGGGAAAATTAATTGCCCACCCCTGTCCTAGAGTCTTATCTCATAGGTCTACTGCTGCAAACTCAACATAATATTAGTTGCCTTTCTCTGGACCACTTCCATGTTGTCATTATCCTTTTTGAGTTACAGTTTCCAGAACTGAACATAGTACTCCAGGTGAGGCCTTACCAATGACCTGTACAGGGGCATTATCATCTTCATTTTCCTGCTTTATGCTTCTCTCCGTGCAACCCAGCATCCCTCTGGCCTTAGCAACCATCTTGCCATGCTTTAAAATCAAATTTAGTCTTATCAGTCATAAAAGTGAAAACAAAGTGGAAATACTCTACTGCATTTCTGGCCCTGCTATTTCTCTCTACTTCCCTTTTCCCTCTCTATCATCTTTTCAGTGTCCCATACATATCTCAATCTATTTTTCATGCTTTATTTTCTTCCCTCATTACCTATTCAATTCTCTTCTTACATTTTCAAAAATCTTCAAAAATTTTGTACCTAATCTTTACTTCATAAAATTGTACCTAGTTAATCAGCTCTTGTTCTTTGTAAAGGCTTCACCTGTCGTTGCGGTGATGTTGTTTTATGTAAACCGATACGATGTGCAAACGGATGTCGGTATATAAAAATGCTAAATAAATAAATAAATAAATAAAAGACATTTTCCCTTCTACCTATCTTTTCCTTCTTCTACATCTTAGTCTTTTCTCTTTCCTCTTCCCCTCACCTTCCTTCCAGCCCCATACCTTCTTTTCTTCCCACAGAATCCCTCTATGCTTGCTCACCACATGCCCATTACTTTAGATTCCTGTTTTTCCCACAAAACCTTCTCCTTCTTTGGAATATGAATAGAAAATGGACCCTACAGCTGAGGGGCACTGAGGGTCTTAATTCTCCAGGCAGGCCAGCTAAAAGTATCATGCAGTGGAACAAGTTTTACATTTGTTTAAGTTGATGTTTTTAACATGTCTCTAAGTCTTATGATTTGATGTTGAAATCAGCATTCTGGAATCAAGGTTAAATTCAGAATTGCACCTGGAAAATAGTCATAGCAAAATTGCAAAGTTAGCTGTTTATGGGGATGAAGAAATATCACAAGTTGAGATGAAGAAAAACATCACGAGTTGCCTATCCAAGATAGAGGCTTAAGGGATCTTAGACCAAAGATTGTGGACAGAGGGGCATGCTATGGCATTATGATTAAAGTTGATGAATCAGTACGTGATTGGGTTGAGGGCTGTAGCCCTGACCCTTTGTTGACTCTAGGGCAGTGGTTCTCAACCTTTTTTCTGTCGGGACACACCTGACAGATGGTTATTACATGCATGACACACTGAACCCATGATCGTCACGGGGCTAGAATTAAAAGTACTGTTTGCATCCACGGGAACCCTCCCTGACCCACCATAGTGGATGTAAAGCAGAATTATGACATTCCCCATACAACTCACCCTACAAAAAAGATATTCTGGTTCTGGTGTCATCTCAGTAAAAGCAACTTAAACTCCTACTACTTCCAGGCTCAGTAGCCCTACTTATGAAAAGACAGCAGTTTACCACCAATGCATGTCCTCTTGAGAAAACACAACAAATAAGACTGATACAAATGCTTACATGCTAGTAAAATATCTCACCTCAGTAACACACACAGAACCGACCTAACATACTCCCAGGATCTTAGTAATGCACATAAACTAATCCGTACACAGTTACACCTATATTATGGAATACACTCAACCAGTAACAACCCTATCTATGAAAAGGCAACACTACAAATATTAAATCAGGCCCTAAACACCAATACACCTCCTATTAGGAAAACAGAACTAGCAAGCAGCTATAGATCCCCACACAGAAATAATTGTAAAACTATACTAATAAGAAGAATAAATGTTTCAAAACAGCTATGAACAGAATAACATCCAACAATTAAAAACTCATAAAAACTATTAAAAATTCTCCAAACACCAATAAAATATTTCAAAAAAGCAGACACATCACATAATATTAAATAATTAAAATGGCAGTCAATCAAGAAAGATAAACTTAAAAAGCCACCTTTACTTACCCCCTCCATCAGCTCTCCTATTCCTGTCCTCTTCCATGCAGGCCGTAGCACACACCAGAAGCAGCAGTAGTGGCTAAGCTCTATACTCATGGTCCTCTTCCTTAGGGCCCATGACCACTCTCTCTCTCACACACACACCACACCAGTCACAGCCCCATGACCAGTTTCTGTCTCTCACACACCAATCATCTCCCTCCAGTCTTTGACACACACACACCAGTCACCTTCCTGAACAGTTTCTCTCATGCCATACACACACACAGGCTTCCCACTCCCATGTTCTATCTTACATATACGGGCTTCTCACTCCCATACTGTGTCTCATACACACCCACACATCCAGGTTTCTCACTCCCATGCTCACTCTCTCCACATGCACAGGCTTCTCATTCCCATAATCACTCTCTCTCTCTTACACACACACACACCAGTCTCTCTCTCATTCCCATGCTTGCTCTCTCCACATGCACAGGCTTCTCATTCCCTTAATCACTTTCTTTCACATACACACACCCCAGTCTCTCTCTCACACACCGTCACCTTACCAACCAGTCTCTCTCTCATGCATGCACACACACACACACACACACACACAGGCTTCCCACTCCCATGATATCTCTCACATATACAGGCTTCTCACATATACAGTCCCATGCTTTCTTTCACACACACTCCCACAACACCAGGCTTCTTCCTCCCATGCTTTCTCACATACCCAGATTTCTCACCCATGCTTTTTTTCTCTCTCTCTCTCTCTCTCTCACACACACACACACACACACACACATATCAGCCATCTCCCTGACCAATCTCTCACTCTCTCACACACACTCCAGTCATCTCACTGACCAGTGACTTTCATTGTCTCTCACATATACACACACATCACCTCTCTGACCAGTTTCTCTCAATCACACACATGCTCTCTCTCTCACACACTTACACACATGCTCTTAATCAAATACATGCTCTCAATCGTACACACATTCTCTCACAGGCTGGCTGTCTTCTCTCTATCTCACTCACTTCCTCCCCCCACCTTGAGCACAAATGGTAGCTGCAGCAGCCTCCTCCGGCCCCTGCAGGCCAAGAAAGAAGAATCCCATCAGCCACGGAAGGCTTATACTGCTGACTCCTTTGCCGATTGCCGGCTGCTTTGATTGCTCTGGGTCACTCTACTGCTCAGGGGCTGATACTGCTGCCGCCGCAACTTTTCCATGCAGCACGGCTCTTTCTCCCTCCCACGCACTGCACTGTGTATCACTTCCTGTTCTGGGGCAGGCGCGGGAAGAAGAAAAGGCCAGCCATGGGTGTATGGAATATTGGTAAGGAGAGCACTATGTGCTCTTGGCGTTTAGGTTTTAGAAAATATTTTTTGATAGGAACATAGGGATTAATAAACAATATGAATGGCTGCTGTTAAGTATGGCTTTGGTTTTAGATCTAAGGTTGCGGGAAAAGCGGGGGTTGGAAGTGAGAGCTCTCAGTAAAGTTGAACAATTGTGAAGTACGGGTGGGTTATCCATAAATATCCGGGGTAAGAGTGAGGAGAGAAATGAGAAATAAAGGTGTGGACGGGTTGGTTGAAAGAGTTTTTGAGCAAGAAGAGTTATATATGTTTTAGGAGAAAAGGCTGCGTTGGAATGGAGTCCTTTAATGATGTGGGTAAAGCATTATTAAGAATTTCTTTAAGATCAGAAATATAATTAGTGAAATGTTAGATCATAAATGGGAGAGGTTAGAACAGATATATGTGAAAAATTGGGGATATCTTGTAAAAGGAGGAATTTGAATGACAATCAGTAGATAACAAAAATTGTTTTTGAATATTTTAAGGAAATTCTTTGATGATAATGTGCCTTTGTATACTAATGGCGCAGATATAGAACTTGATGATGAACAATAAGAAATTGGAACCTTAAAGAAGACAATTTGATATTTCCATCACAGAAGTTACATTTCTTATATTGAATCCAATTAAGATTAAATCCATGGTGTGACCATTATAAATTCCCCTGACAAAGCCGTTAAGGCAAAACGAGGGCCCGATCGGGATCAACGAGGTTCAATTGAAAGGATTGGGATCAACAAGAAAAGGATTGTATCACAAGGTTCATTATACTTGATTGTATGCAGGTTCTATGGCAGGGGTCAGGAACCTTTTTGGCTGAGAGAGCCATAAACGCCACATATTTTAAAATGTAATTCCATGAGAGCCATACAATGTTTAAAACTAAATACAAGTAAATGTGTGCATTTTATGTAAGATCACACTTTTAAAGTACAATAAGTCTCTGAAAATATTACACCAGGCCTTAAGACACCAATACATCTCCTATTAGGAAAACGGACCAAGTCAGGCTGCTATAGAGTCCTACACAGAAACTACACGCCAGCAGAAAACCTCACCTGAATCACGTGCTGTCCCTCACCTAACATAGAATAAAGAGACCAAAACGCATAACAAGAAGCATGCAGAAAAAACTGAATTGGAAACTGCAACAAGCCAGAGTCTCTATATGCAGTGTAACAAAGGAAAAAAGAAACATCACCCATCCTTATAAAACAAATCAAGAAATATAAAATCATAAGCAGTAAAACTGTACTAACAAAAAGAACATATTTCGAAACAGCTGATGAGTGGAATATCCAATAATTAAAAACTCATATAAAACATTTCCAGATACCAACAAAATATTTCAAAATAGCAGACACAAAGACCCAGTAATGAAAAATAATAAGGATACAAAAATTTTTTTGCTCTGCATACCTGGGAATGTTTGATATCCAGGTGTCCTGAGATTGTTCTGAATTAGCAGGAGGTGGGGTGGTTTGCTTGGAACTTTCTCCTCTCTGTCACATACCAGCACTCTCTCTCACACTGGCTCTCAATGACACACCTATACACACATGCTCTCAGTACTCACATATACACTTTTTTCTCTCTCACTTATATAGGCTCTTAATTACACATTTACACACATGCTGTCTATCTTTTCACGCTTACACACACACAGGCTTTCAATCACATAAATACATGCTGTCTTTTTCTCTCACACACAGACTCTCATTCACATGCTTACAAACATGTCCTCTCTTTCTCTCATTTACACACAGGCTCTCAATCACATACTCACATGCTCCCTCACCTAAATCAGCTCTCAGTCACACACAGACACACATGCTCTCTCTCTCTCATTTACACACAGGCTCTCAATCACATACTCACATGCTCCCTCACCTAAACCAGCTCTCAATCACACACAGACACACATGATCTCTCTCTTACTTATACACACAGGCTCTTAATCATACATACACATGATTTCTCTCACACACAAAGGATCTCAATCATACACACATACTCTTTCACACATACAGGTTCCCAATGGTAAACTTACATTCATGCTCTCTCTCTCTCTCTCACAGGCAGGCTCTCAATCACAGACATACTCTCTTTCACATGAACAGGCTCTCAATCATTCACATACATGCAATCTCTCTCACACACATACACACACACACACACAGCCACCCCCCCCCCCCAACCCCCCGCGGCCCGGAAGAGGAAGTGGAGAGTATCGGGTGCATGCGCAGCAAGAAGAGGCCACGCTAGTGCGCTCGGCATCGGCCCGAAGAAAAGAAGATTGCAGCGCGGCTCGGAGGAAAACGAAGAGGTTCAACCGCGGCCAATGGGACTCCGCCTCCGCGAGGGCCTCCTCCCAACGCTAACCTCTTCATTTTCAGCCCTCGCGGAGGCGGAGTTCCATCGGCCGCGGCTGAACTTCTTCATTTTCCTCCGAGCCGCGCTGCAGTCTTTTCTTCGGGCCGATGCCGAGCGCACTAGCGTGGCCTCTTCTTGCCGCGCATGCACCAGATACTCTCCACTTCCTCTTCCGGCCCGCGGGGGGGGGGAGGGCGGGAAGAAGAGAGCACGCCGGTGCCGCTGACTCCAGCTGTCCTGCCGCGTTCCGCCCGGGCTGACAGCATTTTAAGCCCGGGCGGAGGAGGATCGGGGAGCAGCTGGGTCAGCGGGAAAGTGTGGCGACTGTCTGCGAGCCAGATGCAGCCCTCAAAAGAGCCATATCTGGCTCGCGAGCCATGGGTTCCCGACCCCTGGCTTAACCTATAGTAAATATGAAAAAAAAGTGCCAGAGGAATAAGAATGCTTACCATGGAGGAATTCATAAAGAGACCATCATAGAATAGAGGAGCTGACAAATCGCTTACAACAGTGTAATGCTACAAGGGCAACTCAGAGACACTAAAGAGTTCATTTTCACTCCTTAAATATAAATCATTGGTCTCATCACACATTTTTTTTTAAACTTTTTCTTTGCACATTGAAAAGTTTCAAAAATTTTCATTTAAGTGAACTTATCTTATTAGGAAGAGTCCTATCTATTAAATTCTAATCCCCTGCCCGAAACATGATGTGTTTTGATTCTTCATCAGGGGTAGTAATAAATCTTTAGTTCACAATGAATGTAATTCCAAGGGAGAGGACCCATTACAAGATGAAAGGCTGATTTTTTGTTTTGTTTTTTTTGCTGAAACCAGCCCTTCATCTTGTGTTGGGTCACAACTTAAAATGAACCCAGTTTTCTGTAGGGAACCAATACAACTATAAGAACTAGTGTTGGTGTATTGCTACACTTCATGTGTTGCTGCATTGTGTGGATACAGAATAAAGATTATTAAAAAAAAAAAAAAAAAAGAACTAGAATATGAAAAACAAGAAACATAAAATGTATACATATATTTCTATCTTATCAGATAATTATATCTATGCCTCACATTGCCAATATTTTGTTTAATCATCTTTGTTTAAAAGATTAAAATTTTGAATTACATTACCGATTAAGGTTGCACTGATCAGCCATTTCATTATTATTTTTCAGGCAATTTTCAAATGGGTCAAGCTAGCTAACTGATGAATTTATGGTCTAGATCCATGCAGGCAAAGATTACCCTGTGCAGAGTAAATGTTGTTACCCGCTCGAAAAACGGGCATTTTGGAACACAGGTTTGGGTCAAAGGCATAAATTATGTGTGTACAGGAACGGTTCTATCATGAGGCAGGGTGCAGCGGTGGCCTCAGGCAGGAGAATTTTGGAGCGGCTTAGGTATTAATGTAGGGGGTTAGGGGCCACTTTGACACTCAAAGTGAGATTTACAAACAGAACAGTGCTCTCTTGTGAAGATTTGATGACCTTCCGAGAGAGGAAACTCACTCAGAAATGAGAATTTTGCAATGTTCTCTCAACCTAGCTTGATGTTACCTCTAAAACACCTCTACCGCAGCCACTGCCTCACTCTGCCTCCAAAGTCAAACATCAGATCGGGCAGGGATAAACCAAACCCTTGCCTGATCTGCTCAGTGGCAAATCAGGGCAGCAAGGGCTGCATTTTTCCAAACTCTCCATCGGGAGAAATGCAACTCCTGATGCCTGGGATTGCCGCTCAGTGGCCCCTTGCCCTCGTATCCAGAAAGGTGATCTGGTATGGGAGAGATGAGGAGAAGGAGCCTCAGAAGCGGGCTGCAGGAGCCAGGGAAAGCATCCCGTTACAGAATGGGAACGCTTTGTGGCCCGAGGGCCGGTTCAGCCGTCGGGTGAGAAGGAGGTGAGGAACTGAAGCCCTGCAGCAGAGTGAGGGAGGAGTGAGGTGATCCCGCTGGAGAGCCATACGAGTTTAATTTAGACCTCTGCCATTCTTTTGGTAAAATAGTTTTTCTTTAAACCTGAGACAGATACAGCTTAATACTTTATGGAGGCTGCCCCACCCTTGTATTGTGTCATTTTAGCAGCATTTCAGCACTGCTGACAAAATGCTATCCATGTGGAAATGTACAGTGCTATTGTACAATTTAATAATGCTGTATACACCATATAAAACCACTGGTATAAAAATGTTTCTCTGCAATCGGGGGTTATCTGAGATGTAGCACTGCTGGCTGCATTCCACCAGGGGTAACTAACTTTGTAAAGGCATTTAATTTCAAAAGACTGGTAGACTGGAGTAAATTGATGGAGCTGGGGCACTTTTTCTTGACTCTCAGAAACTGCTTTTTGCAGCTCAAGAAGCACAGCTTAGTATACACTTCACTAGCCGAGGACTGCTAAATTCAGCAATTGGCTGCTCCTGAGAAATTTCTAATAGCATCAAGAAAAAAATAGCTAATAAAAGAAGAGTGTTCAAGGAGAGCTTTTTGTGACGCTGCAGAAAAGCTTTGTTCCTCCCCATTAGATTTTCTTCCATCAGTTCTCTGAGCACAGAATAGCATGTCAGAGGTATGGCTTTTGTTAAAGTCTATGCTCAGGCTCCTTTGGCATAGATTTCTTCAGCCCTGTTGACTATTTTGAATATCATCAGGTATCCTGGATATCCAATGTGCTAGAAAGTGGCAACCCCAGGCACCAGGTGTCACGTTTTTCTGACGTCATCTCCAGCTGCTGCTGAAAAAAAGGCCTAGGCCCTAAGGGTGTGTGTGGATGATTGCCTGTGTGTATGTGTGTGTGTGCAGGTGGGTGACTGCCTGTCTGGGTACATAGGTGACTGCTTGTCTGTGTAGGTGAGAGGTTAAGTAGGTGTGGGAGACCTTGTGTGTGTGTGTGTTGGTGGGAGGGTGAGAGCCTGTGTGTGGGTGTGTATGTGTAACTGCTTGGGTGTAGGTGGGTGAATGAATGGGTGTCTTCCTGGGGTCTGTCTGGTTGAGAATGGGTGTGTATGTGTGTGTGTGTGTGTATGTGTGAAAATGAATTGGTGCCTACCTGGGGTCTGTGGTGTGTGTGTGGGTGTCTGATAGAGAGAGAGAGAATGAATGTGTGCATGCATGCCTGGGGGGTGGGGGTGAAGTTGTGTGAGAATGAATGGGAGCTTTCCTGGTTGTATGTGTATGCGTATGTGAGGGAGCGAGTGAGAGTGTGTATGGGAGAGAATCTGTGGGAGTAAGAGCTTGTGTGTAGGGGGTGTAGGGAGAGAGAGAGTGTCTTAGAGCCTGACAGCTTGTTAGTGTCTGTGGGAGAAAGAGGTTGCGGGTGTGTATAAGAGTATGCATGTCTATGTATGTGACAGTGTATGTGTGAGAGAGAAAGGACATGTGAGTATGTGTGAGAGAGAAAGGATAAAGTCTGTGTGCCTCCCCAAGCCACAACAATTTTAGGGTGATGGAAATCAGAAGAAGTTAGGTATGGAGAGTGGGGAATTTTTTTTATTCTTACTAGATTTAACTGATGAATGATGTGGCTTGTTTTGAAATATTTTATTGTTTTTTTTAAGAACATTTTTAAAAAATGTGATGTCCTGTTCATCAGCCATTTTAAAATATTTATTCTTTCTCTTAGTATAATATTACTATTATGATTAGTTATATTTCTTGATTTTATTATTGTTTTATGAGGAATGATGGTATTTCTATCGTTGCACTGCATACAGGTCTAGCTTCATATAGTTTCCAGGTCAGTTTTTGTCTGCACATTTCTGTTTATATTTTATTTGATATTTGGTGTCGATCCGTCTGTGTTCTACATGTGTGATTGGAGGGACATATTCTGCTGGCATATAGTTTCTATGTAGGGATACAGCAGCCTGGCATATTTTGTTTTCCTAATAGGAGGTATATTGGTCTTTTAGAATCTGGTGTCATATTTGTAGTGTTGTTTTTTCAAAGGTAGGGTTGTTGCTACTTGAGTGCTAGCATTTAGTGCTGTTTTGGTATGAAATGTTTGTTTATTTATTTATTTATTTAAAATATTTCTAGGCCGCTTATAGCAAACATATTGTACGAAGCAGATTACAATGTAAATATAAAATACATCATAATAGGTTTATTATATTATTATTGTTATTCACTTTACTCATGGCTTTCAGAAGGCCAAGCCCACATCAAATGTATTTTACAATAGGCCTAAGAACATGCCATACTGGGTCAGACCAAGGGTCCATCAAGCCCAGCATCCTGTTTCCAACAGTGGCTAATCCAGGCCATAAGAACCTAGGAAGTACCCAAAAACCAAATCTATTCCATATTATCATTGCTAGTAATAGCAGTGGCTATCTTCTAAGTCAACTCAATTAATAGCAGGTAATGGACTTCTTCTCCATGAACTTATCCAATCCTTTTTTAAACACCGCTATACTAACTGCACTAACCACATCCTCTGGCAACAAATTCCAGAGTTTAATTGTGCATTGAGTGAAAAAGAACTTTCTACGATTAGTTTTAAATGTGCCACATGCTAACTTCATGGAGTGTCCCCTAGTCTTTCTATTATCTGAAAGAGTAAATAACCAATTCACATCTACCCGTTTTAGACCTCTCATGATTTTAAACACCTCTATCATATCCCCCCTCAGCCGTCTCTTCTCCAAGCTGAAAAGTCCTAACCTCTTTAGTCTTTCCTCCCTCCGGGAGGCGTAAATCCCCCGACAAAGGTAAGGGGGGGTTTAGACAGGGCCGGGCGGGTGGGTTAGGTAGGGGAAGGGAGGGGAAGGTGAGGGGAGGGCAAAAGAAAGTTCCCTCCGAGGCCGCTCCGATTTCGGAGCGGCCTCGGAGGGAACGGAGGTAGGCTGCGCGGCTCGGCGCGCCCCGGCTATACGGAATTGGTAGCCTTGCACGCGCCGATCCAGGATTTGCGTGGCTACGTGCGTATCTACTAAAATCCAGTGTACTTTTGTTTGCGCCTGATGCGCCAACAAAAGTATGCCAAATCGCGCTTTTTGAAAATCTAGCCGTAAATGTTTAGTGTAGATTTTAGATAAATTGTGAGTACAGAGAACTGTTCATTTTTGTGATATTTGTCTAAAAATTCTTAATAAAAAGATTAATTAGATTATAAGAATAGTGCTTGTATTTGACTCCAAAGGGAGTTGTTTTGGTTTATATATATATATATATATATACTGAGGTCCATATTGAGCCTCTGTGCAGCTCTGCTAGTTAGCTGCTGAATAAACCTGACTATTTTAAAATTAGCCAGTTATGTATAACCAGCAAACTTTAGGACAGCTTTTTGACCTGTCCAGAGTTGGCCAGATAAATCAGTTGGCTAACTTTAAATATCAAGTTAGCCAGTTAATTTATCTGGACAACTCAACTCCTCCTTGATCTGCACATTCCCTGCCCATGATTTGTCCATGCTAACTACTTAAGGGGCTAAATGGGGCTTGCTGATCATAGATGAATATTCAGTGGCGGCACATGGCCGACTGAGTGCTGTTTTGAATAAAGGGCTCATAGTATCTTCTTGTTTTCTACAGATGAACTGATACATTTGGAGTTATTTGAAGAGGTACTAATGATGAAGGTGATCTTTGCTTGTAATTTTTTATGTTACTTGCTATAGTAATAATATTGCTACCATTTTGTAGAATGCTAGATTTCCTCTCTAGGATCAATATAAATTTCAGCTCCCTCACTTAGCCCAACTGGCTTGTTATAAGCAGGCTATAAATGTTTTAAAATAAATAAATAAAGTTGTGTGGTTGCCATGTTAAACTACCTGCCTGTAGAGAAATATGAGCTACCAAGTAAGTTGTAGATGAAACCTTTTTGTTGGATTAAATACATCTGTGCCTATTTTACCGGAGTTATCCTGTCTTCATCAATTTAAACAGCACAGTTACACTTGGTCTTGCTGTCTTTGTCACCTCTTTAAACTCAACCTCCTCCCTTTTCTCATTGCTGAGCTGTATTGGCATGTGCAGACTTCCTAAGGCCCAGCTAACTCTTATTTAAATCCAGTGTAACTGCTCTGTTTCCTCGCTGACCATATGAAGACACAGTAACTCTTGAAAGCTCATCACAGGTACCGTATATTAATTTAGTCCAGTAAAAATGGTATCACCTATATTACAACTTGTTTGGTGACCCTTATTTCTAAAGCTCTCAGTTTTTCTAGAAACAACCAAAATCTTCAAGAAGCATAAAAATGACTTCATTACTATGGAAAATGAAATATTTACAAAGAATCCCTCTGAAAAAGCTGTATAATACAGGGGATCAACATGAAGGTGTTTTCAGGAATCTGTAGGAATTGCTGCTCTAGCTTTCACATGGAACCATACATGAAAAAGTGCTCATAGTATTACAGTTATGTGTCACCTTTGTATTTTACTGGATGCTTCTTGACCTACCATTGGTACATAATGGCCGATGATGATTGCCTTATTAACATCAAATGCACCCACTCATCATAATGGCAGAAAAATAATAGATCATATGTACAGGAAAAGTCACAGCTGTCCCTTATAGAATGGATTAAGGTTTGAATTTGTGTCAGGACAATGTTCATTAGTGACATCCACTCAGGGAGGACTAGATCACCTAGTTTATGTGCTGGCAACCCATAATTCATTACTAAGGCAGAGGGCGAATCATAAGGCAAGAAGCCTTTCTCCCTTTTCTACACACAATATAAATTATACCTCAAAGAGGAACTGTATTATACTGTATTTACTGTCTTACACAATTTGTTATGTCCTTGGTATCACACATTTCCTGTTTTTGAATGTTCAACGCTACTGAAGTGCATAAGTTATAAAAAATATATATATATATTTGCAAGAAATCCTGATTTTATCAATTAGAAACTTATTTTCCATGTGGAACAAGAACTTGCAGGATATGCTATATTGTATCATATCAATTTTGCCTCAAGTAATTTCATAATAGATTTTTATTCTGTACATCACTATTGTATTTTTTTTTATTTAGCACTGTGGACATAGTTTATTAGGAAATCTTTTGTAGTTATCATGTAGTTTAGAAGAAGATGAGCTACACTAAACTGTGCCTTAAGCGTGACTTGTAAAGCAAAGACAGAAGGTCAGAAAGAAAAGCAATCACAGTAAGAATTACTTCATGGACCCACCTTCAGAGGAATGGGAAAAGAAAGAGTTCAAAGTATAGGATGAAGTGGATCACAGTGACAAAGCTGTTTCCCATGCAGGAGCTGGAATTAAAAAAAAAAGAACATGTAGCCAAGGAGAGAGCTCATTCCACCTGGGTTCACATGGAAGGGAACTGGAAAATTATAAGAAAAAAATCAAGCTGAAGGAATAAATCAGGAAGGTAACAAATGTAGATAAAGTGAACAAAGATCTTGAAATGGATAAATTTACTATCGATGCAAGTAGAACATGCAAAGCCCAGCAAACTAAAATATGAAGCTCCTCTGAAATCTCCAGCCACAATGCAGTTGCTTGTCATGTCTACAGACTACAGAAAAACTGATGCGGCCATTAAATAATAATACTAAAAAAAGCAAAAGCCAGATTTAGTATCCACAAATTCAATAACTGAGTTTTAGGAATAGTGTATTTGCTAGGCAAAAAACAACTTGAAAAAGGCATTTTGTTAGCATTGTGATAAACCAAATTTATATGGATTATTCTTACTAACAATAAATATATTTTATCTATTTTCTAGCAAAAACTGCTTGGATTGTCTGGTCCATCACAGCTCTAAATTTTCAAATTGAACAAAAGCAAAAATGATAATTGATTAATTAAAACAATATTTAACAGAAAGCATTTAGACGCATAGGGGACCTCTCTACAAAAGTACATTGACAGTATATTAGACTTCTCTCATTGCCTAGCTCTAAAGAGTGTTCAATAGCGATTGTTAAAGAAGAAAACTGAAAAGCACAGGTTCCAGTGCAGATTCCTGGGGCACTGCATTGTTTACTGTCTTCCATTAAGAGATCTGACCAGTTACTCTTGCCTCTGTTTCTTGTCCTTTAACCAGATCATAATGAACAGTGGCGTAGCCATGGGTGGGCCTGGGTCAGTTAGGTGGATAAGTTAGTCAGAGAGTGCTTAAAATCAGCATTAGTTGGCTAACTCTTCCCTTGACCTAATGCAGTCCATGAGAACACCCATTTTTAATGTGGATTCATTTAGCCACCTGAGTAAACTAAGCATCTAGATTTAGCCACTCTGTGTGGAGATATTTTCATTCATGGGATTCAGCTTCCTAACTCCATTGTTATGTCCTTAAATCTTTTTAAAAATGCACCATTGGACTAAATTCAAATTGCTATCTTCCTTAAGAGTCTGATTTGTTAAGGCTTTTCTTCCATTCTGTGGCCATGGGGGAAAACTCTTAGTGAATCAGGGCTTAAGTGTTTTTTGCTCTTGTGCAGTTAAGAAGTGTAGGGGTTTTTTTTTCATGCTAATTTAGGGGGTCATTTATCAAATTGCTTTATGGTATTTTTGTATGCGAAAAGGCCATAATGCATGGTGTGATTTGGAAAATTTGGAAAAGGGGGAGGAGTTTGGCATTTCTGGCCAAGTGGGCTGGCTTTGTGAAGCCATATCACACAATTTTAACATGGGAAATAACTACACTATTTCATTAAGCTGTGCAATATGGCTTTATCACACTTTGTGATGTTTTTACAAATAGCATTGATTTGAGATTTGAACATTGTTCAAATCTCAGCTTTGTGTGAGTTTCCTCACTCCGAAGGTAATCAAATCTTCACAAGTGTGTACTCTTCTGTTCGTACGTCTCACTCTGCATGTCAAAGGGGCCCCTAACCCTTACATTACTACTTAAACCTCACCTCGAGTTACTAGGTAGGCGCCATATAGAGGTATAAATGTCTAAGCACTATAAGGGCCTCATAACTATTCATTCTCTCTCTCTCTCTCTCTCTCTCTCTCTCCCCCCCTCCCTCCCTCCCCCCTTAGTGTGAAAAAATGTATTGCACTCTGTGGTAATACCTATGCTAAGATAATGCACTTTGTGATAAACAGGCTATTACCATAAAACTCATCCCTATTGCATGCGATATTTACTGCATTTTGATAAATCTAGGCCTTAGCTGGTAAGAAGATAATAGCTTGTCATGGAGCAGGTACACAAATCCAAACCATGGCAATCATATGTACTAATTGACAGTCTGAATCATAAGGAAGCCTGTCACAAATGGGCAGGACAGGATCTAAAATGAAAGTGCTCATGAGATGACAGGAAGGGAAAGAACCCTGGTAGAATGCTGGCTAAAAGACCAATGGTGGCAAGTCAGATAAACTAATACTGGAGAGTGTTAGAGAGAGATTAAAGAAATAGAAAGCAAAGAGCAGTCTGAGATGATAACATCAAAAAATGGTGAAGATCTAGAAACATGGGCAAAGCAAAGAGAAAAGCTGTGCACAAATAAAACTAGTGCACTAGATTTGCCAGATTTTGTATTGAAGACAGCAATTAATGATAATGAATGTGATAATAATGATGAGCAGGCAATAAGCTCTAAGAGGTGAATTTTAAAAGAGATGCTCATATAAAAAGGCCCATGTCCACGAGTATATGGGCCAAGCGTGCATAACTCTTATTTTAAAAGTGGCAAATTATGCAAGAATATGCACGGATATGAGCAACAGAACACAGTACCTGAATGCAAACTGTTTTGAAATGCGGAAAAGCAGAATATAAAAAAAAAAATATATATATACGGTATAGATATGGATATGCATAAAAAAGGGGCAGATTAGGGGTGAGTCAGGGCGGGGACCAACAATCACACGCATAAATCCTGATTTTAAAGCCGGCAAACGCAGAACACATAGGGCTGTTACCTGCACATATTTACTTCTGCTCTTTATCAGAGGTAAGTCTGAATAAAACTTGTTAAAGCCAAAACTGACTGAGTAAGGGATCTGGGTAAACTGGGGGGGGGGGGGGGGGAGTGCAGGCTGAAGAACCTGAGGAGGGTCTTGATGACCTAGAGATAGAGATGGGAAAACTAGTGGACTACTCCTTCACGCGCGCAGTTTATAAAATGTGCTCACTTGCACTTGTAAAAGCTGACAAGTCATAAGGAAACATGCAAATAACATTTCCTCATGTAACTGCTTAAAATTAGGAGCATACATATGCGCACTAGGTGTATTTTATACGACTCGGGCACGGACAATTTAAAATTCCAGTGCATGTGTGCTTGTGCCCACATATGCACGTACATGGGCGTGTGCGCGCTTGTTTTAAAGTGGTTTTATAATGACAGGAGAGGACCTACAAAACATGGGCTTCAATATAAAACCAAACCTTAGGAATGATGATAAAATATTTAGGAAATTATACCCTGCTCTCAGGTACCATACAACATATTCATCTTGAGATTTTTGGAAAGACAGTTTGAAGTATATTACTAACTTCCTCTGACAGGCTGTGGTTTAGACATCTTTATGTGGTGTGAAATTGGGATCAATGGCTTGGAAATTTCCTGCTCACTGCAGTCAATTATGCCTTGCAGCCTTGGCAAATGAAAAAGCCATGAGTTAGAACAGGCACTCAATTTCCGTTTCTCTCTTATCGCAGTACTAGCTCTTTGGACACGGTGGTCTGTTTACAGACATTTAAATGGAGTAGCAGATAAGACAAAGCATGAAACCTACAATTTGAGTAGAATGATTTATGAGATAATAACTTAAAGATCCAAATAAAGGCAGGGTCGGCACCAATACCATGGCCACAGCAACCAAGTCCTGCAG
The DNA here is from genome assembly GCF_901001135.1 of Rhinatrema bivittatum. NCBI lineage: Eukaryota > Metazoa > Chordata > Amphibia > Gymnophiona > Rhinatrematidae > Rhinatrema > Rhinatrema bivittatum. The sequence continues at coordinate 164,808,658 of NC_042621.1, forward strand.
ATTTAGCAATGCAGTGCCCATTTTGTTCTGGGTTGGTGGACGTGAAGATATATTGCAGTGTAGGTCATATCTTACGCTTGAACTCAAGAAAAGGAAATGCAAATGCGTGCACTGGGCTACTGTAGTCACTGCTTCAGAAGTTAGAGATTTTTACTATGGAAGATTTGGGTGGGTGAAAAGAAAGATGCCTTAATCCCATACTATAAAATATTAATGTATATTAACGTTGCTTTGGGAGGCATAACAGAACAATAGAAAAATGTTTTTGCCAAATAAAAGGAAGCAATAGAAACTAAAGTGAATGTCTGACTACCATAGCTAAAGACTTGCAAGGATTTTGAATGCCCTAATTTATTCATGGAAATGGAAAAGGAAAAAAGTATGTGTAGGTTAAAAGGCACATGGAGTTACAGGGACTGGAGATTCAAGCTCAGTTTCAGGTAAGTATAAGGTAACCTGTTCCAATTCTGTATGAGTCCCATAAATCTATTGCTGTCATTATTTTAGGATAACACATGAGCTTATATTTTTGTGTCAAGTAGAGACTTAGGTACCAAAGGACATATTAATGTCTGAACATAATGCCCATTAACAAGGGAGTTACATAATACCCCCATACAAAGCTTGCTTTGCTATGTGATACTGTAATGTAGGAATGAGCATTCGGGAAAATTAAATAGGAAATTAGATGAATTTTCCTATTTTGTTTTGGATCATTTTTCAAAATGGGATGAGTTTAATTCCGATGAAATTTCATCAGAGTCTTTTTTCATTTTGAAAACCTATTTTAAAAAAAAGTCACTGATAGGCCTAGGCTTGAAGCCAGATCCTCATCTATGGAGTAGGCAAGACCCAAAGCAGGGGTCCTGACCTACAACCAAGAGTGACTCCTGTGCCTTGGCATAGGCCTAAGCCCGAAGCCTGGGCCTTGCCTAGGCATGGCTATTATGATTCAGAACATGGACCCCTGTTCCGAGGTAGAGTCAGCGCTACCAAAAAGGGAGTCAACTCTCTTCGGTCTCTACCGTTGGATGGCAAGGCCTGCTGATATAGATGTTAGATGAAGGCTTCACCCAGGAAGCTTGTGATCCCCCCAGGAGGAGCACGTAGGGACATGGCTGCTGGGACTTAGGAGACTCCCTGAAGACTGAAGATAGTTTGGATCAGGCGCCTCCTGCAGGTCATGGGTTCCAGACCGCTGGCTCCTCCAGCAGGTCGTAATCAGTCCGGGAGTAGACATTGAAGGGTAGTCCAAAGCCGGTCCCAGGGTCAAAGTCCAGAGAGAGGTCAAGAGCCGGTCCAGGAGCAGACGGGAGAGTGGTCCGAAGCCAGTCCAGGGGCAACACAGGAGAAGGGTCCAAAGCCAGTCCAGGTCAACACCAGAAAATCACCACTGCCGGTCCGAAGGTCAGAAGCCAAAGAATCAATCCAACGAGGTGGAGAAGCAGAAGCGGGATGAAGAGCAGATCCAGGAACACGGAACACAGAAACCAAGCACATAGCCTCAATACCAAGGCAAGGTCTGAATATCAGACCTTGCCTTAAAGACAGGAACTGGAGGGAGGAGTCACAGGAGGAGCCATGACAATTTCCTGTCATGGCTCCTTTAAATTTTCTCTTCAGCTGCATGCGCGGCTCTTAGTAGAGGCAGAGGCAGAGGGGGAGGAGTCAGCCTGGCCAAGAGGAACCATGTGGCTGGGCTTGGCAGCGGCAGCGGCTGTGAAGAAAACACAAGAGAAGGCTGCCTGCCACAGCAGGAGCCTTAGACAAGCCTGACACCTCGGGAAAGGTTAGTGTCACTGCGGCCACCAGCCCAACCCTGGTCACGGCCCGCTGCGGCCAGCGGCCATGACACCCGGCCCCGGACGCGGACTGCTGCGGCCAGCGGTCCTAACATGGGTCATGACCCAATGAAGGGGTCATGGCCTATGCCAGAGTGTGATGCCAGGGTTTCTGCCTAGGCCCTGGCCCCATGATGGGGCTTAGGCCGAGACCCAAGTAACTGGCCTCAATGCCTTGGCCTTGAGCAGGCTTAAGCCATGGAAAATCACCTCAACCTCAGCCTAGGTCCCACACAAGGCCCCAGCTTGGGCTAAACCTAGACCTCATCTGCAGATTCCTCCCAGCCAAGGAAAGTGGAGAATAGGGAGGATCACAACAATGGCATTTTTCTGGGTGGGAGGCATAGATATGTGGCACAGGAGGCCCTGGGAGGCCCCATTTCTTTTCTTTTCTGCTTTTAGGGGTTTTTTTGAATGTTTAATTTGAGGGGTTTTTTTTAACTAAAGAAATAAAATAAATATTACATGAAAAGTAATTCTTGGGAAACCCACCCAAAAACTGAAAATAAAAATGATTTAGCACATGCTAATTAGTTTTAGCGTTTGCAAAACAGTTTTATTAAATGCTAAAATAATTTAGCATGAGCTATAATGCAGAAATAAAATGAAACAAAAGAAAAAATAACAGTAGAACAAAAAACTAAAATGAAAGTTTTTCCCATGCATATCAAATACAAAATGGTACCATGGGCACTTGATCAAATGCCAATGCAGCCAAATATCTCCTTTTAAAACTGTCACTTTGAAAAAACATGAATGTCAGCCTCTGGAGCCTAAAACTCTGGTGATTAGATGGAGCCCATAGTGAAGAAAGTGAGAAATTAAGGTTAGATAAACTGAATTGTTATATTGTCATTTTTTTTATATTTGTTGGAAACTTTTCAGTGTAATACTAAGAAAAAATACATCTTGATTACAGCAGCATTGAAAGAATAATACAATAACAAAGAAATGCAACTCAAAAAGAAAGAGATTTTTCAATCACTGTGAGTCTGGCCACTGAATTAAGAGATGAGGAGAACACATTTCCAAGTAACATATAGTACCAAGGTACTAGATAAATTATGCAATTCATGATGCTATTGGAAAACAACCCTTCTATAGTAGAAAACAATAGAGGTTTATACTGCCTTAATAGGTTACATTCCACAACTATAAATAATTCATAATTTGAGTTTCATAATTTGAGTTTTATTTATTTGATGTATGTTGTACTTTCAAGTAAAGCAAAATTACTTAGACTGTGTATCCATCAGATTTATACATTTTTGATATTTCATTGGTTTTAAATTCCAATTTTTGAAAGTTAAATTAAATGCAATGTTTCGAATGATCTATAAAACCCGATCTGCTCTTAATACTTTCTCCCTTCCATGTTAAAATTTTCATTTTATGCCATCATTTTTCTAAAGGGATATACTTTTGTTTCCAACAAATGTCAAAAATGCAATGAATAAGGCTATTTTCAGTAGAACGAACTGAAAATAGCTGTCAAACATTTTCAGGTATTTTCATATTCGTGGCATTTTTGAAAGAAAAACAGATCTCTAGTAGCTTCGCAGGGCCTCCCTGGGCCAAAAATCAGGCCTGGTGCCAGGGTCTGCCCAGCATTGGCCTAGTGACCTACCCGGCACCAAAGCCTGCCCTGAACCAGCCTGGAGCGAAGGCCTACCTGATGCTGGGGCCTACCAAGTGCCGGGGCTCTCCCCAATCTGGCCTGGCACTGAGGCCTTATTAAGGCTAAGGCCTGCCTGGATCCAACTTGTGGCTGGGGCCAGGGCTCAGTTTCCCTCTCTTCCTTTTAGAATTGCTGGGTCCAGGAAGTTTTCTCCCTGGCTCTCACTTATCTCTTTCCTGGATCATCCAAAAAAGGAAGAAGTGATGCACAGTTGCTCCTGTTGGCCTGGAGGATGGCACTGAAGTCGCATCATTTAGGTAACTTCCTTCAATGTGGCCGGCACCATTTGGCTATACAGCAGTATGTTTCTACGGCCATATAGCAAAACAGTGCCTGCCAAAATAGAGAAAAGCGCCAAAGTGATGTAATTTCAGTGCCATCTCCAGGCAGACAATGCCTTTTTTAAAGCATCATAGACCCAGATGGGAGTGACGGAGCATCATGTCTGCCCTTAGTAAATCAGACCCATAATGTCCAGCATATGCTCCTTAATTAGCTATTACACATTACAATTGTTATTGCCAAGGCCTATGATTCCCTTCTGTAGCTTAGAGATCAGCTCTACAGCAAATGTTAGAAAATACTATAGCACTTTGGCAGCACTTTCACATAAACCCAAATATTCTATATTTTACATGATCTGGTATGCCCAAAAAGTGAATTTTTCATTCAAAAAATTCCCTTTATTTTTTTCTTTGAAAAATGTAGAATTATTTCCCTGTTGTTGCTATATATGCATCTAATTTCTTTTTTCTACTTTATGTATTATTCTTTCATGTTTTTCTCCCTCTTCATTCATTTATCACATTTTTCTCATCAGTTTTCTCCTAATCTTCTCTTTATCTTCTGTTCCTCTTCATCCCCAAATTTACCTATCCTTTTACCCTAATCTGACACCTTCCTATTTCTCCTCGCAACCCAACCCAATGCAACTCACTTTCCCTACTTCCCAAGACTGCTGCTCCCTTCCTCTCTTGAAACCTATTTGTTTCTTGGTTTCTTACCCCTTCTTCTCAAAGATATATTTCTTTTTCATATCAGTCTCTCTTTATTCCCTCTACCCCTTCTCAGAAATGCCTCTTAACTTGTCTGACAACAGTTTGTCTCTGCCTCTCACTTTTATCAATAATGCCTCTTTTTAATCTTCCAGGCCATCTCTATCAGCCATTCCTCACCTCTCTACTCCTTCATCAGTCCTCCTCCCCACTCCTCCCCTTTTCTTCTCTTCATCTAGTCTTCTTAAAATGTTAAACCACGTTCTTGTCTTTGCAACCCCTCTCTCCCTTCCTCCTCACATCCCTTCAGACTTAATATTTCACTTTCCACCTCTGCCTATTTTCTGCTTTCATCCACTCAGCAGCCTACATTCACATACCTTATCCTTATGTAGGGATCCTTTTAGTCCCTTATTTGTTTAACACTTGTACAGAATATACTATTTTGGTATATGGGGGAAGACAAGTTGGTGTTTACTAAATGTGGCAGCTAGCAATGGTAGTATCCCCAGTGTTTTTCTAGAGATCACCATGTTGCTCTCATGGATCCTTTTTGCTTTCAAGGAGGCAGCATGTCCTAAACTGTGCTCTCATTTTTCTAAGTCTTAATGTTTAGCTCCATGGAGATTTTTGTACTGAGAGTTTATTTCCACCTCTCATATCACATGTAACATATTTGAGTTGGAATTCCAAATCCTTTTGGATTCAACTAAAATGCTTTGAGTTTTCTCTTCTAACAAATGGAAGAGGTCCGATTCTTGCAAGTGGAACCTAGATCAAAAGAATCCAAGGAGAGGATGACTTCCAGACATCCTTAGAGAAAAGAGAACGGAGAGAGAGAGAGAGAGAGAGAGAACAGAAGGAGAGGAAATGGATCCATGAATATCTTCTGAGGATGAGGAGAAGGAGACACAATATATCACTCTTGATACTGCAAGAGGAGATAGGAAATAAAAGACTAAACGCTTTAAAAATATATTTTGATATTTCATCTACATTGGGAGGAAAGTATCCCAATTTGCCATGAATCCAATGGGAAGGAAGAAATCAACTAACTAGAAGAATTAATTAAATTGGAGAGAAACTTAAGAAAGACTTTAAGAAGTCACGAACTTACTAAATGTATTTTGTGTCATCTTAAAAGTGAAATATACAGCTGTAAAGACTTTAAAACTCATCATTGCATCTTATCTTATCAGTAAAGATAAATATTGGAACACCAAACAACTCTCATGTGTCATATCGAGTAGTGGTTATCCTCTATGCTGAGATTATCAGTGTTACGTGCAAGAAAATTAAATATGGGACAAGTAAAGAGCAATGTGAGGGCCTTTAAAAGAAACTCCCCCCCCCCCCCAATGTAGGAAACCCTGGAGAATTAATCTAATGGAAAGCTACAGTGTCCATCTAAATAGAAGTGTGAAATATAGCTTCTGGGACTATTAACTGGGTTCACGCATCACAGGGGTTTCAAGAAATGGACCCACACAGTCTAAAGTAGCTGCAGACCACTTGACATGGTAGTAGAAAAGAGAACAGAAAGGATCTGCATAGTAAAGAGAAATCATGATAAACTAGTAGATGGGCAAATAGGCAGAAGATGTGGAATGAAGTATATTCAATGTCCAGTGCTATGGCGAGGAAATTCCATAGAGTTGGGGTAGGCAACTCTGGTCCTAGAGTATCACAAACCGGTCTGGTTTTCAGGAAATCCCCAATGAATACGCATGATATATATTTGTATATAGTAGAGGCAGTGCCTGCAAATATACCTCATGCGTATTCATTGGAGATATCCTGAAAACCAGACCTGTTTGTGGCACTCTAGGACCGGAAATGCCTACCCTTGGTTTAGGGTCTTCCATAACCACACAATCCCAGAAGACCAGCAATATCAGTCGTGGCATGAGTTACATAGAGATCTTTGTATGTGACGTAAACAAGTATAAAAAGGGGTATTTTTAATCATTAAACTAAGCTGAAAGAATCACACATGAAACCTAAAGGTTTTATTTTTCTATCGTAATTTTTTTATCACCCAAAGAATACTACAAGTCAAATGGCAGTGGCATGATCCAGTTTACTATCAGATTTTGTCCCATATTCTACAGAGAAGACCAAAATCTAAAAACACTTTCCTAAGTGTACTACTATTAGTATTTTATACTACTGTACATCCTTACCCAGTTTTCTTTCAGAAAGGTTATTGAATTTCTACTTCTACTTTGTGCATGTTTAGAAACATTAATCTCACTTTCATCTTCCAAGTGGCAGGACATTGCTCACCACACCTCAGATATGAGGGAGAATGGCTGTTTTTCACAGACAAATGTGTGCTTGAAAGGCAGAAAAATGCTTGGCACAGATCATAAAGAGATTCTGTGCCTATCTATTTTTTTGCTGCTTTATTTGCTAGGATTCTTCTTGATATTGGATAACAGTCGGTTTCACTGGATACCCTTCAATAAAGTGACACAATCTTCTAATGTCTGCTCAGATCTAAGTCTATTCATTTCTTTCTCTGGTATCTATCACAGTGTTCACACTGCTTATCTCACTGGTATATATTGCTGCAGGCAGACTCTTTGCTTGCCTGGCATGTGTCACTGCAGGCAGAGCTGCATTATTCCTGTCAGGAATAAAATAAAATTGCTTCCACTAGGAGGTAATCTTGCAGCAAACAACCACATGTATTTGACTTGGGCTTTCAATGTTGACTGGCTTTATTTTTTTTTTTTTATATTCTACTTTTCTCTGCACTTCACAGTGGACTACATTCACGTACTGTATGAACTTCCCTATCTCTAGGGAATTTACAGTCTAAGTTTGTACCTGAGGCAATGGAGAGTAAAGCATCTTGCCCAGAAGTGACAGTGAGACTTAAACACTGGTCACTGGGATCATAGGCTGCTGCTATAACCACAAGGCTACTCCTTGCTACCACCTTACCCCCTCCCCTCCAGGCAGTTCTTCTTATTTCTTCATTTTTTTCTTTAATATTCTGTTTCTATGTAATATTATTTTATTATAACATTAGTGCCTTCTACACAAAAAGCAAAACACTAGAGAGAGAAATAGGAAATGTAGGTATTCTCCTTGATCTATTAATATATAAAAAAAATTAACAGGTAATATTAAAGCCAGAACTCCAACTAACAGGCCTTGAGGGCAGGTTTTGATATCTTCCTCAGCTAATCTTCCTTAGGGACCACAACCAGTCTCTTCTCTCTCTCACACACACACACCAGTCACTAGGGATGTGAATCGTTTTTTGACGATTTAAAATATCGTCCGATATATTTTAAATCGTCAAAAATCGTTAGGGCCACGATACAATAACAATTCCCCCGATTTATCGTCAAAAAATCGTAAATCCGGGGGAAGGGGGAGGGGAAGGGGGAGGGGAAGGGGGAGGGCGGGAAAACCGGCACACTAAAACACCCTAAAACCCACCCCCGACCCTTTAAATTAAATCCCCCACCCTCCCAAACCCCCCCAAAATGCCTTAAATTACCTGGGGGTCCAGCGGGGGTCCGGAACGTCCTCCTGAAATCGAATCGTGTTGTCTTCAGCCGGTGCCATTTTGCACCGCCATTTTGCAAAATGGCGGTGCAAAATGGCGCCGGCCATAGACCAACACGATTCGACTGCAGGAGGTCGTTCCGGACCCCCGCTGGACTTTTGGCAAGTCTTGTGGGGGTCAAGAACCCCCCCCCCAAGCTGGACAAAAGTCCCTGGGGGTCCGGGAGCGATCTGCTGCCGCGAATCCCAAAAATCGATTGGCGGCAGCAGATCGCAAAAATCGATTGGCGGCAGCAGATCGCTCCCGGACCCCCAGGGACTTTTGACCAGCTTGGGGAGGGGGCTCCTGACCCCCACAAGACTTGCCAAAAGTCCAGCGGGGGTCCAGAACGACCTCCTGCAGTCGATCTCTTGCCGGCACCATTTTCCGTACGGAAAAACGATTCGTGGCAGGAGATCGCTCCCGGACCCCCGCTGGGCCCCCAGGGACTTTTGGCCAGCTTGGGAGGCCTCCTGACCCCCACAAGACTTGCCAAAAGTCCAGCGGGGGTCCGGAATGACCTCCTGCAGTCGAATCGTGTTGGTCTATGGCCGGCGCCATTTTGCGCCACCATTTTGCAAAATGGCGGCGCAAAATGGCGCCGGCTGAAGACAACATGATTCGATTTCAGGAGGCCATTCCGGACCCCCGCTGGACCCCCAGGTAATTTAAGGCATTTTGGGGGGGGGGGTTCGGGAGGGGGGGGGATTTAATTTAAAGGGTCGGGGTGGGTTTTAGGGTGTTTTAGTGTGCCGGCTCATGATTTTAACGATTTTCACGATACTTTAAACACCCAAATGGCAACAATACGATTCCCTCCCCCTCCCAGCCGAAATCGATCGTTAAGACGATCGAGGACACGATTCACATCTCTACCAGTCACACCCTCAGAACCAGTTTCTGTCTCTCACACACGAATCATCTCCCCAACCAGTCTGTCTCTCTCTCACACACACACACAAGCACACACATACCAGTCATCTCCCTGATCAGTCTTTCTCACACATACACATGTCACCCCTCTGGCCAGTCTCTCTTAATCACACAATGCTCTTGCTCTCTCTTACTTACACACAGGCTTTCAATCACACACATGCTCTCTCTATTTCACTTACACACAAGCTCTCAATCACACACATGTTCTATCTAACAAACAGGCTCAATCACACACACACATGCCCTCTCTCACAGCCACAAGCCAGCCAAAAACATGCTCCATCTCTCTCACACACACACATTGACACACACAAACACCATCCCTGACTCACATATACACCACACACATACAGAAGCACCCTCCATGTCTCACATACACGAAGCACCCTCCCTGTCTCACATACACATTACACTCTAACAGAAGCACCTTGCTTTCAGACTTGCATGATTTTTCACTTTTACTAAACGTGAAAGTGATGTTCCCAACCATTAAATAATAAAACCACATTCCTATTAGAAGGCAAAATGACACCCTTCCTTCAGGTTCTGTCCTCCCAAGGGACAGCCACCCACACCATACAGCTTCTCTTGTTTTATGCTTTCAGGCAATAAAGCAAGTGTCTTTCTTCAAACTATCAGTCGTATGATTATTCATGTGGGAGATATGGAACAGAAAGACATCCTTAGACAGCTTCCCTTTTAAATGGGAAGATTCCAGTCTTAGTCATTTAAAAATATACATTTTCTAAAGGTTAAAAAAAAAAAAGCAAAACCATTTCAGATTGGAACTATTCTAGTCTTCATGCTTAAATTATGCTTAAAAAAACAAACAAACCCAAACACCACCTGGCATCAGTATCTTAAATTTGTGATTTTGCTGAGATGAACATTTTAAATACTTTAATTTTTTTTTTTTGCTTTAGTATTTGTATCTACCCACTTTAAGTTAAATTTTATTTTCCAGAAAAGGGATGCTTAAAATTCAGAAATTTCATCTTTCATCCAACTTTTCAAAAGTTGCGCTACCAGCACAAATGTTGAGGTATATGTATTATCACATTTCATTTTTTTAAAATGGCAGATTCCTTTCTCACATACACACACACACACACACACACACACACACACACACACACAGAAGCACCATTCCTTTCTCACATACACATCACATACACCCACACAGAAACACACACACACACAGATAGAAGATCGGCACAGCTGGAGACTTCGGCCATGTGATCAGTTAGACCAGCCCATTGGGGGAAGCCCGATCCTCCGATAGGCCAATCCGCCCCGGCGCCGGTGGTCTTCAGTCCCTACCATTTGACAGGAGCTATCGATGCCATTGGTTGGCCCCTGTCACATGGTAGGGGCTAAAGGTCACTGGCGCCATTTTGGTTAGTGGCAGCCGAGGCCCCGGGAGTGGCAGATCGCTCCCAGGCCCTCTGCTGGACCACCAGGGGGGTGTCGGGAGGGTGGCACTGGGGGGGAGGCAGGGTGAGTCGGGGGCTGGCAGAATTTTGAAAGGACACTTTTTGCCCTTTCAAAATTCTGCCGCCTGCCATGGTGCCCCCTAAGCCTCGGCGCCCTAGGCACAGGCCTAGCTCACCTAGTGGTTCCTCCGGCCCTGACCATACACTGAGCCAAAGTATTGTCCATAAGGATTCTGAGGTCATTTTCCTGGGTGGTGACTCCTAACACGGAATCCAGCATCATGTACTCATATAGTTGGGATTATTTTTCCCTACATGCATTACTTTACACATATCCACATTAAATTGCATCTTTCATTTGAGTGAATCTCGTATTCAAAAAGGCAGGAAATAAATTCAAGTAATACAGTCTCCTAATCTCACAAGGTCCTTCTGCAGTCCTTCACAATATGTTGCTGTTTTAATGTCAAATTATGGGGTATATTTCACAAGCTGTAATATTGGTATAAATCACAAAAAAACAGTGTTTATTGTGCAAAAAATGCTGCTTATTGCATGTTATAACCATATTACAGTGATATCACATGATATTCTCTAAAAACCCACTCCCTATTAAAATGAACTGTTTGAAATGTTCTTTGCATGCATACTTTTTTCAAATGCATGCAAAGCAACTCATGCCTACCTAATTCTATGGAAATTAATTTACACAGCTTGCCAAAAAATAATGCAAGCCACATTAATTCCCAAAAAGTTAACTACAACTCAGGAGTTGTAGTTAATTTTACCCTGGAGCACTGGGACATTAACACACATCCCAGTGCTTGGGCACCAACAATTACAGGATCAGTAGAGGCCCAAAACACTCCCCCACCATGTGTAAAATCCCCCCATGCCCACCCATCCTGATCAGTAGAGGCATCTCAAAGTTATAAAAATGTAAAAAACTATTTTTTAAGTCATATGGTGATGTGCCGTCCCCCTTCCCAAACCCTTCCCCTTAATCCAAAACATCTGCCTATGATTAACTCCCCACCTTCCAGACCCCTCATACATTTCAATAGTGTCCTGGTGGTCTAGTGGTCATCCCTGGTGTCTAGTGGGGCACAGAGCACCCCCCCCTAGGCCCCAGGCTGGTCGATGCCATCTTCCAAAATGGCACCACCCGCCTTTGCCCCATCACGTGATGAGGCAAAGGCTTGTCAGTGACATTCTGTAAAATGGCGATGTTTGACCCAGAGACTGGGGCATTCTCTCTTCCCCACTATAAACCAGGGATGTCCACTAGACCACTTTTAAAGACATGGGAGGATCCAAGGGTGGGCGTGGCATCCACTATACTATCAGGGACTTGTTCTAAGGAAGGAGGGGTCCAGAGGGTAGACTAGGTTGGGGGTGGGAGGGGTCAAAAACAGGGGGGGGGGTCCTGAATGAGGGGGGTTGATCCTTGGGTTTGGATCGGGGAAATTGGTAACTTTGGTTCAAGGAGAAGGGTTTTGGAAAAGGAGGGGTATCACTGTGCAAGATGTTTAATTCTTTTTTTAAAATCTTTTTCCTCTGCTGTGCTGCTTCTAGAAGCAGTAGTGGGGGTGGACAGGAGTCTACCCACACCTGCAGGAGGGGGAATTTTACATGGTTGGAAGGTTACTGCCCACCCTTTAAGACAAAGGCAGACCTGGATGAAAGGAGCCTTTATCATATGTTTTTCCCTGTGATATTTTTTTCTTGCTGAGTTTTTCCATGAGACAAAATATTGTGGGGAGCCGTTGCATAATTTATTTGTGGAAGAGGAAAAATACCACAGGCATTCCCCTTTGTGGTGACCCCTATGTTTGCTGAATTATTCAAACAAAAGCAATAATTTACATATGTATTTGTGACGTAAAGAAAAGAATGCAATAAAATGTATTGCTTTTTCTTTGTTTGGCCTGCAGCACCCCTTGATCCTCCTGTTGGAGACTGGCAAATCAATCAGAGGACCCACAGGCACTCTCTATCCCTCCTATTGGAAAGTGGCATGAAGAATTTGGACCTATGAGCCTCCTTCTCTCTTGCCTAAATCTTGTAAGGAGGCATGGGGCAGTATGGCCCCCTCTCCTGTTAGGCCTCTCTCTCTATTTTTCATCTTCTTTATAAGGAGGGAATGGCCTTAGAGTGGGGCTCTTCTAATCAGAGAGAGGGGGCCATGGAGGCTCTCACTCATTTCCTGCCTTTCTAGTAGGGTAGTATTAGGGTGAAAGATGCTCTGAGTAGGAGTTTCCATTGATTGCAGGTAGCATACAATATGGTAGCCAGGTCACGTGCAGCCCCTTCATTACAGCAATTACATTGTATGCCAATGTAGAAAGAGGGCACAATTTAAATTAATGATGCTGGTGTATAATGTATTGCATGATCAGGGAGCAAAATATTTACAAACTTTAGTTCAGAATTATTCACCTAAGCGTACTTTGGATCTGCACAGAGTGTCTTGTTCCAGATGCCATCAATCCATGAGATCCATAAGGTTACTTACCAAAGAAGGACTTTTTCAGTTGTGGGTCCAGAATTAAGGAAATCGGAACCACTGGAGGTAGGGCTGGAAGTAAATTTTTTGGCCTCTAGAAAGAAGATAAAAGCATGGATTTTCTCAAATTGAGTAGCATGCATGGTAAGTTTGGAAATGAAGATGACTGGAATGAAGGCGGGATGAAGGGAATTATATTGTTATAATAGAGAATTATTATACATTTTGATGTTTAAATGCTTGATTTGTATTATATATTGTTGGGCACTGCTGTGATCAGGTCAGGTATTTGTGTGAGTTGTATATAATAAATAAATAAGGTTTTCTCAGTTCAGGACTGGTTTGCTGTATATAGAGTCAAAGAATGGCTTTGAGGAATCCAGACTCCTGATAGCCTGGTGCATAGCCCTGCTCTTGAGCATCAAGATTAGCTCGCAGGAGATTCAAAAGGTATGCTAGGAAGCCAGGAAGGCAGGCTGGGAGGTCAAGGTACAGTGGTGGATCTTGGTGGAAGAGCCAGGAGCTCTTTACCCTTTGTATATTGATATTAATTTATGTGGTATGAAGGTACTTAAGCTCTGCACTAACCTTGTAAGTGAAGTCATATCTCAAATGCTCATTGTGTCTGTCCAAGGAAAGGAATTACTGAGGAAAGTAACCTGGAGAGGATAAATATACTGGATTTAAGCTTTGCCACAACAGTGAGAAGCAACTTTGATTAAGGTTGCCTGTTTATTTATACCTGCAGAGCATTGTAAGTCAGGGAATGTTTATATTATCACATTATCTATTAACAAAACAGCACTGGAACACCATCCCTAATGTTGCGCTTGGGGGTGGACCCTTGTCCTGGAGCAATGGAGAACGGCGCCCTGGTAGGGACCAGGAAGCACCTGCCCCCAGGGGGCGGAGCACTGGAGGAGACAGAGGCTAGGATGAGCTTCACCACTGGAAGCCCGAGGTCCCCCCCGGGAGGAGCCCGTAGGGACCCGGGTCACTTGGACTTAGGTGGGCCTCGCAGGTTCTCCCGGAAGGATTGAAGTCCAGCGTGCCCACAGACAGAAGGGGAGCATGGTCAGGTTCGAGACTGGAGTTCAGATGGAATGAGGAGGACCAGAATAGCATAGGTGATGACAAGGCTAAGAACACAGCCAGAATCTAGAGATGTGGTCAGGCAGGCAGAGGTCAGGGTTCAGTCTGAGAAGTAGTCAGCAAAGCAGAGGTCAGGCTCCGGAGGACAGATGAGGTCACAGGCAGGCCGAGGAACAGACTGGAGTCAGAAAGCAGGCAGGTCAAGGTCAGTACCAGTGAGACAATCTGGAGGTACTACCTGGGGAGACAAACAGGAAGACACTGGAGAACTAGGAAGCAAGAACAGAACGATCCTGGAACAAGAATCAAACACAGTGACAATCTAGCATATACACCAACCCAAGGCAGTGCTCCATCTTCATCCTACCAGGCCATGTCTCTGGCCAGAACACAGAAGACCAGACAGGGACAGAACTGATTGACAGGAGCAAGCAGCTGAACAAGGCAGAGATATGTTCTGAGTTCACAGAGATGTGCCCAGTTCCAAATCAACATAGATATTCTTGGAATTCTTGAAGTGGGAGCTGGAGCCTACAAGCTTAGAAAAAGCATTCTTGGATTCATGGATGTGTGGCCTGGGACCCACAAACAAGGAATCAATTCTAGGAAGCACCAAGAGTAGAACTTGAACCCACAACCTTCAGATTAAGGTCTCTTCACCTTAGGTACTGCACCACATGCCAAGGAAAGGAAATACAAGTAGGGACTTCCTTATATCAGGGAATCAATCAGGGCGCGCCATGGAGTAGGACCCGCCCTTGACCCTACAAGTGGTCGGGCGGTCTGCGTGCACGTGCATAGGGGCATGGCCAACACAGCCGAGGACGCCGAGCTCCGGCGTGAGGCCTGGTGCGCAGTGGAAGGCCTGGTGACCACTGCCGCAGGACACCGAGGCCTGGAAGTGCTTGCAGCTGCCACTAGGGAGGCTGACCCGAGACCTGCTGTGGAGCTATTGGGGGTGAGCACGCGAGGTGAATGGACGTGGACGGGGTGCGTAACACCTAGCATGGTATGCACTGCAGAAGCTTCCAGCCTGACAGGTAGGGGTTCCTTGGAGAATCCCACATCTTCCTTCACTATTATTAAAAAAAGGGGGGCCACAAAGGCTGTCTGTCCCATTTCTGCCAACACAATAAACATGTAATAACACTATTGTATCTATGGAGATGCATTTGTTGCACAGTAAATCCTTTCAGCATGCAATAAATGTATTAATGCCCTTTAGTATACATAACTCTAAGTAATTCAGAGCCTGAGTAAGAAACTTTGAAGGTCACCTATATTTGCTTCTGTAAGAGCTGGGAAAAAAAAATCATACAGTATGTGCTAATATTAGATCCAAAACAAAAAAGCACTACTAGCATACAGTGCTTCATTAATGAATGTTGCCTTTGGAGGGCAATGGGAAGGAGTCTGCATATTACTTTTGTCACATGGACAGTACATCATCATGACATATCCTACATAACCTTTAAAATGTGAACCTGAAGCCCTGTGGTAGAAATTCTAAAGCACTAGTCCATTAAAGCATATGGTATGGCTTGTGATGAAACAAATCATCAGCTTTAACAGGAAGATATTTACATTTCGTTTTCGACACTGTTAAAAGCTCAACACAGCTACCTTTCTCTTTCAGTGGCAAATAAAACTTACCTGGATTTTAAAACACTGGCAAGCATCTCAGTAGAACAAAAGCTATCAAAGTAGGAATAACATTCATGTGATGCCAAGTATTGAAGAAACCAATTTCAAGATGAAACTTCTAATGGTTTGGCCAGATGCTACAATCCAAAGTGCACATCTTATTAAACAAAAGGAACAAGATGCTTGGTCATCACCCAGTGGTCCCTGTGAGCTGGCTTTGTTTGCTTTGTTGATTTCACTGTTGAAAAATAATGTAAGAGTTTTTTAAAATCTTACTGATATGCATATAGCATTAATATATGCGTGCTATACATGTATCTGAGCTGTAAAAATCATGGGGTACAAAGCCTAGAGAACTTTGTGGCTAAATTGCAATGTATGTATATGCTGATATACAAGTTCAATGATATTGAAGAAAGAAAAGCAACAAATCATTGGAGAACATTGGAATATTAATTCTTCCACTATAGTTGCTATTGCTAAGCCTGAAGTCATGTCTGATTGAAGCAGAGCATTTGAGAAGTTATTGCATATACATTTTATATAGTTCGTTAGGATTAACAATAAAACTAACTTTATGCACTAATCTTGTTTTAACTCATTTTAACTAATTGGTGTATGATATGTACATCATTTCGCAGGGCTTTTTTTCTCAAAGCTGATGATAATTTCTGATTCAAAATTAGCTGATCAAATGCCACTTTAATATTTTTCTTTCAGTTTGAGAGCCATTTCCTAAAACATGTTTCTGCATTCATATGTGATTCAGATATGAAGGACTGAATTTCTAATCTTTTAAACTTCTCCTTAGGATTTTAAGTGGGTACTAGAAACATATTTCCATGTATTAGCCATTTCCCAAAATTTAAACCAGACATCAATTCATGAAAGACAAAAAAAAAAAAAAAATGCTCCAAGGGTTGTAATTAAATACCCAAATCCTAACATAGACATGTGACCAAGTCACAGATCATATTAGCATTCAGTAATCACAACTGAAAAAAATAAGATACCTACTCAAATCCTATGGCCTAAATAAAATTTGCAAAAATGGACTGTGGTGTAATCTTACTGAAGAAAGAGATTATAGTATCTGAAGTGCTGCTTCTCCTGAGCATGCTATGTGAGAAGCTTATATCACATCAATACAATTGTGTTTAGCATTTATGTAATCCCCTGTTACTGGTCATACTGGTTTGATCGTGTCACCCTCTGCAGAGGGTAACAATGGTTTAGGCAGGTAGGTACTGAGCATGCTTCAGTAAGTGGCAATCTAACTTTAGAGAGTGCTCATCTGAATTAAAAGCAGTTGGATATGTGACAGCAGCTCTCTGTTATGATGCCAGCCCAGGGAATCCAGCTCACTGAAGAACACATTTAAGATCCAGGGAGGTTAATGACATCAACCCCAGTTAGATCCTCCATCCTGGAGGCCTAAATGCAGTAGGGATGTGAATCGTTTTAGGACGATTAAAATTATCGTCCGATAATTTTAATATCGTCTTAAACCGTTATGGAACACAATACAATACAGATTCTAACGATTTATCGTTATAAATCGTTAGAATCGTGAGCCGGCACACTAAAACCCCCTAAAACCCACCCCCGACCCTTTAAATTAAATCCCCCACCCTCCCGAACCCCCCCCCCAAATAACTTAAATAACCTGCGGGTCCAGCGGCAGTCCGGAACGGCAGCGGTCCGGAACGGGCTCCTGCTCTGAATCTTGTCGTCTTCAGCCAGCGCCATTTTCCAAAATGGCGCCGAAAAATGGCGGCGGCCATAGACGAAAAAGATTGGACGGCAGGAGGTCCTTCCGGACCCCCGCTGGACTTTTGGCAAGTCTCGTGGGGGTCAGGAGGCCCCCCACAAGCTGGCCAAAAGTTCCTGGAGGTCCAGCGGGGGTCAGGGAGCGATTTCCCGCCGCGAATCGTTTTCGTACGGAAAATGGCGCCGGCAGGAGATCGACTGCAGGAGGTCGTTCAGCGAGGCGCCGGAACCCTCGCTGAACGACCTCCTGCAGTCGATCTCCTGCCGGCGCCATTTTCCGTACGGAAACGATTCGCGGCGGGAAATCGCTCCCTGACCCCCGCTGGACCTCCAGGAACTTTTGGCCAGCTTGTGGGGGGCCTCCTGACCCCCACGAGACTTGCCAAAAGTCCAGCGGGGGTCCGGAAGGACCTCCTGCCGTCCAATCTTTTTCGTCTATGGCCGCCGCCATTTTTCGGCGCCATTTTGGAAAATGGCGCCGGCTGAAGACGACAAGATTCAGAGCAGGAGCCCGTTCCGGACCGCTGCTGTTCCGGACCGCCGCTGGACCCGCAGGTTATTTAAGTTATTTGGGGGGGGGGGGTTCGGGAGGGTGGGGGATTTAATTTAAAGGGTCGGGGGTGGGTTTTAGGGGGTTTTAATGTGCCGGTTTTTCGATTTTTCGATTTTTAACGATTTTTCACAATTTTTCACGATATTTTACCCCCCCAAACGGCAACAATACGATTCCCTCCCCCTCCCAGCCGAAATCGATCGTTAAGACGATCGAGGACACGATTCACATCCCTAAAATGCAGTACCTTGGAAATGAGTATTGTGGGCTTTTCAGCATATCAGTAAGCAATAGAGATATGTATTCATTTCAAATAGTCAAATGTTGGTTTGCTGCAAATGGAACAAACCGAAAATCGACTTATCTGAAAATTTTGGGATATTTTCAGTTTGTGTTAAAAAAAAAAGGGGTTTCTCCAGGTCTCCCCCACCTCTCACCAATAAACTGGGACTAGGACAGTATAGAAAGGAAGAGAAACAATCTCCAATTGCTCCTTCTCTACCAGTTCCCGATCCACAAACATACAGCTGTACAACAAAATGGTGCCAGCAGGCCCTGAGACTAACAAAGTTATGTTTTGTGGTTAAATACTTTAAGGCTGTAAAAATTTGGCCCCGATATTAATGCTGGCCAGCATCATTGTGAAGCAGGAGCCAATAGATCAGGAGGGTCTGGATATTGCTCCTGCCCCTTTCTACATTGAAGACCCACACCGAAGGGGTAATTGGGGACCAGAGAGGCCCTGGCCTGTTTGCAGCTCAGAGAGGGTCATGGAGGATTGCGAAAGGGTCTGTGGAGGCTTCAGTTAATTGAGGCAGCAGTGGGAGGCCAACTTTTGGGGGGGGGGGGAGAGGTTGTTTATATTTTTATTTAATGTTTATTTCAGTTTATAAAGCAAACCAACCTGAAATAAACATTAAACAAACCAAAACCCGAATAAAAAGAAATGAACTTAAATTAACATTTTCCCCCGTACATCCATAATGAGCAGTGTATAATTTAACAGTGAATACAAGAGAGTTAAATTGCCTGGAGATTAAGTGCTGGCAAGTTAAATACTGTCTCCAAGGTTTCATCAAACAGTTTCAAAAAGAATGTGTATGTATATTAAAAAGTCATGATGAAGTACTCATTCAGCTCTCCTAATAGACTGTGGTGTTTTTGTGTCAAATTTGTACAATAAAGTAAGATATTTGGACCTTACTATGAGTGTACAGGACTAGTTATTGAGCTGTACTGCAATTGCATAAGATCTAGATATAGAGTTAGAGGAGAGAATTGCCCTAGTAGGGGGTAACAGTGCCTGAAGTCCAAATGAAGACTGAATTCCACAATCACTTTATTTATTCATTCATTTTGAAATATATATTTTGCCTTTTCCTAAAGGCAAGCATAAAATTAGATAAAAGAATATTGAGCACATAAGTAATGCATATATTCAAATATGACATAGAGATATGAAATAGACTGCAGGTAAGTTATCATGGGAAGAAGTAATGCATATAAATAATGGGCTACATTGGGCAGTGGAAAAGGAGTGAGTACCCTACTGGGTATAAAAAATAAATATGTATAGTTAAGAAGTTGGTTAAGCACCAGAAATGTATGAAATATTAAGAACCAGTCAGGCAGGAATAGCCTAGAAATCAGTGAACCTTTTGGGACTCATGTTCAAGAAAAAGTTTGGGAAGGCAGGTAGTAGAGAAATTAATTTCTGCTTTGGTGAGTAGGGAAAGGTGTGGCTAAACAGCCAAACTTTGACTTTTTTGGCAGATTATGAAAGTTTCCAGGTGCAATGCTAAACATATCTTGTTCCATATTTTAGGGGCAGAATAACTAAATATGGGAAGCCTCATGCTCATGAATGGTAGTCTAGCTATAATCCGTGGTGAGGAGAAAAGAAAGGTCTGTTGGGAGGACTGAAATTGTCTCATGGGAGCAAAGGAGAAAACAATCTAACCCCCTCATTTATCAAAATGTGCTAAGGCGTTTTTACATGCATTAAGGCTTATTGCATGCGAAAAGAGCCGTTAACACATGCGATAAGCCCTTAGCGCATGTGAAAATGCCTTTAATGCATGCAATAGCACCATATTGTATGGTGTGATGCAAATCCGAAAAAGAGGAGGAGTGGTTTATTGTTTTGTGAAGTCCTATTGCACAGCTTTAATGCTGATTTAATTTTAGCTACAACTTTTTCAGGAGTGTTAAGCTGTACAATAGCTTGTGTTACAGCTGTATTACCTGTTGTAATGTTTTTTGCAGAGGTTGGTTTTGGTAGTTTGAAATTCCCTGAGCATCCACTGAGAGAGAGAAAGAGAGAGAACCTAGTTGTAATGCAAGCACTCTAGATACATATTTATATCTCTATGGGAGGCCCACCTAGTAACTTGAGGTGAGGTTTAGGTATTAGTGTAGGGGGCTAGGGGCCACTTTGACATTCAATGTGAGACGCACGAACAGAACAGTGCTCTCTTGTGAACATTTGATTACCCTCGGAGTGAGGAAACTCACCCAAAGATGAGATTTGTGCAATGTTCTCTCAACCTCAACCTCAACGGATGGCGTCTTTTTGAAAAAAGAATATATTATTTACAGAAGACTTCTGGCTCACCGGCTATTATGAATACAGGATAACATCCCCTGAAGAAAGGTCTGTTCGCGGACCAGAAACGTGGCTACGTCGGGTTTTCAACTATCATCAGATAAGTCGGGACTTTTAAAATATTTTACGAAGTCAGCTGTGTATGATATTTAAAAAGAAAAAAGAAAAAAAGAAAAAATGAAAAATCACATTGAGGAATAGGATATAATTGTTTGAACTGGTTGCACACATTTTTCCAAAAAAATCGGACGGTGGAGGTTTGGTTCATGATTATATACACAGAATTGAGTTCACCCTGGTTGGGGTTTTAAACTCATATATATGAAACCTGCCCTCCGTCTCTTAAAATTTTTTTTTCAGCTTTAAGCAGTGAGGCTGGGTTGGGTCAAATATTAGATCCAACAACCTCCTGCATGAGTAATATCTGTTGAATGATAAGATTCACAGTCTGTGAGCTATTGAGTGTTTAAAGATCTTATTTAGAAACAATTCATAAAGGGGGTTTTTGAATGTGGATTAGATTGTATATTGTGATTCCCCTAAAAATCTTTTTGGGTGCTTATTTACAATTGGAAAATAGGTGACATTTAATGCTGAAAGATTAGATGATTGCATCCTGGGCAGGGGCAGGGGCTACAAAAATGGTATCCAACAAGAGGCACTGGTTTGCCAACTTTCAACTGTGAAAATGCCAAACACTTAGATGTGCTGAGTAAAATGTTTGCTGATGATGTTCTTCCACATCCACACACAATTGTTATTGCTACCCCACCATTAGTAACATAGTAAATGATGGCAGACAAAGACCAATTATTCAATCAATTCTCTTATATGAGTGTGATCTACAGTATCATTAACCCCGAAGTATACAGAATAGAACAGAACCACTATAGAAATCTTGCAGCTCTAGTTCTGCAAACAAATATTCTGTGTCCATAGAAGCACTCCAATAAGGGTGCAGAGCAAGAGGATGATGTTTCCACTTACTATTCATCATAAAAAAAAGAATATTCAAATTTTGACATCATCTCACTAAAAATGACAATGACACAAACTCCATCTGGTATGAAGCATACTGTGAAGCAACACCAAACCTTACAAAAAGCACACTCAGCACTTATGTAGCAAACCTGCCATCTCCAAACAGCACTAACATCCAGAACTCAAACAGCAATTACCCTACCTATGAAAAGATGTCACTGCAAATATTGTAATGGGCCCTAGAACACTAATATACCTCCTACTGGAAAACAGAAGAAAGCAGACTGTTATCAATCAATCACAATACAAAAACTACATACTAGCAGTATACCTCACCTGAACCACATATGCAGAATATAGACAGACCTTCACCAAATACAGAATGAGTAACCAAAAATAATTAGAAATATTGAGACAAAAATTGAAATGGATATCCTGAGAAGCCAGATTCCACATGCAATACAACACTGGAGAACTTGAAACAAAAATGCAATTCCTCCTCTGCTGAGGAAAATGAAAAATTAAGATATGCTTATTTCCAAAACAGATATATTCCAATCAATAAATTAAAAATATGCATTCTTCTACCTTTGTTGTGGACATCTTATTTTTCAAGTTGTGTTGATCTCACACTCTCTTTTCTGTTTCTTCTTACAACCTTGTCCAGGGTCTCCTTTTATTTTTTATTTCTTCTAATTTTTTTCATCCTCTTAATTTGTCTGTGAGATTGATCTTTCACTTTCATTTCCTTTCTTCCTTTCTTTTTTCTGCTTCTAGTCACCCATAATGTCATACATTTCAGAAGCTCTTGCTTGAGTTCCTTGCTTAGGTTATGCTAAGTAGCTGTCAGGACTGCGACTGTGCTTTATAGGTCTAGCTACGGAAACAGTTAAAGGTGAGAGATTTGAAAATGACATAGCTTCAGCATGCTAGGAAAATAATCAAATATATTCTATAGTAGCCAAATCATTATCAAATATAGCAATACTTAGAGTTGTTTACAAGATAAAGCTAACAGTTATCACATGAACAAGATGTAAGCTTATGCATAGGTTTTAGTTACATGAATTAGGTATAAATTATTGGAATTCACTGAACATCAATAAATATGCATTTACAGTATGAAATACTGACCACTGATTTGTCTATTGCTTGTTATCATTATCTTACAATCATATATAAGGTGTGACTTTCTTTTGCATCAGTTAAGGCGCTCATATTCTGGGATGCTGTTAATGACAGGTTATATCTGACTGTGTACGATCAGGTAATAAAATAAGGAAGTTGCTTATTGCATTCTGTCTCATTGATGATAACAAATTTTTCTTTTACAAACTTTTAAATTGGTACAGACAGAAGTATAAAAGGCCAAGCCAAGGGGCCTCCCAGGGAAATCCCAAGAGGTTTTCCTTTAAGTTATTTTCCACAACAGCAAGATTTCACCCCCTCCTTCTTTCTCCTCACCTTTTAGTTCTCAATCTCTCTTTTTTTCAACTCTCACCTACCCACCAGCTTTCCATCTCCTACTCTCACCACCTTCCCAGACTATCTCCCTACTTATTCATTCTTTCCCCAATTTCCTGTTCCCTCACTGCCTAGCCCCTATTTCCCCCTTTAAACACAACTCCTCTCCTCTCCTCTGCGCCTCTCATCATCACTCTTTCCTCCTCTGTTTTTCATATCCTCCCCTGCCTCCTGTCCCTTTCTGTTTTTTACCCCCTACCCAGCATCTAAGTACCCTTCTTTTTCTTCTTCAACCTTTTTCCTGCTATCTCACGCCTCCAAAACACCCCCATCCTTTTCCTCTAGGGAGGGGAGGGCACCAACCTTCTCTTTCTCACATACACACACTTTACAAGACAGATACTCTCTCCCCCCGCCATACACACATATGTCGGATCTAGAGGGAATCTATGATTAGGATCCCATTTGTAGTGATGCATTGAGGCTGACAAGGCCAGGACTACGCAGTTAGAAATAATAAAGCTTTAACTTCCTCTAGTCTTCCATATAATTAAATAATGCAGAAACCTCTACAGGCTAGACATGTGAAAGGGGGCTATGAAGCAAGCACATAGAAATAAATAAGAAGGTAACCAGTTAGAACCAGTAATTGTTTACTTCTTAAAAGACCATTAGGATTGCATAAGTTTAGCTGTACCTGTTATTAATGAATATTAACGAGCAAAGTACTGCATTTCTGCTTTGTGATAACCAATTAGCGTAATGTCTCATTTCTGCTTTTTCTAGGGATATATAAAGAGAAATTAATTAATTAATAAGAAAGTACTGGAGCTGACATTTTATTGGATAATTCTCAATGCCTTGCCTTATAAGTAAGAAAGCAGAAGTAAGAAAGTATTTTTAATATGAATTGCAAGTGAAAAGTCAGGCTTTGCTACCTGACTTTTTCTTGGCAGCGAGCCTCTGTGTACACATATCTTGAATAAAGGGAAGTGATTTGACTGCTATGAGATGGACTGATCTGAATCCTTTTACAGTTTTATCAGGGGAAACAAAGACCTCACATCATAACTCAGTTAAGTTATATACATACACACATACATGCTTTCTCTCTTCATACCAAACACACATGCATACATACATTCTTACTTTCTCTTTCCACGCCACATATATACATATACATGCGCTCTAACTCCATGTCACACTTACATACACATACATGCTCTCTTTCTTCCTGTCATATATACACATACACACACAAATGCATGCTATGTCTCTCTCACCCCACCATACACACACACATACATATGCTCTCTCTCCCAGCCATTCACAATAACACATGCTTTCTCACTTCCTGCCATACACACACATGCTCTCTCTCTGCACCATACACACATATGCATATACATGCTCTCTCTCTCTCTGTGACATACATGCACACATACATGCTCTCTCTCTCCACACCATCCACACACACATGCATACATGCTCTCTCTGTTTCATACATACACACACGTACACACACACACAAATGCTCTCTCCCTGCCATGCTCACACACATATACATGCTCTCTCTCTCCCTGCCATAGACACATGCACATGCTGTCTCTCCCCACTATACATACACACACACACAATATACTCTCCCTCCCCATTATACACATACGATGCTCTCTCTCCCTATCATAGACACATAGACATGCTCTCTCTCTCTCCCTACTATGCATACACATACACACATACAATCTCCCTCCCCATCCTGCACATATGCATTCTCTCTCCCTGCCATACTCACACATGTACACACATTCCCATGCTCTCTCTCTCTCTGCCATACACACACACACACACACACAATGCTCTCTCTGTGAGAAAGAGCATGTATATGCGTGTGTAAGGGTTGGGGTGCAGATAGACTCTCTTCCCAGAACATGTAGACAGCAGGCTACTCCATTGGCCCAGAAGTAGTATTAGAATGCCTTCCATTTCTGGGTCTGACTCTGCTCTCCATTTTGGATGTGTGGACGTGCCATCACTAATACTCTGCCTCCTCTCTTGAGCCAGGAGGGTCCCACCACTGCTGCAGCCTCCAGCCCCTCTCTCTGGCCGGGAGAGCTGAGCCACCACTTTGCATTCTCCTCTCTTCAGTTGAGAGAGCCCAGCCACTGCTGCAGCCTCTGGCTTCTTTCTTCACCTGGGAAGGTCTGGTCACCACTTTGTCACCTCCTCTCTTCAGTCTGGAGGATTTGGCCACTGCTGCTTCGAGCTTCTCCAGTGAGTGTAGTTCAAAAGTCAGCTGATAAATGGACTATCGATCCCTGCAAAAGAGACTGTGTGGCTGTGTGGCTGTGTAGCCATGCGAGCCAGTGCTGGGCTGAATGAGCAGTATTCCGTGGACAACTGAGATGGTGCACGTGGTAGAACATTGACTGAAGGGGCCTGGAGCTGGACATGGAGGGCTAAATTTCAGACATTTTAGCCCTCTTCCTGGCTTCTGAATAGTTCCTCTAATGTCCATACCTTTCAGAAAAGGACCCAAAAAACAGCAGGGTAGGCGATCCAGTGAAACTGTAGGAAAGCGACAAACAGGAGGATGCCACAAGAGCGTCTTTTTCAAACTTTATTGCAGGAGACGTAAAATGAATTGCAAATGCCCGACTCTGGCCGAGTTTCGCCACATGTGGTGGCTGCCTCAGGGGCTACAAATAGACATATCAAATGTTTAATAACATCGAAATTAAATTAAAAAATAAATAATAAAAACATCAATAATTAAAAATCACACAGACATATGAAAGCACAACACGAATATTGAGTAAAAATAGTAGTGACAATGGAACATATAAATCATATAAATGTGAAATAAATACATAAAAAGATAATGAAGTTATCAATTAAAAAAATAAATAAATAGAACCATGTAAAAAGAATAAAAGAATAAAAGAACACTGAAAGCAACAACAAATCAATAAGGAAACCACAAAACTAAAAAAACTAAAAAAAGTAATATCAAGAATCTACCTGAATGTTTCTAGAAACGTAATCACGCGATGGTCTGGATAATGTCTACAGTATACGTTCATTTCTATTAAAACGTAAAAAACGTAAAAGCAAGTCAATTGAAATTTAAAACAATCAATCTGTCATTAAATATGTAGATGGGGGTCAGCTATATATTATATTAGTGTGGGTCCGTATCTATTCAAAAGTGAACCTTTCTTTGAAGAAAAGCTGCAAACTGTTCAAAATAAAAACAACGACTGTGAATTGCATTGATATCGAAATGGAACAAAATTTCAATAATAAATTAAGAAAGAGCAATTAAGATGTGTACTTAATACATATGAAGAGAAAGGACAAGCTGAAAAGGGGAAAAGGCATAAAAGGCATAAAAACGGAAAAAGAAGGAAGAAAGCAAAAGAAAAAAAGGAAAAAAAAAGGGGAAGAAAGAGAAGAAAAAGGAAAAGAAGAAAAAAAACAGAAAGAATGAAAAAAAGAAGAAAGAACACAAAACAAACGGAAAACAAAAAGGATATAAATGGAAGGTATAAAAATAAAAATAAAAATAAAAATAAAAATAAATGAGAAACAAGCAAAAACCGAATGGACTTGGTGCAACTGATAAATAATAAAGTGAACTTAATTGTGCTAACAAATAATGTGATATAGAAATAACCAGCATGTGCGTATAAATCAATAGCATGCGCCTCATCTCAACGGAATATAAACTATACTATCACAGATAGGGACGCTATTCAAAATAAGTGACATGGATGAGACAAAAAAACTTATGAAAAAAGAATAATAAAACAAAAGGGGATGTGTAGTGTGATGGAGATGATAACTCAATATGAAACTCAATGCGCAAGTGTTGAATAAGGTACAGAGAGTACGCTGCCGTGGTACTGAATAGTGATCATGTGTACGAAGAAAATGTATACGTGTCTGATTGTATATCTTTAACTAAGTGTACAGAATTTATGATATCAAGTGAAAAGGAATCTTGAAAATGCTCTAAATCTTGATAATACAAACGCAGTGTACCATGCTGCAAAAAGGGAGTCAAAGCGGACTTACATGTAGTTTATAAACCAGCAGCGCGCGTCTCCTTACAGTGGAATGTGCAGAATTCGAACGCTGACTGAAACGCCATTTTAAAGGTGAATTTGGCGCCAAAATCATCTAAATCACAATCAAGTTCGACACTGACGTCAGTGCAGGGAGGAGTTAGCTACTGACGAATAAATGACGTGATGAATGGGGAGGGGAAATCAGTTAGTATGATCGTGTATGCTATCAACAGCAGAATGCTACGAATGAATGAGTGCAAAAGAACATTACTATGTGCAAAATCTACAGGCAAAGGACAAGTAATATTTCAACGCATATGCACCTAAAGTAAATTACAACGCCAAAATCAAACAGTGCTTATGTGGTCAAAAAATAATTTCTTACTCGGGTGACCTATTGTGCAAATTCATTAAGTAACCAATTATACCTAAACATGTGAGATAAATAAAATAAGGGAAATGAAACTAAAAATAATGACACAAAAATAGGATAAGGATATTGATTAAATATACAACAAGGCAATATCTATATTAATGAAGCATTGAGAGATAAAAATGAAAATAAAAAACAGAAAGAATGAAAAAAAGAAGAAAGAACACAAAACAAACGGAAAACGAAAAGAATATAAAAGGAAAGTATAAAAATATGAGAAACAAGCAAAAACCGAATGGACTTAGTGCAGCTGATAAATAATAAAGTGAACTTAATTGTGCTAACAAATAATGTGATATAGAAATAAATCAATAACATGCGCCTCAACTCAACGGAATATAAACTATACTAACACAGATAGGGACGCTATTCAAAATAAGTGACATGGATGAGACAAAAAAACTTATTGAAGAAAGAGTAATAAAACAAAAGGGGATATGTAGTGTAATAGAAATGATAATTCAATATGAAAATCAATGCACAAGTGTTGAATAAGGTACAGAGAGTACGCTGCCGAGGTACTGAATAGTGATCATGTGTACGAAAAAAATGTATGCGTGTCTGACTGTATATCTTTAACTCAGTGTACAGATTTTATAATATCAAGTGAAAAGGAATCTTGAAAATGCTCTAAATCTTGATAATACAAACGCAGTGTACCATGCTGCAAAAAGAAAGTCAAAGCAGACTTACATGTAGTTTATAAACCAGCAGCGCGCGTCTCCCTACAATGGAATGTGCAGAATTCGAACGCTGACTGAAACGCCATTTTAAAGGTGAATTTGGCGCCAAAATCACCTAAATCACAATCAAGTTCGACACTGACGTCAGTGCAGGGAGGAGTAAGTTATTGACGAAAAAATGACGTGATGAATGGGGAGGGGAAATAAGTCAGTATGATCGTGTATGCTTTCAACAGCAGAATGCTACGAATGAATGAGTGCAAAAGAACTTTACTATGTGCAAAATCTACGGGCAAAGGACAAGTAATATCTCAACGCATATGCATCTAAAGTAAATTAAAACGCCAAAATAAAACAGTGCTTATGTGGTCAAAAAATATAATTTCTTACTCGGGTGACCTATTATGCAAATACATTAAGTAACCAATTATACCTAAACATGTGAGATAAATAAAATAAGGGAAATGAAACTAAAAATAATGACACAAAAATAGAATAAGGAAATGATATTGAATAAATATACAACAAGGCAATATCTATATTAATGAAGCATTGAGAGATAAAAAATAAGAAATTAAAAATTAAAAAATTAAAAATGAATCATGAAAAATGAAATAATGAAACATAGAAAGAATGTGAAGAAGAAGAAATGTCTAAAAATGAGAAAAGTATGAAAAAATAACAGAAAACTGACAAAGGAAATAATCAGATATATTAAAGATAAAACGTGTTATTTTGAGCAGTTGTGGAAATATAGCTGACCGTACACGCTCTAAAAAACATATTTTAAAAACTTTATAGAAAAACAGATAAATCTGTTTCGTTATTCAGACCATCAGGTGTTAGGGTATTAAAATTAAAAATGTATCTCTATTCAAGCTGTAGAAGTAATAAATCAAAGTCACCTCCTCTCCTCTCTCAGTCATTAAGTTTGGGATTTCCCTCCTCCACAGCTAATGGAGACAGAGGACATGCCTTTTTCATGACCTCATTCAGGGCTACGCCAATATGTTACTGACCAATACCAGTAGCGTTTTGGCAAAGCAGTGTGACCATTAGAAATCTCCTTTATACCCTATTCTTGACACGCACTACTGGGTACTGGGACCCAATCTGAGTGAGGCACAAATGTAAGACGAGGGAAGGATATAGGCAGCAGAAGGAGGGTGCTGTTGGGTGCAACTCACATGATGTCCTTAGCCCCCCCTGATCCTCCTCATCCTTGTCATCCTGGGCCAGATCCTGACTGGTCTAGTATGATTCAAAGAAAGAAAATTTTCAGGTAAGTATAATTTAACCTTCCTTATCATCCTGCTAGCCCAGTCATTATGTTTGGGAGTTAGCAAAGCTTCCTCTTGCTGGGGTAGGAGAAGACAGGGTTGCCTTACCAATCTTTGCTTCAAAGGCAGTGACTAACTTGAACTGTGTGACCAATCTATAGTATTGAAGAAAATACAAGGATGACCACACTGCTGCCTTGCCTGTTTCTTCCAGCAAGGCTGATGTACCTCTGCCCAGCATAAAGTTTATGCCCTTGCAGATAGAGCACAGAGAACTACTAGGACTTGCTATCCCGGTAATAGGTAGGCCAATGCTCTTGCCTCTTTGTTCCATCTGGTATGGTGGCCTTAGAGGCCACCTTCCCCTTTTTTGGCCCAAAGTATCAGGAACAGTGTTCCTCATCTGTTCTTCTATATTATTAGGTATGTCAAGAGAATTTGATGCATATTTAATAATCACAGTTCTTAAATTTTTCCTAATAGCCCCCACTGCTGAGGATGGATGGACCTTTGCTTCCCATGAAAAGCTGATACTAACTCAGGTAGGAAGGATGGAACCAGACCTAGAAATTCTTAGATAAAGATATCTGCAGAACTGAGCCTGCCACCGTGGCCGTGTGGCCGGCGCCATTTTGCAATACGACAATACGGCAGGAGGTCGCTCCCGGACCCCCGCTGGACTTTTGGCAAGTCTTGTGGGGGTCAGGAGGCCCCCCCCAAGCTGGCCAAAAGTCCCTGGGGGTCCAGCGGGGGTCCGGGAGCGATCTGCGCTCGTGACATCAGGGGACAGGAACCAAAATGGCAAAGGTAGCGCCAGCGCCATTTCAATAACGCAGCCGTGGCCCGAGAGTGGAAGATCACACCGGGACCCCCCACTGGACCCCAGGTAATTTAAAACATTTTGGGGGGGTTCGGGAGGGTGGGGGATTTATTTTAAAGGGTCGGGGTGGGTTTTAGGGTTGTTTTAGTGTGCCGGTTTTCCCGCCCTCCCCCGATTTAAACGATTTAAAAAAAAAAAACAAAACCGCGACGATCAGATTTCCTCCCCCCCCAGCCAAAATCGATCGTTAAGACGATCGATCACATGATTCACATCTCTAGTAATTTGTGAAAAATTGTTCTAAATATAAAAATGGTGAAGACTAGAAGGAATGTCTTTTTTGTAGAAAAATTAATAAAGAACATCTACTTTGACAATTTCTTGCACCATAGAAATTAATAAGATGTTTTTGCAAAACAAGATGATAATGGAAATGTTTGCCCATTTGCTGTATTTGTGAACCTCCTGCTTTCTTTACAACTCAGCAGAACACTGTGAAAGTGGTACATTTTTCCATTTTTCACCTTTTAAGCAGCACTTCTATTAGTCAATGAAGAATATTGTTGCAAATATGTGAATATGATGCAGCTTTGGCAAAACTATTTGGAAAAAGAAAATTTTCATTTTTGCATAACCTCAGATAGGGCAAATACTGTACGGCATTTTTTGTTCCATATTTCCCTGGCTAGCCAAATACCATCCAAATTCAGTGAGCACACACAATTTCCTTCCTCTTGAGGGAGAATCATGATATTTCTCCTAAAATGTTTGGGAGTGCTGCTGCTTATTGCTGCTATTTGATGACTACCTGGATGTATGTGGCAACACAAGAAAATATCAGAATGTAGATGAGCGTCTACTGATTAAAACTGTATTTAAATTAGAAAAATCAAATGAAACATTTCATATCTGACAAATGTAAATGAATGGCCTATATTTACAATCAGACTTGCTTTCTTTATAAAACACATGGATGTCAATAAATTTTAGCCTCAAAATTAAATTTCAAACTGCAGTTGACAAGTACTAATTAGATATATTGAATAAAATGAAGCTGATGAACTGTGAGGATGTCAGAGGGCTAACATTGATATGATTTAACTACTTATAGGCCTGGTTTCTCAACCCAAGTTGCAGAAGAGGTCCACTGTAGCTTCTTACCAATATGTTGATCACAATTCCCTTTTCTAGTTTAGGTTATATTATACTGTTTTCCTGCACTCAGTTGTATACACTCAAAGTAAACCTGTACAAATCACTAACAATAAATAATGCTTGAGCTACTGTTCACAGTCCCGTGCACTCCTATCTCATGGAGCCTCTTCAACATATTTTTTGTAAGATTTCACATAGAGTGTAAGCAGCACTAATTAAAAATAATGAGAACTCACTGCTTTACTAATTTTATTATCTTTATAGTATCAAGATAGAAGAAACTTACCAGCAAAATGACTCAGATGAGAAATCTCTTTAAGATACTGAGAGAGTGTTTACGGTATATCAAAATAATCTTTCCAGCCTGGAGATTAAAGCAATAAAACAAAAACAAAAAAAAAAGAGAGAAGGAAGCACTAGCACATTGTTCTTCTGAAACTAAGGCTTATTGATTTTATTGATAGTTTGTTAATGATATCTGTCATTATAATTTTCTTTTCATACAACATTAGACTGAGTTCTCCAAAGCATGTGTGCACGTAAAATATTGTTTTACAGGTGTATATAGGCCTTTTGAAAACTGTACCATGGGCTGTAGGTGTAAACACACTTTTATGCTTACTTGCCAGAGATGTTCTTAGGGGTTTAGTTAGGGCAGGAAGCTATTGATGCAGCTGCTTTGGAAAATCAAAAGTATGCTGTAAATGTGTGCACGAACATTATACTGCTCCCATGCAGACGTGAAACTGCGTGTGTATGCTATGTAAGGGTTCATGAAAACCTGCTAATTTGTAAAGCGGGCTGAAGTCCCATGAGGACCTCAGTCCTATATGCTATATTATAACACTGGGCTCTACAATTTTGGGGCACAGAATTCATTCCCTATTGTGGCTGTATGACTTGTGTCAGTCATTTACTGCATCTTGGTATTGCCTAGTAAATGTCTATCTTGCACAGTGTTATATAAAATAAACAGCATTCTCATTCCATAATGGATCTTCCTGCTGCTTTTTAAGTTAGGAATACCAGCGTTATCAACTTTTTTTTTACCATCTGACTCACATTCAGTGCACCATTAAACAGTCTATTTCACTTTGACAATGCATTCTTTTGGTTGCAGCCCTGCTGAATTTCTTATGAAAGAATAGGACTTTACAAATCAGAATGTATTTTATTGTTGACCTGAGGAACAAAGCATGTAGTAAGCCTAGGCCCCATAATTTGGCTTCTTTGGAAACAGATGTTAAAGTGCTTCTTAATAGCAAGGTGGATGCATTATCAGACAGAAAGGACAAAAATGTGAAAAGCAAAATTATTTTAGGGGAACCTATAAGCCGAGCCCTCGGGGAAACCAGCTGGCTTTCCCCGTTCCCTCCGAGGCCGATCCAAAATCTGAGTGGCCTCGGAGGGAACTTTCCTCCCCCCCCCCCCTTCCCCTCCCTGTCCCGTCCCCCAGCCCAAAAAAAAAAACCCCCGTACCTTTATCTCACAAGTTACGCCTGCCAGAGGCAGGCGTAACTTGCACATGCAGGCCAACTGCTGGCGCGCGATCCCCCGGTCCAGCGGCCTTGCAGAGGCCTCTGGCCACGCCTCCACCCCACCCCTGGACCGCCCATTTTTTCAAGCCTCGGGACTTACACGCGTCCCGGGGCTTTACGCGCACCGCCGGGCCTTTTGAAAATAGGCTTGGCACACGTAAATCCTCCTGGATTTACGCGTGTAACCCTTTGAAAATCTGCCCCTAAGGTTCTGTAGAGTAGGGGTTCTCAAACCGGTCCTACGGGCCCCCCCAGCCAGTCAGGTTTTCAGGATATCCCTATTGAATTTGCATGAGAAATATTTGCATACCAGGAGGTAATGCATGTAAATTTCATGCATGTTCATTAAGACTATCCTGAAAACCCGACAGGTTGGGGAAGGCCCATAGGACCGGTTTGAGCACCCCTGCTCTAGAGCACTTTTCACAATAGTCATATTTTAGCTCACATTTAACCTGTTTTTAAAAATGTTGTCATAGTTATTAAACTTGTATGGAACTAGTGAGGGTGAAAGGTTACAAGGATAAAAGATTAGATCTATGGACTGATTACTGGTTTCAAGAATGAGGTTCAGAAGGGAGGATTGAATCATAATCAATAGGGAGGCCAGCCCAGTCCTGATATTCTGGCACCTGTAGAGTAATATTGCAAGGATACAGGCCTGAAACCTTTCTTGAATAGAAGTTGTACAAGGCTTAAATACAGTCGGAAAAAAGAAGCATAAAATATTTTTCTACAATTAATCATAAACAATTCAATACCCTTAAATAAATATAACTGCTTCATGAATTCAACATGATTAACCTTTTAAGTCCTGCCCTGAATATAGGTTGACGTCTTATCAGAGCTGTAAATTAAACAATGCTATTATTTTCATAAAAAATAGAATTCTTATGCTTGTTAGCTCAAAGAATACAGTAACTGGCATCTTCCCAATATTAACATTCAATATTTTTCTGTTTTCTATCTTACAGCACTTAGAGATTTAGTAGAGATCATTTCAATTTACATTTTCATTTTCCAGTTTTGAAGTGGTACTTTCTTAAAATTAAAGTCAGTATCATATTGCTTTGGAAACTAATTCAGTGGATCATTATATCTGTGTTATTACATTAGCTCATCTCTCTCAGGTGCTTTGAAATCAGGACTCATTTGAGGTTTCAAATTAGTCACAGTGAAATAGGGGTCCATTCAAAATAGCCAAGGTGATGTAAAGGTCATTTCTAGGCAGTAAAATGAAGAGAAAAAAAACCATATTCTTCATCTGTCCTGTACTCTTTAAATGTGTGGTAGTTGATATCTAAGTACTATCAGTCAATTATAAAGGGTCAAGCTCATCATGCCCCCGTGAAAAGAGCCATGTTATCCTCAAGGGTCGAGATTACTATTATAACCATTATAACTATTGTATATTTCAGAGAACTGCTCTCACCAAAGTCTCCAGTGACCTCTTCGTGACCATAGCCAAGTGCCTTTGTTTGATCCTTAACCAACTTGATTTATTTGCTGCTTTTGACACTGGTGATCAATGACTACTCCTTGACATACTGTACTCAGTTGGATTTGGAGCTCTGCTCTTTCTTTCTTCTTCCTCTCCCATTGTACTTTTACTGTATCCTCTGATGATTCTGTGATGCGTTTTCATCACAATATGCTCTTACCTTTTCACAGTATAGAAGAAACTAAAGACCTGTTCTCACAAGTCATGACCAGACTCATTAGAAGATAATGACGCCACAGTATATATAACCCTGCAGTGACCCCAGCCGATGGTGGATGTGCATCTCCCTTTGGGAATTGCTTTAAGCTTTTTGAAAGGAAAAATTTGAAATTCTAAATTCAGGAAAAGAAAGCCCCACTCCCCCACTTGAGAATTCCTGAGGTGATTTCCGTGGTCCCTCAGATGTTTGCCTTGGTCCATAGCTGGGTTTCCTGGCGTGGACTTAGCTGCTAGTTCAGCAGAAAGGCAGCGGCTACAGGAGGCCGAGTGCGGAGGTGATGGCAGATGCCCTCTCCACCTGCAGCCAGAGACCATCTCTGTACTCAGCTGGTAAGCGTGAGCTCAGATAAGGTTTAAAAAAAAAAAAGGAGAAAGTTTTACCTGAATCACAGACAGAGGGGTTTCAGGACTTTCTCTGGTCTCTGTTCTCGGCGCACCAGGCCGACGTTCATTCCCGCTCCCACTGGGGTTGGGGAACTGGACAGCCTGGTGGATTGAGCGGTCCCGGTGGGCTAGTCCTCACACTTAGGCTGTTTTTCTTGCATGCTTGGTAGGCTGTGGCAGCTGTTTTTCGTGTGCTCTTCTTCGTGTGCTCAAAGCAGAATATAAATCTAAATAAAAAAATATAGAAAATGTTCTGCTGCCCTATATAGGCCGTCAGTGTGTGCAATGTGTTGGCTCTGACCACACTTTGTGTGCTCAGTGTTTGGATATGCTTTTTATGCACACAAACGTTTGTACACACTTAACTTGGTGCACAGTTTGTGCGTGCGGCTTGCCGCGCTTTCTTCTAGGAGCATTTTTTTTGGGTCCATTTCATTTTTGAGTACGAGCCATTTCGATGCATGCTTACTGCAGTGATGGTGCCGGTAACAAGAAGCCTAAGCGTCTTCCTATTTGTGTTGCCTGTCATATTAGGGCTTCTCAGCCTGACCTGGCATCTAACCTGTGTCAGCGCTGCTCAGATGCTCATTGAGGGTTGTCTTCCTTGGATTTTTTAAGCCTGTCTCTTCCCATTCTGATGATGGATAGGTCACAGTCTTGACTGGGGGGGGGGGTCGCTAGATCTTGGTTCTCCCTTGACTGGCAACCCTGCTGATGAGGGCAGTTCTATGGGACCAGCTCCAGTTCTTTCTGGGCTTGGTCTGGACCCAGCTGCTTTTTCTTGGGTGAAATTTTTTCAAGGCTTACAAGCCTTTCTTCAGGTACAGTCCTCTGCTTCTTCCATTTCTGTCCGGTCAGACCCTTAGCTGGTGGCTCCTCCCTCTTTCAGTCCTATGCTTAAACGCCAGGGCTCACCTCAGCTCTCTGTGGGGGTTCCCGACAGGAATCTGGATGGCACTGATGAGGTTGATCCTGATTCCCTGGAAAATGGGGAAATTCCTCTGGGGCTGGACCTGTATCGAACCATGTTGTGGTTCTTTCATAGAGATGAACTGCTGGCCCTGATTTCCCAGACCTTGAAACAGACCTTTGAATTCCTTATATAAAGCCTCTTGTATTTTCCTGGTGATGGATGCCATCCAGGAATTGATTGATCTGGCATGGGGTGCTGCAGAGGCAAATTTTAAAGGGGGTCAGACATTGGAAGGTCTGTATCCCCTGGATCCGGCTGTGAGAGAGCATTTGCGTTTTCCCAAAGTGGATGCTCTGGTATGGGCCTTGTCTAAGCAGACGACTATCCCCGTAGAGAGAGGAGTGGCCTTGAAGGATGTACATGATAGAAGGATTGAGGCAATTCTTAAGCAAGCCTTTGAGGTAGTGGTGATGAATTTACAGATTACCTCTTGTTGCGCCCTAGTGGTGAGATCTTGTCTGCTTCTCTCTCAGGAGGTGGATGAGAGAATTCTCTCTCAGGAGGTTGGAGAGAATTCTAGACCGGTTATGGAGCTTGCTGCCACCTTTTTAGCAGATGGAGGCTGTGATTTGGTCTGGACCTCGGCCAGAGGAGTGGCTTCGATGATAGTGGCCAAGCATTAACTCTGGTTGCAAAATTGGTCAGCTGACACATTTTCCAAAGCCAATCTTACCAAGATGCACTTTAAAGGCTTGATCTTGTTTTGGAGCGAGTTGGAGAAACTGGCTAGTAAGTAGGGTGAGTCTTCAGTGCCTCAGTTGCCGGAGGATAAGAAACAGTTACAGTCCCTTGGTATGATGGGCATTTTCCAGGGTTCCAAGCGTTTTCATCTCTACAGAGGGATGACCTTTCAGTGGACTCAGCCTTTCAGTAGGTCTCAGTCCTTTCATCCCCAGCAACACAAGAGAGGAGCAGGCTCGAGTGGTGAACCTTCCCAAGCTTCCCAATAAAGGTTTGCTGACCCACCTTCTGGAACAGCAAATAGGGGGACATTCTCTCTTTTATCGGAGGTGGGTAGAGATCACGTCAGATCAGAGGATCCTGGAGGTGATACACGAAGGGTATGCACTGGAATTTTGCAGTATTCCTTGGGACGTGTTCATGGTTTCCCCTTGCTACTTCCTGCATAAGAGGCAGGCAGTGGAGTTCTCACTTCAAACGTTCCTCAGACTGAGGGCTGTGGTTCCGGTGCCCATGTTTTAAGAAAGTATGGGACAATATTCAATTTATTTTGTTGTGCCCAAGAAGGAAGGCTCCTTTCATTCCATCTTGGATCGTAAACGGGTCAACCGTCACTTGAAGGTGACTCATTTTCGAATGGTAACCTTACTCTCGATAATAATGGCAGTGCAGTCGGGGGGGATTTCTGACCTCTTTGGATCTGTCAGAGGCTTACCTTAAGAACATGCCATACTGGGTCAGACCAAGGGTCCATCAAGCCCAGCATCCTGTTTCCAACAGTGGCCAATCCAGGCCATAAGAACCTGGCAAGTACCCAAAAACTAAGTCTATCCCATGTTACTGTTGCTAGTAATAGCAGTGGCTATTTTCTAAGTCAACTCAATTAATAGTAGATAATGGACTTCTCCTCCAAGAACTTATCCAATCCTTTTTTAAACATAGCTATACTAACTGCACTAACCACATCCTCTGGCAACAAATTCCAGAGTCTAATTGTGCGTTGAGTGAAAAAGAACTTTCTCCGATTAGTTTTAAATGTACCACACGCTTACTTCATGGAGTGCCCCCTAGTCTTTCTATTATCTGAAAGAGTAAAGGGGCACTTAGAGAAGATAAGGCCATCGTGGAAAGAGGATGTTGGGGAGGTACCCGTAATGGAGAAGGTTTTCATGGGTAATGATTCAGATGGACTGAATCAAATCACGGTAAACCTAGAAGATGTGGTAGGCCTGATTGACAAACTGAAGAGTAGTAAATCACCTGGACCGGATGGTATACACCCCAGAGTTCTGAAGGAACTAAAAAATGAAATTTCAGACCTATTAGTAAAAATTTGTAACTTATCATTAAAATCATCCATTGTACCTGAAGACTGGAGGATAGCAAATGTAACCCCAATATTTAAAAAGGGCTCCAGGGGCGATCCGGGAAACTACAGACCGGTTAGCCTGACTTCAGTGCCAGGAAAAATAGTGGAAAGTGTTCTAAACATCAAAATCACAGAACATATAGAAAGACATGGTTTAATGGAACAAAGTCAGCATGGCTTTACCCAGGGCAAGTCTTGCCTCACAAATCTGCTTCACTTTTTTGAAGGAGTTAATAAACATGTGGATAAAGGTGAACCGGTAGATATAGTATACTTGGATTTTCAGAAGGCGTTTGACAAAGTTCCTCATGAGAGGCTTCTAGGAAAAGTAAAAAGTCATGGGATAGGTGGCGATGTCCTTTCGTGGATTGCAAACTGGCTAAAAGACAGGAAACAGAGAGTAGGATTAAATGGGCAGTTTTCTCAGTGGAAGGGAATGGACAGTGGAGTGCCTCAGGGATCTGTATTGGGACCCTTACTGTTCAATATATTTATAAATGATCTGGAAAGAAATACGACGAGTGAGATAATCAAATTTGCAGATGACACAAAATTGTTCAGAGTAGTTAAATCACAAGCAGATTGTGATAAATTGCAGGAAGACCTTGTGAGACTGGAAAATTGGGCATCCAAATGGCAGATGAAATTTAATGTGGATAAGTGCAAGGTGATGCATATAGGGAAAAATAACCCATGCTATAATTACACAATGTTGGGTTCCATATTAGGTGCTACAACCCAAGAAAGAGATCTAGGTGTCATAGTGGATAACACATTGAAATCGTCGGTGCAGTGTGCTGCGGCAGTCAAAAAAGCAAACAAAATGTTGAGAATTATTAGAAAAGGAATGATGAATAAAACGGAAAATGTCATAATGCCTCTGTATCGCTCCATGGTGAGACCGCACCTTGAATACTGTGTACAATTCTGGTCGCCGCATCTCAAAAAAGACATAATTGCGATGGAGAAGGTACAGAGAAGGGCTACCAAAATGATAAAGGGAATGGAACAGCTCCCCTATGAGGAAAGACTAAAAAGGTTAGGACTTTTCAGCTTGGAGAAGAGACGACTGAGGGGGGATATGATAGAGGTGTTTAAAATCATGAGAGGTCTAGAACGGGTAGATGTGAATCGGTTATTTACTCTTTCGGATAGTAGAAAGACTAGGGGGCACTCAATGAAGTTAGCATGGGGCACATTTAAAACTAATCGGAGAAAGTTCTTTTTTACTCAACGCACAATTTCTGGCCAGAGAATGTGGTTCGTGCAGTTAGTATAGTATAGTGTTTAAAAAAGGATTGGATAAGTTCTTGGAGGAGAAATCCATTACCTGCTATTAAGTTCACTGAGGGGCGGATTTTCAGAGCCCTGCTCGCGTAAATCCGCCCAAAACCGGGCGGATTTACGCGAGCAGGGCCCTGCGCGCCGGGAAGCCTATTTTACATAGGCCTCCCGGCGCGCGCAGAGCCCCGGGACTCGCGTAAGTCCCGGGGTTCTCCGAGGGGGGCGTGTCGGGGGGGGGCGGGCCCGGTCGTCGCGGCATTTCGGGGGCGTGTCGGCAGCATTTTGGGGGCGGGTACGGGGGCGTGGCTACGGCCCGGGGCAGTCCGGGGGCGTGGCCGCGCCCTCCGTACCCGCCCCCAGGTCGCGGCCCGGCGCGCAGGAGGCCCGCTCGCGCGCGGGGATTTACGCCTCCCTCCGGGAGGCGTAAATCCCCCAACAAAGGTAAGGGGGGGGTTTAGACAGGGCCGGGTGGGTGGGTTAGGTAGGGGAAGGGAGGGGAAGGTGAGGGGAGGGCAAAGGAAAGTTCCCTCCGAGGCCGCTCCGATTTCGGAGCGGCCTTGGAGGGAACGGGGGTAGGCTGCGCGGCTCGGCGCGCGCCGGCTATACAAAATCCATAGCCTTGCGCGCGCCGATCCAGGTTTTTAGCAGATACGCGCGGCTCCGCGCGTATCTACTAAAATCCAGCGTACTTTTGTTTGCGCCTGGAGCGCAAACAAAAGTAGGCTATTCGCGCGCCTTTTAAAATCCGCCCCTTAGAGAATAGCCACTGCCATTAGCAATGGTTACATGGAATAGACTTGGTTTTTGGGTACTTGCCAGGTTCTTGTGGCCTGGATTGGCCACTGTTGGAAACAGGATGCTGGGCTTGATGGACCCTTGGTCTGACCCAGTATGGCATTTTCTTATGTTCTTATGTTCTCACCCATTCTAGACCTCTTATGATTTTAAACACCTCTATCATATACCCCCCTCAGGCATCTCTTCTCCATGCTGAAAAGTCCTAACCTCTTTAGTCCATCTCGGAAAGTCTTTACTCGTAGGGGAGCTGTTCCATTCCCCTTATCATTTTGGTAGCCCTTTTCTGTACCTTCTCCATCGCAATTATATCTTTTTTGAGATTCTGCGACCAGAATTGTACACAGTATTCAAGGTGCAGTCTCACCCTGGAGCGATACAGAGGCATTATGACATTTTACGTTTTATTCACCATTCCCTTTCTAATAATTCCCAACATTGTTTGCTTTTTTGACTGCCACAGCACACTGATCAGTCTAACTTCAGTTAGTCAGCAAGAGTGACTCACTGCTCTCTTGATGAACAAATGTTGGTACCTAATCAAACCAAATCACACTACCTCGACACCTTTCCAAGGTGAGTAACTGAACTGAACTTTTCAAACCTTTTACTTAGGTATACACTGCTCTTAGCTTATTTCTAGCTTCTGACTACTTTTTTTTTTAATACAAACACTCAGTTCTGCTTACTAGCTGCCTTACAGACTTTTAAAAATAAACACACTAACTACTGCTTACTAGCTGCCTTACTGACTGACTATTTAAAAATACAGTCTAATTTGTGTATTTGCTGCCTTACTGACTATTAAAAGCACAAACACACAAACACACTAAATAATATTCCCAAATAGTTAACATTCCCCAATACTTTTAAAAAAGACAATGTCCCAAGCAAAAAACTTTCTGATTCCTTTCAGCCACCAGCAAGGTGATCCTCTCCTCTCAGTGCTCCCATCTAATTAGAACATCAATGCTTTGGGGTACCATTATCAGTTTTGGGTGCTGCTTTTTAGTCTAGCCACCACTACTAGAACATTTTCCAAGATTACGGTGGTGGTAGTGGCGGCCTTGCGAAAAGAAGGAATCCTGGTGCACCTGTATGTGGATGACTGGCTAATTTGAGCCAAATCTCAGGAAGAGAGCCGCCTGGTGACACAAAGTGATCCCCTTATTACAGGAGCTCAGTTGGGTGGTGAACCTGACCAAGAGCAATCTTCAACCATTCCAGTTGTTGGAGTATCTGGGGTCGAGTTCTATTTGGGATAGGACAGAGTTTTCCTATCGGAAGTTCGGATCCAGAGATTGATGTCTCAAGTGTGTCAGTTGATGAATATCATATGCCCAATGGTATGGTCCTACCCTGGAAGTGGTGCTGTGGGCAAGGGCACATATGCATCCTCTTCAGTGTTCTCTGCTATCTCATTGGAACCCACAGTCTCAGGATTATGTGGTTTAGCTTCACTTGCCAAGGGAAATCTGCTCCCACCTCCAGTGATGGTTGCAGAAGGATCATCTGAGAAAGGGAGTTCCCTTGTCCTCTCCAGCCTGGTTGGTACTCTGACAGATGTGAGTCTCCACAGTTAGTGGGGCTCACTGTCTGGAGTTAAGAGTCCAGGGGCACTGGAATACCAAAGAGACCTACTAGAACATCAATTGCCTGGAGACCCGGGCAGTATGACTGGCATGCTTGCAGTTCAGCCACAGGCTGCAGAATCAAGCAGTTTACATGATGTCAGACAACATGATGATGGTGGCCTATATCAATCACCAAGGAGGAACCAAGAGCCAGCAAGTGTCGTAGGAAATAGACCAGCTGATGGAATGGGTGGAAGGTCATCTGCAGATGATCTCGTCTTCTAACATTGCAGGAAAAGGCAACATAAGAGCGGACTTTCTCAGCAGGGAGAGTCTGGACCTAGGAGAGTGGGTGTTGTCAGCTGAGGCATTTCAGCTGATTGTGGATGGCTGGAGCCTTCTGCTCCTAGACATGCTGGTGACTTTTTGAAATGCAAAGGTTCCTCACTTCTACAGTCGCAGCAGTGATCCATGGTCCCTGGGAATAGACGCTCTCCTACAGGTCTGTCTGGAAGACAGATTCCTTTATACCATTCCTCTGTGGCCCTTGCTGGGCAGGATAATTCACAAGATCGAAGGCCATGGGGGTTAGTACTCCTGGTGGCATCAGACTGGCCCAGGAGTCTGAGGCATGCAGATTTGTGATGACTCCTGGGGGAGGCCCCCCTTTGTTTTCCACCACACATGAATCTGCTTCAGCAGGGAACGGTTCTTCACGAGGATCTGACTCAATTCTGTTTTATGGTTTGGCCCTTGAGAGGGATTCCTCTGCGGTGATTGCAACTTTACTCCGCGCTCACAAGTTTTCCACTTCCTTGGATTATGTGAGGGTTGGAGAGGTTTTGAGGCCTAGTGTGAGGAGCAAGGAGTTCTTCCTCATTCAGTTAAGATCCCTCTCATTCTGGATTTTTTGCAGGTTGGATTGAATAAAGGCTTGGCCCTTAATTCCTTGAAGGTACAAATTGCTGCTCTTACTTGCTTCAGAGGCCTGGTGAATGGTGTTTCCTTGTCGTCTCATCCTAATGTGGCCCTTTTTTTTGAAGGGAGTAAAGCACCTTAGGCTTCCCTTGAGGTTACTGGTTCTATTGTGGAATCTTAATTTGGTGCTGGACATTTTGGCGGGCCCTATGTTCCAACCACTGCGTAGCCTTTCCTTACAGTTTTTGACTTTGAAGACTGTTTTCCTGTTGGCTAAATGTTCTGCGCATCAGATTTCTGAGCTGCAGGCCTTGTCTTGCCAGGAGCCATTCCTTAGGGTGATTCCACGGGTGTTACAGATGCGTACTGTTTCATCCTTCTTGCCCAAGGTAGTCTCAGACTTTCATTTGAATCAGTCTATTTCCTTGCCATCCCTGGATAAAGTCAGGGATGCGGAGGAGTTTCGCTTTTTGCACTCCTTGGATGTTAAGCGTCTTGTTGTGTGGTATCTGGAGGTCTCTGAGGCTTTTTGATAGACAGAACGCCAGTTTTTTCTCCAAGGCAGGAGTAAGTAGGGTGCACCGGCTTCACAGGCTACCATAGCTCATTCGATTAAGGAGGTGGTCAAGGCTGCGTATGTGGATGCTGTGCTCATTCCATTAGGGCTCAGGGAGTATCATGGGCAGAAATTAGTCTGT
This sequence comes from Rhinatrema bivittatum, assembly GCF_901001135.1. Taxonomy (NCBI): domain Eukaryota; kingdom Metazoa; phylum Chordata; class Amphibia; order Gymnophiona; family Rhinatrematidae; genus Rhinatrema; species Rhinatrema bivittatum. The sequence goes on from NC_042621.1 coordinate 164,852,093, forward strand.
TGTCTCCCATTGATATCTGCTGAGCTGCGACGTGGTCCTCTTTGCACACTTTTTCCAGAATTTATCATCTGGATGTGCAGGCCCAGGAGGATGCAGCCTTTGCACGAGTAGTGCTGACTGGACTGCGGGCAACCTCCCACCCTGTTGGGGAGTAGCTTTGGTACATACCAATGGTCCTGAGTCCATCTGTCTACATGCTAGGAAATGGAGAAATTACTTACCTGATAATTTTATTTTTCTTAGTGTAGACAGATGGACTCAGCTTCCCACCTTTGGCTGCTGCTTGAGTGTGTCAGTAGTCCTCCTGTGGGGCTCTGAGTCCCAAGGGATTATTGGTACGTGTTCATCCAGTACCTAGTTTGGGGTACCTAGAATATTATGTGAGTTCAGTGTTTATGGTTGGTTGAGTACAGTTCTGTTTTTAATCATGTTTTTAATCAAGTTTTTTGCTAGTCTGTCCACAGTTGCTTTTGAAGAGAATACTGGCAGGCTGAGGTCACTGCAGGGTTATATATTCTGTGATTTCAGCTTGCTCTGTCTCCATCTGCTGGCAGGGGAGCATAAACCCACTGGGCCCGAGTCCATCTGTGTACACTAAGGAAAATGTAATTATCAGGTATGTAGTTTCTCCATTAGATCTGAATAAAGTTAACACTATGTGGTCCAGTTAGCCGGATAGCTTGTCCCATATATTCACTCAGCGGGATAAACATCCCACTGAATATGCCAGCCTAAATTTATAGGGCTACATATAGCTGGATAACAAAAAAATATAACCTGCTGTGTTTGAATATAGCCGGATAGGTTTTTTAGCTATTTGGCTTTGTGTGGCCAGATAACTGCTACTTAACCAGATATCTTTAAAAGATATCCAGCTAAGTAGCGCTGTAATCAGAAATTGAAAGCTTGAAAATAAAGGGACCAGTGGGAAAATCCTCTCCCTGCCCCACAAAAAATATGTAACAAAGGTCCTTTCGGGCCATGGTCTCTTTACCACCTAAAATCTTTTAATGGCCCGATTTTTAAAAACCGACATATCAACCAGCCTCTCTCCCTTCCCTCCCATCCATCTGCAAGGATGCTAACCAGCATGGATCCCTCCCCCCACTTCTTCCCTGACCCTCCCCATTCCCCCAGTACCTTCTTTTGTATAACAGGGAGTAAGGGATCCTCTGCCCTGCTCCTGGTGCCTCCAGCGCTGCTGTAAGAAGGAAAGCTAGAGGCAGCGGTAACACAAGATCGGATAACTAAAAAACATATCCGGCTATATTTAAACACAAAGGGATAACTTTAGACCTGCTCAGAACTTGTGAGTTATCAGTCTAAATGGCTTTTGATTATTTACCTCCAAAAAATTAAAAACTATTTATATTATAATGTGTCATTCTTTTCAATTTGATTAATTCATTAATAAGGGAAATCAGGGTCTGGAGAACAGTTATACAAGGGCTACATGCAGTGAAGCCTTATGTATCTTAAGTATTAACTTTAAATATTGTTCTGAATAGGTAGCACTGAATTTCACATCTTCCCTCTCTTGCAATCTAACACAATTGGCTTGACATCTTACTAATGGATTGACGATTTTCTATATCAATAAAAGCATTGAGAAAAATCAGTGGCTAGTACTTAAGATTCTTGTCCCCTACAAATTCAAATTATTAAACCAATGAACTATTCTCAGGAGGTTCTAAAAGAAGCTTGATGGTCTTGTGAAAGAATTCCCATTAGAGAGAAAGTGAAAGCCAATGGTCAGTCAAAAACAATTAACACACTTCTCCATTACATTTTGATAAAAGGTTTTTCCCCTCTAAGTGAAAAAAATTAATGAACTAATTGACTGCAACATATCCTGTTAATGGCATTACAGTGGAGGGATTCATTCAACTAGCATGCAATAATTGGCACCTATTCATACTCATGAGATTAAATTCAACTAAAACCATTTAAATATCTTAATATTGTGCTCATGTCTATATATGGACTATCATCTTTTAAATAATTTGAATCTATAAATGATGCACAAGAATCAAACCTTTTCTAATGGAAAGGAAAACTGTAGAACTAGAGATCATGATTTCCAACTCCAAGGGAATAGACTCAGAAACAATGTCAGAAAATATGTTTTCACAGAAAGGGTGGTGGATGAATAGAAGGCCCTCCAGTAAGAGGGTGTGAAGACATGAATGGTAATGGAATTCAAAAGGGCATGGAAGAAACACACAGGATCCCTAATGGCTAAAGGATGGGAATGAAGAAAAGGAGTAACCTATTGCTAACTTTAGATGAAACATTTCTGAATGAGAATAATCTACATGGAGCGGTACTAGATTGATTTATTTAACATTTTTATAGACCGACATTTATTGGGAACATCATATCGGTTTACATGGAACATTAACTTAGCGAAACATGGCTTTACAGGGAACCACTAAAGTATAATATGTTTATTTATAACAGTAGGATTAGATAAAATAGATGGCTCCTTTGGGACCTTATCTGCTGTCATTTACTATACTATCAGAAAAATATATTCCAATTGCTTATTGATTAAGGAGTAAAGGAAGAAAATTATAACTATGTCTTCTTGTGTTGCTTGTGAACAGAGGAGAATGTTCCTATTCATTCATTATGTGTTGCATACAGCCAATTTCGGTCTGACACATAGAGAAAGACTACAAATTTACAGGCCGATTCAGTAAAGTCCACGGGAGAGCGGATGAACGCCCGCTCTCCCGGCGCGCGCACCGGCCACTCACTGGTGCGCGCGATTCAGTATTTAAATTAGGAGGTGTGGTAGAAACAGGCAAAAGGAGGCGCTAGGGACACTAGCGCGTCCCTAGCACCTCCTTTTAGCCCGGAGCGGCGGCTGTCAGTGGGTTTTTTCTTTTCTTTTTTTTTTTTTACTTGTTTTACCCTTTGGGACCTCCGACTTAATATCGCCATGATATTAAGTCGGAGGGTGCACAGAAAAGCAGTTTTTACTGCTTTTCTGTGCACTTTCCTGGTGCCGGCAGAAACTAGCGCCTACCTTTGGGTAGGCACTAATTTCTAAAAGTAAAATGTGCGGCTTGGCTGCACATTTTACTTTCTGTATCGCGCGGGAATACCTAATAGGGCCATCAACATGCATTTGCATGTTGAGGGCGCTATTAGGTGCCGCGGGTTGGACAAGCGTTTTCCGCCCCTTACTGAATAAAGGGTAAGGGAAAACACGTGTCCAAGAGCAGGTTAACTCTGTACTGTATCAGCCTGTTAGAGAATTAATACCAATTGAGGCTGAACTGCTTAATGATTAAAAATCTAGATTAATATTATAAAGCTACTTGTTTATATTCAATTTAATAAATGTATTTTATGGAATGAATGCAAATGAACTATATGTATTTATTTCCAAACATTTGTATTCTGAAATTATCCAAACTGGACTCAAAGCTCATTACAATCAATTAGAGTGGCTTAACAAATCAGAATCGGAGAAGTCGCTAACTCTTAACCAACAGTACAGAATTATTTTAGTAAGTATAGGTCCAAACATTGACAGACAGTACCAGATCTAATAAAACTTAACTAATATAACTTAACTAATATAAATGAACATACAGTAAAGGACAAAACAGAAATAGACCAAAAAAACATCAGCACTATTGGCCTCCTGCCAAGTGGTGAGGCGTCAGCACATAGTGAAGTAGCAACTCTGCCGGATTGCAGTATGTACGAGTGAACCAGAATTATAGTTCTGTAGGGGTGTGCATTCGTTTTTGATGTATTGGCAATCCGCAGTATATGTCCCTATTCATTGTTTTCGTGGGGTCACGAAACGTATGGCAAACCCCCACGAATTCAATGTATCTAACGAATAAACCCTCCACCCTCCTCACCCCCCAAGACTTACCAAAAGTCCCTGGTGGTCCAGCAGGGGTCCTGGAGTGATCTCCTGCACTCGGGCTGTCGGCTGCCGGTATTCAAAATGGCGCTGATAGCCTTTGCCCTCACTATGTCACGGGCTACCGGTGCCATTGGTCGGCCCCTGTCACATGGTAGGAGCAATGGACGGCCGGCGCCATCTTGTGCTCCTACCATGTGACAGGGGCCAACCAATGGCACCAGTAGCCCCTGTGACATAGTAAGGGCAAAGGCTATCGGCACCATTTTGCATACTGGCAGCCAACGGCCAGAGTGCAGGAGATCGCTCCAGGACCCCCACTGGACCACCAGGGACTTTTGGCAAGTCTTGGGGGGGACTCTTGACACAGGGGCTACCGGTGCCATTGATGGTCCCTAGTGGTCCAGCTGGGCTCCTGGAGCCATATCCTGCACTCTGGCCGTCGGCTGCCAGTATTCAAAATGGCGCCGATAGCCTTTGCCCTTACTATGTCACAGGGGCTACCAGTGCCATTAGTTGGCCCCTGTCATGTGGTAGGAGCACAATGGTGCTCCTACCACGTGACAGGGGCTGACCAATGGCACTGGTAGCTCCTGTGACATAGTGAGGGCAAAGGCTATCGGTGCCATTTTGAATACCAACAACCGACAGCCCGACTGCAGGAGATCACACCAGAACCCCCGCTGGACCACCAGGGACTTTTGGTAAGTCTTGGGGGGTCAGGAGGGTGGGGTTTTTTAGTTAATTAAATTTAAAGGGTTGGGATGGGGGTTTTTTTGGGAAACGAATACATGCGTAACTAATGAACGGATTGAGGTCTCCTGAGAGTGGATACAACTGATTTGGCTCCCCACGAATACAAATATCGAATGGGACAAATCCGTCTCTGCTGCACATCCCTATAGTTCTATAATCAGAGTCTAGGAGCTTTAGTTTCCCTCCAAGTAAAGTTTATTGGTGGTGAGATAAGGTCATTTGTCAATCAAGCTGGGAGAAGATCTGGTCGAATAACTATACTTTTGCTTTCTTTCTAAAAGTGAGGTAGCATGGTTCAAGTTGGATGGAACGTGGAACCATGTTCCAGAGTTTGGGGGCAGAATGGTCGAAGGCCTTTTCTCTAATGTAGGTTAGTTTTGTCAATGTTAGAGAAGGGGTGGCAAGAAGAGCCATCGTGAGGATCAGAGCTCTCTTACTGGCATATAGGGAGTAAGGAGAGCGAGAAATACTCTGGGGCCTTTTTGTACATGCATTTGTGGGTGAAAGAGAGGATTTTGAATTTTATCTTGGCTTCTATATGTTACATTTGGCCAAGTGTGAAGCAATCCTGTGACCAGCCACACTTCCCCCCCTCCCAGCATGCAGCACCACTACCTTCCTCTTTGTGGCTCCTTCAATGCCACTGCCATGCTATGTCCACCTCCTCCATAGGTGCATGTGCACAGCACGTGCCTACACTTCTAGAGAGTTGCCAACTGGCTTGAGATTTTCAGGACAGGTTGATCCTGGTTTTAACCCATTGCATACAGGGGCTTATTCTGATTTCCCTATTGCATTCCTTAAGAAAAACAAGAATATAAGTATCTGAGTGCAGGGGAGTAAAACCAGTTCTGGATCAACCTGTCCTGAAAATCTCGAGCCAGTTGGTAACCATACTTTTCTAAGCCTTGCAGCAGGAACATCTTCAGCTGGTACCAGATGATGATGTCATGTGGCTGGATATTTAAACCCCAGACGCTCAACAAATGATGCCTCAGCAACAGTTCCTTTTACCTCAGTAGTGTGTGTTGCTTTCCTACTCGTCTCATCTAGACTTGATATTCCTGCCTGCCTTACCTGCGTCCTCCAGCCTAGCCTTGCCTCATCTCTCCAGCCTGACCAGCCTTGCCTCATCTCTCCAGCTTGCCCAGCCTCATCTCTCCAACCTGCCCTGCCTTGTCGTATCCAGCTCCATCTATCTCCCAGCCCATCCTCCTGTGTTAGTTCCCCTTGCCTTGTCCTTCTCTGCTGTTTGGACCATCTCTGGGATCTGACCATTTGCCTGGATACTGACTACACATTTGCCGTCTGCCGCTGACCCTGTGCTTGAACTCTGAATTTCCATGCTTGTTGCTAGCCTCTGACTCTTACCAGGCCCTTAATCACCATCTACACCATTCTGTAAAAAACTCTCATCTATGTTCTGCTGGCCCCTGAAACCCAAGGGCACAACCTTTGGGGAAAGGAGCTGGTAAGAGTGAAGCCCTATACCAGTTACTTGCCAGTGAACATCCGCAAACTGTCAGTGAGGAACTACGGGGTTCACTTCATAGACTGTATCAACCTCACCACAACAGCAAGGGTTCACACCCGTTACAGTTTGCTGAGGCCATGAACCCAGCAGACCTGACCTTGCTCCAGGCTATTCTGGGCATGGCACAAAGCATCCAGGAGCAGCATGGGGATCCTTGATTAAGTCATGGGGCTTCTTGAGAGACTTGTCCACCATATGGATACCCTGACACCAGCACAGACTCCTCCTCCAGTGGTTCCACCTCCACCTAAGTCTTTTTCTCCTGTTAGACTGGTTCCTCAGCTCCAGTCACCACCATGCTATCATGGGAACCCCAAAGGAATGTGTGGCTTTTTAAATCAATGCCGCATGCACTTTGAGCTCCAGTTGGCCTTGTTCCCCACTGACCGTAACAAAGTGACTTATATTCTGTCATTGCAGGGTAGCACAGCATCTCCACTGTGGAAGCAAGTTGATCCTCTTCTCCAGAGTTTCCCAGACTTTCTATACCAGTTCCATCTCATTTTTGAGGAACCAGGACACATTTCTTCCATGGCAGAAGAGCTTTTCTGTGTTTGTCAAGGCTCGCATACTATCGGGGAGTACGCAATCCAATTCCATACCTTCACGTCATAACTACAATGGGGGAGAAGACAGCCTCACAGCCATTTCTGTCAAGGCCTCTCTGGTTGGATAAAGGATGATCTGGCCAGTTGTAATTTCCCCATTACCTTGTATGAGTTAATCACACTGGCTAACTGCATTGACTGGCGGTTCCAAGAATGGGTCCAGGAGAAAAGGCCACCCAGCACCCTATCCCATTATCCCATTGACACCCCATTTCCAGAATCCTTCAGGACTGTCCACTCCAGAACAAAGGATTTCAGAGGACCCTATGCAGCTGGGCCGCACTAATATGTCCCCTGAGGAGCAATTCCATAGCCTTGTGCCTATTTTGCACCTGTCGAGGACATCTTGCATCCCAGTGTCCCAAGAAATTGAGAAACTCTCGTGCCTAGAGTTGATCAAGGAGACAACCCTAGGTCACTCTACTCTCCACAATTACTGGTTTCTATGTCCCTCTCCATGGGACACTGCAAGCTTTCTACTGAAGCATTCCTTGATTCTGGAGCAGGTGGGAACTTCATTGATGACGCCAAAAAATGGCTAAATGGAAATAATTAATCAGGTCCTCAAGACATTCCTCAATGACAGGCAGGGTTATTGGGCCATTCTCCTACCATGGGTAGAATTGTTACATAACAACCATGTCAGTAGTTGCATCAGCTCTTCCCCCTTCCATGTCATCTATGGCAAACACCCACAGGTTCCTTTGCTCTTCCACTTTCAGTGGCCTGTTCAGCAGCCTGTATTATATTCCAAGAACTCCGGGACCTCTGGCTATGAACCAATCAACTGCTGTCCAAGGCAGCAGCTCAATCCAAGAAACAAGCAGATAAAAAGTGAAGACCAGCTCCATAATTTAAGCCAGAAGATCTTGTATGGCTAAACATGCAGAACTTGTGCCTCATAATAACTTCCCTCAGACTGGTTTCCAGATTCATTGTCCCTTTCCCTGTCCTGAGGCAGGTAGGGCCTATGACATATCGGATCAAGTTCCCAGTCATCTTAAGGATACATTACATATCCCGATCCTCTCCTGGCCCTTGCAGCAACCACCCAAATTCTCTCTGAAGTTGACTTCAGCCTTGAGGTACAAGAGATCTTGGATGCTCGCACATGATGGAACAAACTGGAATACCTCATAGCTTGGAAAGATTATGGACCAGAGGAGAACTTCCCAACTTCTGATTTCAAAATGAATTCTCAATGTCACTGCTGCTTCTTTGAACAATTCACTATTGCTGCTTCCTTGATGAAAACTGAACCAAGCATTACCCAACTTCTGATTTCAAAACAGGTTATCATTCCCAACAAAGATGTCCTCATTTCACCTAAAACAAGGTTTCATCAGGGGAATAACTTGTACTATCAGAGAATCTTTATCTTATGTATACAAATTGTCTCCAATATGCTCACTCTATCTCCGTATCCTGTTCTTGCCAAAGAGACACACTTCAAACGCTCTAGATAGTGATACATCAAAGGAAGTGTTTATTTTTGGTGAGGAAGCGGCAATAGAGAATTGCTTGAAGAAGTGGCAGTAAGTTCACGATTTAGTGAAGAGTTTAGTATAAAAGAAATTTAATTGAAAATGTGAAATACTTTGTAAGGTGAAAGCTGTGTAATATGTTTGTGTAACTATTATAGCATCAGAAAAGAAGATTATCACAATTACACTTTTGTATAAGGTTAAAGCAATATTATAATTAACGTTTCTTCTCTTTTGTATGTTTGATAAATAATGTTAATGCTGTATATTTATTTGGTGTTTATGAGAAGAATGCATGAGATAGTGTACAAATGCTTAGTTTTTGATGAGTGAGAATGTGCGTCATTTTTAGAGTATGTATATTTTTATATTGTATATTTCAATCATATTAAAATTTGTGTATTGAGACGCACATTTAGCCTTCCTGGTGCTAGCCAGGCCAGATTCTGCTTTGCTTCAGAGATCTAATGCCTTTGGGCTCTCCCAGGCCACTGTGGTGTGGGAGGAGTGGGGGGATGTCTATTCATTAAGGGCCTGATTTTTAAAAGCATTTACTTGAGTAAAACTGGGCTTTATTCGAGTAAATGCACTTTACTCGAGTAAGTGGGTTTTTGAAAATTGCTACAATATATGCCATTGAAATGTCCATAGGATTTACTCACATAAATGCACTTTACGTGAGTAAATAGCGTTTGAAAATTGCTACAATAGTAGTTACATTTATGCGCATAACTCCTTTTGAAAATGACCCCCTAAGTAGCAATAAGTTTATCATGTGTAAACAGTTAATTTCAAGCTGTGACCCTATTGCTTGTGGGGAGGGGATAGGGAAGCCTAGAATTTTTATTTTTTTTTTATTGTGGTGGTGGGGGTAGGAATGATGCCATTGTGAAATGTTTTTTTTTTTTCTTTCAAATGTTTCAGCTAAGCAAAGTTTTGCCTTTGTTTTTTCTTGTTCCTGCCTGTGTGTCTTACCTTGTTCCTTGTTTTATCAAGGTCCCCAAGGGGCTGTCCTAGTGTGTTCCTTGCCTTGCCCATCCCATTGGCTCCTGTCTTGGTCTTCCTCTATATTTGTTTTGATTTCTTGCCACAGATCCTTGCCTGTTCTACAACTCTACCTGAATGCTGCCTGCACTGACTACTGCTTGCTGTGTCCCTGCCAGAGAAATCCTGTTGGCCAGAACCTGTGGGTCCAACCCAAGGGGGGAGGTGACCAGACAGGCAGAAGACTCTTGAGTTCGGTGCCATCTCTGTTCAGGGATTACTTGCAACCAGCTTGTCCAGCTGACAAGGGAGGAAAAGGAAATTGCAGAAAAAACTGAATGAATTCTTTGCCTCATTCTTTACCGAGAATATTGAAAACATACCCACATCTGAAACATTCTTTAATGGTGAAAATTCTGGAGCAACTAAAACAAATATCTATGACAATGGAAGATATAATAGATCAGATTGACAAACTAATGAGTAACAAATCACTGGGACCAAATGGGATCCACCCCTGAGTCCTAAAAGACCTAAAACAAGAATTTGTTAACCTGTTACTAGTAATCTGTTGCCTATCATTGAAAACAGCCATGATTCCTGAAGACTGGAATGTGGCCAATGTGATGTTGATTTTTAAAGAGGGATCCAGTTGAGATTCAGAAAACTATAGATAGGTGAGCCTGACGTCATAGCAGGGCAAAATGGTAGAAGCCATTCTTAAAAACAAAATCTTTGGGCCATATAGATAGGCATGGCTTAATGGGGAAAAGTCAACATGGTTTTAGCAAGGGGAAGTCTTGGCTTATTAAACTTTTGGAATTTATTGAAGATGTAAACAAACATGTAAATAAAGGTGAAATGGTTCATATAGTGTATTTGCAATTTCAAAAGGCATTTCACAAAGTCCTCCATGAGAGGAAATTACAATTATGGGATAGGAGACATTGATTATTATGGTCTGGTAACCAATTAAAATGCTAGAAATAGAGGGTAGGACTAAATGGTCAGTTTTCCAAATGGAGATGGGTCACTAGTGGAATACCATAGGGATTAATATTGGCATCTGTGCTGTTTAACATATTTATTTGATCTGGAAAAGGGTCAAATGATCTGGAAAAGATCACATTTTCAGATGACATAAAATTATTATATTTGTAAAAATGGCAGCAGATTGTGAGGAACTACAGAAAGGCCTTATGAGACTGGGAGACTGGGCAACTGAATGGCAGATGAGATTTAATTTGTAAGAAGTGCAAAGTGATATACACAGGGAAAAATAATCCAAACTACAGTTACACGATGCTGGGTTATATAATGGGAGTCACCTTGTGAACAATACATTGAAATCCTTGGCTCAGTGTGCAGTGGAGTTAATAAAGCAAGTAGAATGTTAGGAATGATCAGAAAAGGAATGGAGAATAAAACAGAAAATATAATTTTGCCTCTGTATTGAGCATGGTGCAACCATACTTTTGAGTACTGTGTGCAGTTCTGGTCATCCTATCTCAAGAAAGACATAGCGGAAGTAGAAAAGGTACAGAGGAGTGCAAAAAAAAAAAAATTATTAAAGAGATGGTACATCTCTCCTATGATGAGAGGCTACCAAGCTAGGGCTCTTCATCTTGGAAAAGAGATGGTTGACAGAGGGTTATAATGCAAGTTTATAAAATCATGATTGGGGTAGAACAGGTAAATAAAGGATGGTTATATACCCTTTCAAACAATACAAACATAAAGGAACACTACATGAAACTAACAACAAGCAGATTGAAAACAAACTATAGAAAGTACTTTTTTACTCAGCGCACTATTAAGCTGTGGAATTGTTGCCAGGGATTGTGATCAAGGCATCTAGCATAGCAGGGTTTGAAAGAGGTTTGGAAAAGCTCTTGAAAAAAAAAAGTCCATAGCACATTATTAGCCAAGTAGACTATAAGAAGCTATGGCTTGGCTATCTTTGGGAGTAAGTAATGGAGTTAGATAAAATTTATGGGATCTACCAGTTACTTGCAACTTGGATTGGCCACTGTCAGACACAGGAATCTGGATTCAATACACCTTGGTCTGACCTAGCATGGCAATTCCTATGTTCTTATGGTAGAACAAGCATTGTCTTCTGTCAACCTTTTGTTTGGAAAATCATTTGTCGAAATAAAGACTGCAGTAATTCTGAAATTATGATGTGTGTGCCAGTGCCTCTCCCCTGTCTCTTCTTCATCTCTTTTGCTTTCTCTCTTCTGCCTATGTCCCTTCCATGTCCTGTACTCTACATCTCCCATAACAACTATTGTTGTAGCAGCTCCATTTTCTCCATCTTCAACACAAAATGAATACTATTAATTGAGCCCCTTCTATAGCGTGTGAATTAAAAGTTATCATCTGGTCTGAGACAGGCAATAAGTTAGTGACTGTGCGCTAAATAGCATGTGAAGCAGAGCATACCATCCTAGCTAGCATGCACTCGCTAAAGCCTAATTTTTATCTGACATTGCTTTTGTTTAATTTTTGTATAGCAGTTTATGTTTCATGAACATTATACTTGTTCATGGCATAAAACCTTCAATTAGTGCCTTACATTGCATTCATAAGGAAGAGTTGCATTAAAAAATGTTTTTGATTTTTTTTTTTTCATGTCTCTGTTTCTGGAAAACTTCACACAAGGTCCTCAGACATAGCCTTTTTTTTTTTTATCACTAATCACAATAGCAGACCCGTGTCTCTGGCACATTGCTTTTTAACTGGGACAGAGTGTGAAGCTTGTTATTCTGTTCAAGGCCAGGTCCATCCATATCAATCAGAGGTCTGTTTGCCTGGGCATCTGGGGAAATTTCAACAGGAACCATTACAGCTGTTGGTCATTGTTAGCAGGCTGTTAACACAAAATGAGCTGAATGATTCACTCCACCCTAACTAAAAAGGAAGAGAAAAGAGTTATGAGGAAACACTCCTTCTTAAAAAATAGAGAAGTTTAACATAATCAATTAACTATTGGACTTAGCCTATCACATGGGCCGATACAGTAAAGTCCGCGGGAGAGCGGACGAACGCGGACGAACGCCTGCTCTCCCGGCGCACGCACCGGCCCTTCGCGCGATTCTGTATTTAAATTAGGTGACGAGGTGAAAACGGGGAAAAGGAGGCGCTAGGGACACTAGCGTGTCCCTAGCGCCTCCTTTTTGACAGGAGAGGCGGCTGTCAGCGGGTTTGACAGCCAATGCTCAATTTTGCCAGTGTCGGTTCTCGAGCCCGCTGACAGCCACGGGCTCGGAAACCGGACGCCGGCAAAATTGAGCATCCGGTTTTCAGCCCGACAGCAGCGGGCCGAATTCAAATTATTTTTTTTTTTTACTTTTTTTACTTTTCGGGACCTCCGACTTAATATCGCTATGATATTAAGTCGGAGGTTTTTACTGCTTTTCTATGCACTTTCCTGGCGCCGGAAGAAATTAGCGCCGACCCAAAGGTCGGCGCTAATTTCTGAAAGTAAAATATGCGGCTTGGCTGCACATTTTACTTTCTGTATCCCGCGCGCATACCTAATAGGGCCATCATCATGCATTTGCATGTTGAGGGCGCTATTAGGGGCCACGGGTTGGACGCGCGTTTTCCTCCCCTTACTGAATAAGGGGTAAGGGAAACGCGTGTCCAAGAGCAGGCTAACAGTGCGCTCCCTCAGAGCGGATTGTACTGTATTGGCCTGATAGGGAGGCAGTTTTCCCCCCTAATTCATATTAAAAAGATAAAATACATAACAGCTACATACCATAAAGAATAAACATTAACTGGTGTCACTGCTTTTTCACAGTTCTGCTTATGAGCATTCTCTTTTTGTATTTGTAACTAAACTACTCAACAGATGAAAAGATTTCATAAAATTTTGCATTAAGAAAACACTGAAATATACTGCAATTACTTGCTTAACTTTAAATATATTTGAAAGAAATGAGACTTTGGAAAACGTTATTGGCAGAAAAGTCAGGGAAGCACTGTAATTGCCAGCGATCCAGCTATTCAAAATCCGACAAGTGATGTCAGCAACCACTGCTACCAAAGGGGCTTTGCACTGACACATTTGTCTCATACAGAAATAAATTAAAGGAAGAAGAAGGAGAAAGACTTTAATTTTCTAGTAGCTTCTTTCATTTGAAGTTTCTAACAATTTTTTGAAGTTTTCTTTCCAGACATTTCCAAGTGACTGTCACATAATACGTATCAGAACTGAGCGTGAGCACTTATCAAAAATGAGTAACAGAGAGATTGTTGTGTTCGATATTCAGAAATGCCCAGGAACAAGAATTTAAAATAGAGTTTTCCCCACAGTTGATCATTACAAAGCATTCTCAGAAAACAATCCTTTAAGGATTGGAAGTGGACACAGCTAATGGTCTGATGGTGGCATTGTGGCTTAGGGATGCGGAAACCATTTTGAGTGAAATTTCAAGCAGGAAGATTCTAGCATGGTTTGAGTTTGACAAAGTCAATGGCTTTCCACAGAATCCACAAGAAAAATCCAGTCTGCCTTTTCCACAGATCCTGGCAAAATCCAAGGAAATACAAAAATTGATCAGAGGAGATCTATCAAACTATAAAACACTAAAATGGGGTTTTCCCAGAAATTGGCCCATTTTTTTTTTAAAGTTTGCAAACTAAGGGGGTCATTTTCTAAAGCTAGCGCATGAGAAAAGGGACGTTTCGCACGTGAAACGTCCCTTTTCGAGTGTGATAGCTAAAAAGGGGCGGAGTCGGGGTGGCGTCTGCCCAGGAATGGAGGAGTCGGGGCAGATGCCGTGAAGATAGCGTGGACAGCGAAAAAGGTAAGGAGCCTTTTCGCTTCCAATTTTGTGCCTAATAGCACCACCTTTTATGATGGCGCTATTGGGTGCAAAAGTGGCAGCGATTGCACCACGGAGGTGCGATTGCTGCCAGCTATCGCAGGCCCACCTCCCTGCCCCCTCTGCACTTCATGATGCCGTGGTACATTAGAAAATCTAAGCCTAAGGCCTGGATTTATCAAAATGCACTAAATGTTGCATGTGATAGAAAAAGGAGTGTGTTTTATGGTAATAGGCAGGTTATTGCAATTTGAGCTAATGCCTAAGTCACTGTGATAACTTTTTTGCACTTTGAGATATGTGCCAGAATTGTGGAATTTCCTGCATACAACCCTGGGAGGGAGGGAGACTGACTAGCCATAATGGCCTCACCCTAGATAAGTATTTATATCTCTAACTCCTCCTCTTTTTCATCACACCATACGTTATGGTGCTATCACATGCATTAACGGCGCTTTTCACATGCGATAAGCCCTTAACGCATGCGAAAATGCCTTATAGCATTTTGATAAATGACCCTATAATTTGGCAAACTTGCTCAGGTTTGTTGAACTGGTTTGTAAACTTTTTTAAAATTGTGACATATAAGAACTATTTTTTCTCTTTATCCAGTTCCTGCAGTTGGAAGATTTAGTAGGCACTTAAGTGTCAGAACACTGTGTTGCAGGGATACTTGTATGCAGCTGGTGTACTACTGTCAGTTGATTAAAACAAATATTGTGGTTTCCTGTCAAGAACTGAATGAAGGAATTTATAGATATGTTGACAGTCTGCCTTTTAGATCAAAGCATCAAAGTAATGAAACTTGGTAGACAGAGAAGTTCATAAACATTTTCTCCCAAAGGAATAAGATGCTCAGTATTGTTTAACCTATAGTAAATATGAAAAAAAAGTGCCAGAGGAATAAGAATGCTTACCATGGAGGAATTCATAAAGAGACCATCATAGAATAGAAGAGCTGACAAATCGCTTACAACAGTGTAATGCTACAAGGGCAACTCAGAGACACCAAAGAGTTCATTTTCACTCCTTAAATATAATCATTGGTCTCATCACACATTTTTTTTTTAAACTTTTTCTTTGCACATTGAAAAGTTTCAAAATTTTTCATTTAAGTGAACTTATCTTATTAGGAAGAGTCCTATCTATTAAATTCTAATCCCCTGCCCGACACGATGTGGTTTGATTCTTCATCAGTGGTAGTAATAAATCTTTAGTTCACAATGAACGTAATTCCAAGGGAGAGGACCCAATACAAGATGAAAGGCTGTTTTTTGGGGTTTTTTTTTGCTGAAACCAGCCCTTCGTGTGTTGGGTCACAACTTAAAATGAACCCAGTTTTCTGTAGGGAACCAATACAACTATAAGAACTAGTGTTGGTGTATTGCTACACTTCATGTGTTGCTGCATTGTGTGGATACAGAATAAAGATTATTAAAAAAAAAAAAAAAAGAACTAGAATATGAAAAACAAGAAACATAAAATGTATACATATATTTCTTTCTTATCAGATAGTTATATCTGTGCCTCACATTGCCAATATTTTGTTTAATCATCTTTGTTTAAAAGATTCAAATTTTGAATTACATTACCGATTAAGGTTGCACTGATCAGCCATTTCATTATTATTTTTCAGGCAATTTTCAAATGGGTCTAGCTAGCTAACTGATGAATTTATGGTCTAGATCCATGCAGGCAAATATTACCCTGTGCAGAGTAAATGTTGTTACCCACTCGAAAAACGGGCATTTTGGAACACAGGTTTGGGTCAAAGGCATAAATTATGTGTGTACAGGAACGGTTCTATCATGAGGCAGGGTGCAGCGGTGGCCTCAGGCAGGAGAATTTTGGAGCGGCTTAGGTATTAGTGTAGGGGGTTAGGGGCCACTTTGACACTCAAAGTGAGATGTACAAACAGAACAGTGCTCTCTTGTGAAGATTTGATGACCTTCCGAGTGAGGAAACTCACTCAGAAATGAGATTTGTGCAATGTTCTCTCAACCTAGCTTGATGTTACCTCTAAAACACCTCTACCGCAGCCACTGCCTCACTCTGCCTCCAAAGTCAAACATCAGATCGGGCAGGGATAAACCAAACCCTTGCCTGATCTGCTCAGTGGCAAACCAGGGCAGCAAGGGCTGCATTTTTCCAAACTCTCCATCGGGAGAAATGCAACTCCTGATGCCTGGGATTGCCGCTCAGTGGCCCCTTACCCTCGTATCCAGAAAGGTGATCTGGTATGGGAGAGATGAGGAGGAGGAGCCTCAGAAGCGGGCTGCAGGAGCCAGGGAAAGCATCCCGTTACAGAATGGGAACACTTTGTGGCCCAAGGGCCGGTTCAGCCGTCCGATGAGAAGGAGGTGAGGAACTGAAGCCCTGCAGCAGAGTGAGGGAGGAGTGAGGTGATCCCGCTGGAGAGCCATACGAGTTTAATTTAGACCTCTGCCATTCTTTTGGTAAAATAGTTTTTCTTTAAACTTGGGACAGATACAGCTTAATACTTTATGGAGGCAGCCCCACCCTTGTATTGTGTCATTTTAGCAGCATTTCAGCACTGCTGACAAAATGCTATCCATGTGGAAATGTACAGTGCTATTGTACAATTTAATAATGCTGTATACACCATATAAAACCACTGGTATAAAAATGTTTCTCTGCAATCGGGGGTTATCTGAGATGTAGCACTGCTGGCTGCATTCCACCAGGGGTAACTAACTTTGTAAAGGCATTTAATTTCAAAAGACTGGTAGACTGGAGTAAATTGATGGAGCTGGGGCACTTTTTCTTGACTCCCAGAATTGTTCTGGTTCTTGCTGCTGCTTTTGCAGTTCAAGAAGCACAGCTTAGTATGCACTTGACTAGCTGAGGACTGCTAAATTCAGCAATTGGCTGCTCCTCAGAAATTTCTAATAGCATCAAAAAAAAAGTAGCTAATAAAAGAAGAGTGTTCAAGGAGAGCTTTTTGTGACGCTGCAGAAAAGCTTTGTTCCACCCCATTAGATTTTCTTCCATCAGTTCTCTGAGCACAGAATAGCATGTCAGAGGTATGGCTTTTGTTAAAGTCTATGCTCAGGCTCCTTTGGCATAGATTTCTTCAGCCCTGTTGACTATTTTGAATATCATCAGGTATCTTGGATATCCAATGTGCTAGAAAGTGGCAACCCCAGGCACCAGGTGTCACGTTTTTCTGACGTCATCTCCAGCTGCTGCTGAAAAAAAGGCCTAGGCCCTATGGGTGTGTGGATGATTGCCTGTGTGTATGTGTGTGTGCAGGTGGGTGACTGCCTGTCTGGGTACATAGGTGACTGCTTGTCTGTGTAGGTGAGAGGTTGAGTAGGTGTGGGAGACCTTGTGTGTGTGTGGTGGTGGGAGGGTGAGAGCCTGTGTGTGGGTGTGTATGTGTAACTGCTTGGGTGTAGG
Organism: Rhinatrema bivittatum; assembly: GCF_901001135.1. Lineage (NCBI taxonomy): Eukaryota > Metazoa > Chordata > Amphibia > Gymnophiona > Rhinatrematidae > Rhinatrema > Rhinatrema bivittatum. The sequence continues at coordinate 164,869,600 of NC_042621.1, forward strand.
TGGGTGAATGAATGGGTGTCTTCCTGGGGTCTGTCTGGTTGAGAATGGGTGTGTATGTGTGTGTGTGTATGTGTAAATGTGTGAAAATGAATTGGTGCCTACCTGGGGTCTGTGTGTGTGTGTGTGTGTGTCTGAGAGAGAATGAATGTGTGCATGCATGCCTGGGGGGTGGGGGTGGAGTTGTGTGAGAATGAATGGGAGCTTTCCTGGTTGTATGTGTATGCGTATGTGAGGGAGCCAGTGAGAGTGAGAGTAGGAGTGTGTATGGGAGAGAATCTGTGGGAGTAAGAGCTTGTGTGTGGGGGGTGTAGGGAGAGAGAGAGTGTCTTAGAGCCTGACAGTTTGTTAGTGTCTGTGGGAGAAAGAGGTTGCGGGTGTGTATAAGAGTATGCATGTCTATGTATGTGACAGTGTATGTGTGAGAGAGAAAGGACATGTGAGTATGTGTGAGAGAGAAAGGATAAAGTCTGTGTGTCTCCCCAAGCCACAACAATTTTAGGGTGATGGAAATCAGAAGAAGTTAGGTATGGAGAGTGGGGAATTATTTTTATTCTTACTAGATTTAACTGATGAATGATGTGGCTTGTTTTGAAATATTTTATTGTTTTTTTTAAGAACATTTTTTAAAAAATGTGATGTCCTGTTCATCAGCCATTTTAAAATATTTATTCTTTCTCTTAGTATAATATTACTATTATGATTAGTTATATTTCTTGATTTTATTATTGTTTTATGAGGAATGATGGTATTTCTATCGTTGCACTGCATACAGGTCTAGCTTCATACAGTTTCCAGGTCAGTTTTTGTCTGCATATTTCTGTTTATATTTTATTCGATATTTGGTGTCGATCCGTCTGTGTTCTACATGTGTGATTGAAGGGACATATTCTGCTGGCATATAGTTTCTATGTAGGGATACAGCAGCCTGGCTTATTTTGTTTTCCTAATAGGAGGTATATTGGTCTTTTAGAACCTGGTGTCATATTTGTAGTGCTGTTTTTTCAAAGGTAGGGTTGTTGCTACTTGAGTGCTAGCATTTAGTGCTGTTTTGGTATGAGATGTTCATTTATTTATTTATTTAAAATATTTCTAGGCTGCTTATAGCAAACATATTGTACTAAGCAGATTACAATGTAAATATAAAATACATCATAATAGGTTTATTATATTATTATTGTTATTCACTTTACTCATGGCTTTCAGAAGGCCAAGCCCACATCAAATGTATTTTACAATAGGCCTAAGAACATGCCATACTGGGTCAGACCAAGGGTCCATCAAACCCAGCATCCTGTTTCCAACAGTGGCTAATCCAGGCCATAAGAACCTAGCAAGTACCCAAAAACCAAATCTATTCCATGTTACCATTGCTAGTAATAGCAGTGGCTATCTTCTAAGTCAACTCAATTAATAGCAGGTAATGGACTTCTCCTCCAAGAACTTATCCAATCCTTTTTTAAACACCGCTATACTAACTGCACTAACCACATCCTCTGGCAACAAATTCCAGAGTTTAATTGTGCGTTGAGTGAAAAAGAACTTTCTCCGATTAGTTTTAAATGTGCCCCATGCTAACTTCATGGAGTGCCCCCTAGTCTTTCTATTATCTGAAAGAGTAAATAACCAATTCACATCTACCCGTTCTAGACCTCTCATGATTTTAAACACCTCTATCATATCCCCCCTCAGCCGTCTCTTCTCCAAGCTGAAAAGTCCTAACCTCTTTAGTCTTTCCTCATAGGGGAGCTGTTCCATTCCTTTTATCATTTTGGTCGCCCTTCTCTGTACCTTCTCCATTGCAACTATATCTTTTTTGAGATGCGGCGACCAGAATTGCACACAGTACAGGCCTAATAACAAATGTCTTTTTTGCAGAGTTTTCTGGTTGGCACCAATGCAGTGCATGTAAAAATAATATACATGTTGCTGTGATATTTTTTACCTTGGAAGACTATGACTATCTCTTTTCATGTCCAAGCTATTATTATAAGTGCACAGTTTTTAATTGTGTGTGGTGAGGGCTAGTGTGTAAAGTTCATCTAGTGTACCTGATATCCTTGCACCGACCTGGAGGGAGTGTGTCACCCCCGACTTTTCACCCATTTCTTACTTCTCCGGGGGGTAAAATACGGCAGAAATGTAGGTTGTAGTGTTCCTGAGAGTGTAGCAGGGTGCAGTATATAAGACTATTAAATAAAATAAAATTACGGTAAATTAAATGGGCTTCCCTATGAGCCCCTGTATCCAGGACCAGGTCAGGAAAGGGGCTATACTTGCTTCTAGACAGTTTAGGGAAAATTGCTCCCTTTATAGACATATCCACATTATATTGTATGAATAATGAGCATGAAAAGGATATGGAAAGAGGGGACCCAATGGTATCTCTTCCAGAATAATTTTCTTACCTTTTTGTACCTATGCCAGAAATCAAACTGCTTGTAAACTATTATTAGCAAACTACATTTCACACAGCATTGCTAGGAAAATAAATCTCTGAACAGAGCTGCACATATGTCTTCTAATGCATTTGGCAAACTATTAGTAAAAAAAAATAAAGCTAGAAAAGGTGAAGCAACTAATTCTCCCATTATATATGTTTCCATTAATTATCAAAGGATTTATCCAGATCATCTGGAACACATTCATTTGTACATGCCTTTAGCATTTGTAAATGATTTTCTTCCTGGACTGTCAAAGTAAGTTCTATGTCTAAGGGGAAAACATTTGTGCAATGTGCAGGTTGGCCTCTCAATATGGATTAAGGCCAAACTATTTAGTTACTGTTGTTTGTCATCTGAGTACCTTTATTGTTTTTCTTTGTCTTAACACTGCCTCAGCATACATTATTTAATAAATCAAGATGGAAAAAAAACCCTGTGCTTTTCAGGTGCATGGAGAGATGGATTTATGCTGAAAATGATCTTTCATGTCCCAAAATGAAAAATGTGAAATTGACTTTGATAAATGCCACATGCTTAACTAATACAGCATTATAACAATTCAAATTCTACAGGATTTTTCACACAAGATATATACCAGAATTAAATGATGCGTTGCAGCAGACAGTCTGAAATGATTGTTGTAAAACACTGTGGCATAGGAAAGACATTGTCTGGAGAAGATATTAAAGCAGGGGTAGTTGATGTTTGAGATACTCCATTACAGTGGCCATATGTAATTGGGTTTGGACTGATCTTTTAGTGATGCAGTTCTGACCATGAGCTAGACATGTCCAAATCCTCTGTTACATCAAACAACGATGTTTGTTTAACTACTTCCTTTACCTGTTGTTCAGTGTATCCTTAGATTTTCTTCCTCTCTCTGGTTGACAAACCAGCTGACAAGGGAGGGGCAGTGGCAGTATAGAGCCTTGGCAGTATGCTTCGGAAGTAGTATTTAACTTACCGATACTAAATATTACAAGACAGTGATCCCACCTTATTATTAAGGATAAAAAGATGAACTGGCCATTATGGGGGGGGGGGGGGGGGTGAATGCAGGATTTTTGACATTCAAAATCATGGTTTCTTATAGTAGCTCATTCACAAATACTGGTATTTTACATGGTTCCTAAAATACATTAACTTGACTGCCAGACTCATTATTGTTACTACAAGAAGTTTCAGGGATTTCAGAAGAATCTGTCCTAGTAACATTAGATGATGAATCATTAAACATGAGTATACCACAGACAGAGGTGCTATTATTAGTGGAATCTTTTTTCCAACAGTGGCTGGGTCCTCAATGCATTCCCACAACTTTTTTGACAGCCCAAGCTGAGATAGAATTTACCCAAGATTATTTTATGTTTTTTTGGAGGACAGGCAGGCCTGGTGCCTGGGCAGCCAAAGTAATATGGTACGAGGCACACTCATGGAGCAGGCCAAATGGGGGGAAGGGGGGTTTGAGAGGGGAGGGGGATCGGAGAACGCGAGGCCTGGATTCCCAGTCTGTTAGGTGGGGCCGTAGTTATTTTGGTTTTAAAATTACACAGGCTTTGATACGATTGGCTCTTAGGGTGCTAGCCCTCTAGGGAAGGAGAGGAGTTTGGGGTTTTTTTGGGTGCCAGTGGAGCATTCCTTCACTTGCTTTCCATTGCTGTCATGGTCGCTTCCCTCTTGCCTTCCCTTATAAAATTACAGTTGTTATCTGGGTGTGTTTGGCTTTGTCGCGGGGGGGGGGGGGGGGGGGGGTGGAGGCAGGTTGCCTGAGCCGGCTTGGGGTTCAGTGTTATGCTCAATTTTCTGCTGAGTTGACAGCGGTCATGTGTTGACTTATGGAGATAGCTGGGTGCAGTTGTCTCCATAGGACTCCTTGCAGGGCAGTGGCAGGGGTCAACTGGTTTGGCTCCTTGCTGGGAGGTGGCTGGGATCATGGAAATGAATTTGAGTCATACAGGAACCTACTGGCTGGGTGGCTGGAGGTGATCATCTTGCTGGTTGGTGGTGGATGGTCACTGGGGGTTCCTTAAGTTGGTGTATGGGGGGCTCGGGCACCTGGTTGTATTATGTAATAAAGCTGCGGCCTGTTTGATTCCAATCTGTTGTCAGTATGTTTCATTATTGGAACTTTGTAAATGGGCAAATGCGGAAGAGGTGTATGTCCTGGCTACCCACATTATGGCAAATTTTAACATACAGACACATGGAGTACCCATGAGTGCCACCATGGCACAAAATGTTGCAAATGTATATATATCAAAGTTTGAAGAAAGGTTCCTGTACAGTTCAACATGATTTGCTCATATCAGACTGTGGAGGTGCTTTATTGATATTTATTTCATTTGGATGTCTAAGATAGAGACTTTACATGAGTTTGTGAAATGGCTTAATATATTAGTCATCTTTGATCTTCCATGCAGTACAATGTATACCAGATTCCTTTTTTGGATCTTTGGATTATAAAGTAAGACCAACAACTAACTGATGATCATGCTGTTTCACAAACCTATGGATCACAATAGCTTTCTTTTCTATAACAGCTGTCATCCCCGCAGCTTGAGAAACAATCATCCTGTGAGTCAATTCTTGGGTCTTCGATGACTTTATCAGGATGTTCAGGAATTTATCAGGATGTTCAGGAATTTAAGATACAAGCTCATCAGGTTTTCGGGGGGTTACGCGTGTAACCCCCTGAAAACCTACCCCAAACCCCCCCTGCGCGCTCCGAGCCTATCTTGCATAGGCTGCCAGCGCGCGCAAAGCCCCGGGACGGGCGTAAGTACCAGGGCTTTCCGGGGGGGGGGGGGGCATGTCGGGGGCGTGTCGCGGCCGGTGTGCCATCAGGGGTGTGCCGGGGGTGTGTCGTGGCCGGCACGTCATCGGGGGCATTCCGGGGGCGTGGCCGCGGCCTCCGGACCAGCCCCTGGATCGGACCATGGCGCGCCGTCCTGGCGCGCGCAAGTTACACCTGCCTCAGGCAGGCAAAACTTGTGCAACAAAGGTAGGGGGGGTTTAGATAGGGCCGGGGGGGGGGGGGGGGTGGTTAGGTAGGGGAAAGGAGGGGAAGGTGCGGTGGGGGGGTGGAAGAAAAGTTCCCTCCGAGGCCGTTCCGATTTCGGAGCGGCCTCGGAGGGAATGGAGGCAGGCTGCGCAGCTCGGCGCACACAGGCTGCCGATTTTGGGCAGCCTTGCGCGTGCTGACCCCGGATTTTAACAGATATGTGTGGCTACGCGCGTATCTATTGAAATCCGGCGGACTTTTGCCTGGTGCGCGAACAAAAGTACGTGTGTGCGTAGTTTTATAAAATCTGCCCCATATTGTTTTCGTGGTTTGTAAGGCATGGTTTTCTGACAAGAGTCATAAAGAAAACATATAAAAGAGCTTTCTATTCACAGATATCATTGCTTCTAATCTATAAGTGGCCAGCAAACACCTATGACATTACTTGTGTTTTGAAGTTTTCAGACAGAGCTCACAAAATAGTGGACATATTCTGCTGACATTGGCATGTGCTCACTTTTCATTGGGTGTTTAGAGAACCACTGAAGATAGCGTTCTCCCATGGGCAAAATCTTAAGGACAATATTGTCAGATCAGCGTTGCCAATGTTACAACATAAAGATGAAGGTTATGGGACACTATGAGTGTGGCCATTGTTCTATGTGTGTTTCTACCATGCAAGATCAGTTTTGGGCTCATTCAATTTCCAATAGAATCATTAAACTTAAGAAGAGAACTGACTGGGAATCAGCAGGAGTGATTTATTTGATCCAATGCCCCTGCACATGAGGTGGTATTGACAGAGTACTCAGTAGAGATCATTGATATAGTGGGCTTTCCTTTTCACATTGGGCCAAAGCTTATTTTGTTAGGCCATTGGGCTGGCTCATTAATGCCAATCAAATACCTACTCTTGGTGGCTAGATTTACCATCGCAACCTTTTGGAAAATTAACCCCACACTGGACTAGTGGCGTAATCAAATTCTGGAAATTGCTGATATTGAACAATTGCATTATGATCTAAAAACTGAGTGTTTTAAATATGATCAAGTTTGGGGACCCTATCTGCAATATTTATGGAATGTCAATTGTTAATTGGAACCTTGTTTGCATTGTCATACTATTGGCTCTATGGTGTATGATCATTCTGATTGGAACCCATAATACTATTGTATGCTGAAAAATGTGTTGAGTTTAAAACATGGTACTCAAGAATGTATAGGGGCAGGGGTGTGATTACATGACGAAACCTAAAGAGATCAGGGATATAGAAAGGTAAAGCAGAAGGATGACTACATAAAATTATTTAAGTACAATGTTTATAATATATAAATAATTAATAAAAAGATATTGACAAGGGAAGATGTTAAACAAAATTATTAATAGACACCTAAAAAGAAGAAAGGAGAGAACCCTAAGTCAAGGCTTCCCAAACCTATCCTAGGGATGCCACAGTCAGTTGGGTTTTCAGGATATCCATAATCAATATGCAAATGTTGATTCTCCAGTTCATGCAGATGTGTCTCATGCATATTCAATGTGGATATCCTGAAAACCCAACTAGCTGTGAGCTCCCCAGGACAGGTGTGAGAAGCCCTGCACTATGAAAAAGAGGGGGGAAAAATCTAGAACAAGTTACAGTAGTCTTAGTGGGAGGTGATAAGAGACTCGAGCGGATGAGTATTTTGGCAGCATGCCAAGAAAGGAAGACACAGATTTTAATGATGTTATAGGAGAAGAAGTCCACTAACCCTCCTCCTGCAGTCTTGATGTATGTTGAGTGGGGAGCAGAGATGGGGCTTGACATCCTTTCCTGGCCACCTTCTACTTCTTGTTGCTGCCTGCAGCTAATCAACTGAGTCCTCATTCCTGTGGCAAGCCTCGGGAGAGGGTGGGGGTGGAGCTTGTTGCATGAATGCAATTTAAGTGTATCTCAACTCCAAGGATGAGAGAGAAGAAGAAAGCAACTATTGTGGCACATGTACTAAGAGAATGAGGGAATATTTATTTTGGGATAGGTAGGGGGATGTCAGGGAAAAAGGTGTGCTTCCCAGTCTTGAACCAGGATTAGCCTGGTTCAGGGCTGATGGGCTGTGTGCTGAGCCACAGGAGGATCCTCAGGGAACTTAAAAAGGAGTGCTGTGATACCTCACAGGTGTTCCTAGTGGCCAACTTAGAGTGTGGGATCCCAAAGGAGACCCATGAATTCTTGCTTATGTAAAGTGTTAAATATTTGTATAAGCTGTATTGTGAAACAAAGAAACATAGAATATGTGGCAAAAAAGGACCAAACAGTCCATCCAATCTGCCCAGCAAGCTTATGGTTTGCATCTGCCGTGCAATACAGGATACCCCCATCCCTAGTTTCCTAAACCATCAAAGTCAGGGTCCTTGTTGGTTCCTGTCTGATTACAATTCACTATTACTTGTTGCCGTTGAAGCAGAGAGCAATGTTGTAGTTGTATCAAAAGTATCAGGCTTATTGGTCAGGGGTAGTAACAGCTGCATCAGCAAGTTACCGGTCCTTGTTTTTTCAGACTATACAATTAAATGTCCTTGTTGGATGCTGTCTGAATCTAATTCCCCGTTCCCTCTTTTCACACTGCAGTTAAGCGGAGAGCAAGAATGGAATTGCATCAACAGTACGAAGACATTGATTTAGGGTAGTAACCACCACACCAGCAAGTTACCCCCATACACAGGGGTGGATTGACCTATCGGGGGATCGGGCTTCCCCCGGTGGGCCGGTCACTCCCATCATGTGATTTTTATTTTTTGACTTCCCGGCCAAAGACAAGAAGAGGGTCTGCTGGCGCTGCGGCCCAAAGAGAAACCTGCGGGGTCGCGGCAGAGCCATCCTGCCACAGCTGAAATACAGCCATGCGGGGCCGGAAGAGAGGCCTGCAAGGCTGTGGAAGAGCACATCCTGGCCAGCAACAGCTGAAAAATGGAAGAGGGGCTGCAAGCCCCTGCCGGAGCCCAAGCAGAAAGGGCCGTGAGCTGCTGCTGGAGCCCAAGCCAGCAGCAGCTGAAGAAAGGAAGAGGAGCTGCGAGCCGCTGTCGGAGCCCAAGCTGACGGCAGCTGAAAAAAGTGAAGACCAGCCCAAGTGTTGCCGCCAGAATCTGGGAGAGTGATGTCGCTGCCAGCCGCCAGCCACCAGAGAAAAGAAGACCAGGCCGGCGGGGGCCGAAGCAAAGAAGTCCAGGCCAGTCGGGGCCGAAGCAAAGAAGACCGGCACTGCCAGCCGCCGCTGGAGACAAGGCCGTTGGGGGCCGAAAAAATGAAGACCGGCGTTGCCAGCCACCGCTGGAGATGAGGCCAGCGGGGGACGAAAAAATGAAGACTGGCGCTTCCAGCCGCCGCTGGAGACAAGGCCGGCGGGCCGAAGACGAGCTGTTCAGTTGGGGGCTTTTGTGTGTGTGTATTTGAGGCAGGGAGGGTGCTTCTGTGTGTGTGTGTGTGTGTGTGTGTGTGTGTGTGTCGTGTATGTGAGGCTGGGAGGGTGCTTCTGTGTGTGTGTGGCGTGTATGTGAGGCAGGGAGGTGCTTCTGTGTGTGTGTGGCGTGTATGTGAGGCAGGGAGGGTGCTCTGTGTGTGTGTGGCATGTATGTGAGACAGAGAAGGTGCTTCTATGTGTGTCACTGTCAATGTGTGTGTGCAAGAGAGAGATAGAGCATGTTTTTGGCTGGCTGTGGCTGTGAGAGAGAGGGGGCATGTGTGTGTGATTGAGCCTGTTTGTAAGTGAGATAGAACATGTGTGTGATTGAGAGCTTGTGTGTAAGTGAAATAGAGAGAGCATGTGTGTGATTGAAAGCCTGTGTGTAAGAGAGAGCGAGAGCATTGTGTGATTGAGAGAGACTGGCCAGAGAGGTGACATGTGTATGTGTGAGAGAGACTGATCAGGCAGATAACTGGTATGTGTGTGCTTGTGTGTGTGTGAGATAGAGACTGGTTGGGGAGAAGATTGGTGTGTGAGAGACAGAAACTGGTCCTGAGGGTGTGACTGGTATGTGTGTGTGTGAGAGAGAGAGAAGAGACTGGTTGTGGTCCCTAAGGAAGAGGACCATGAGGACAGCTTCAGCAGTTACTGCTGCTTCTGGTGTGGCCTGCAAGGGAAAGGAGTAGGAGAACTGCTGGAGAGGGTAAGTAAAGGTGGCTTTTTAAGTTCATTTTCTTGATTGACTTGATTTTAATTATTGGGTAGTATGATGTGACTGCTGTTTTGAAATATTTTACTGGTGTTTGGTAAAGCTTTCAAAATTTGTATGAGTCTTTAATTATTGGATATTCTATTCATCAGCTGTTTTGAAATTATTTTATTAGTATGATTTTACTATTATGATTAATGATTTATATATTTTGATTTTATTGATTGTTTCATGAGGAATAGTGAAATTTTTGTTTTTCCATTGTTGCACTGTGTAGAGTCTGGTGTGATGTGCTTTACAGTTCAGCTTTTGTCTGCACATTTCTATTTATACTTTATGTGGCTTTATTCTATATTTGGTGAGAGTTTGTGTTCTGCATGCAAAGACTGAGATGAAGCATTCTTTTAACATGTGGTTTCTCTGTAGGGATCTGTAGTAGCTTGGCTTGTTCTGTTTCCTGACAGGAGGTGTATTGATATTTTAGATTCTGGTGTAATATTTTTGGTATTCTTTTTCATAGATAAGGTTGTTATTCGTTGAGTATTGGCAGATAGTACTGTGTTGATACGGGAGGACCATACCGAAATATATCACAATAGGTATGATGCCATATGAATTCTAAGATGCAAAGCTTTCTTGTTGGCATCACAACAGTGAACAAAATTATCACAACAATGTATATATTAATTTTACCTCAGAATGTCACTTGTTCTGACTCTGGGATTAAGCCCGTCAGTTCAAGCTGCTGGTGACTGTGGAACAGTGTATTGTTGTACCGCCACCTGCTCTTCTACTCAAAATAGTAAATGTTCTCAAACTAATAGGTTTCTTGTTGAATGAAAGTACTTACTGAAATATTTTATAAATGATATATGTGGGTGCGGCCCATGGATTTTATAACATGTACATGCTGGGTAGCTTTTTTTTATGTTTTAAGGGGTGTGTGCATATATATGTAAATTATATATGTTAATTATATTGTATGTGTAATTGGGTACCCATGGGCCAGTATGGAGAAAAATCCCCCGGGCCACTATTTTCCCACAATCCGCCCCTGCCCATACACTCTTTTCTTCATTTCCATCCTCTAACCTTTAAGGATCCACAGTGTTTATCCCTTGCCCCTTTGAAATATTTCAATATTTTTGTCTTGACAACCTCCTCCAGAAGGGCATTCCAGGCCTCCACCACCCTGTCCATGAAGAAATATTTCCTGACATTGGTTCTGAGTCGTCCTCCCTGGAGTTTCATTACGTGACCCCCTACTTCTATTGATTTCTTTCCAACAGAAAAAGTTTGCCAATTATGCATCATTAAAACCTTTCAGGTATCTGAAGGTCTGTATCATATCTCCCCTGCACCTGCTCTCCTTCAGGGTATACAACCTCTCTTCATAAATCATTTGATGGAGACCCCCCACCATTTTTTCACCCTTTTCCGGCCTGCCTCCATCCTGTCTCTGTCTCTTTTGAGATACTGCCTCCAGAACTGAACACAATGTTCCAGGTAAGGCCTTACCAAGGACCTGTACAAGGGGATTATCACCTCTTTTTTCTTACTGGTTATTCCTCTCTCTATGCATTCTAGCATTCTTCTGGCTTTAGCTATCGCCTTGTCACATTGCTTCGCCATCTTCAGATCATCAGACACTATCACCCCAAGGTCCCTCTCTTGCTCTGTGCACAACAGCCCTCCCCCCCATTACATACACTTCATTTGGATTACTACACCCCATATGCATGACTCTGCACTTCTTGGCATTGAATCCCAGCTGCCATATCTTCAACCACTCTTCCAGGTTGCTTAAATCATGTCTCATTCTCTCTACTCCTTCTGGCATGTCCACTCTGTGCAGATCTTAGTATCATCTGCAAATAGACAAACTTTACCTTCTATCCCATCCACAATGTCGCTCACAAAGATATTGAACAGGACTGGTCCCAACACCAATCCTTGTGGCACTCTGCTTAATACCATTCTCTCTTCAGTTTAGGTTCTGTTTACCATTATACGCTGTCTTCTATCAGTCAACCAATCTGTAATCCATGCCACCACCTTGACACTCACTCCCAAGCTTCTCATTTTATTCACAAGCCTCCTGTGTAGGGCCGTATTAAAATCTTTGCTCTTCTTCTATCCAATTCTTTAGTCACCAAATCAAAAAAATCAATTAGATTTGTCTGATAGGACTTTCCCCTGTTGAATCCATGCTGCCTCAGGTCCAGCAACTCACTGGATGGTAGATAGTTCACTTTCCTTTCCTTCAGCAGAATCTCCATTAATTTTCACACCAAGGAGGTGAGGTTAACCAGCCTATAGTTTCCAGCCTCCTCTCTGCTCCCGCTCTTGTGAAGCAGGACCACCACTACTCTTCTCCAATCTTATGGCACCACTCCTTTAATAGATTTCCAGAAATCTATTAAATAGGTCCTTCAGCGGACCTGCGAGCACATCCCTGAGCTCCCTCAGTATCCTGGGATGTACCTCATCTGACCCCAAGGCCTTGTCCACTTTGTTTTCCTAGCACTTCCCTTACATTCTCTTCTGTAAACAGAGTTTTGTCTACTCCCATCCTCGGTCTTGTTAACTAGCAACAGTCCTTCTCTAGGGTCTTCTTTAGTGAACACTGAACTGAAGTATTTGTTTAATATTTCAGCCATGTCTTAATCTCTCTCCTCACATTGATCATTGTCACCTTTCAATTTCACTATACCACTTCAGACCTTTCTATTTTCTGCAATATATCTGAAAAATGTTTTTTCACCTCATTATACCTCTGGCAATCCTTTCTTCCAGCTGAAAATTTGCTTTCTTGATTTCCTTTTTCATCTCCATTAGTTTCACCAGATATTCTTCCCTGTGTTCCTCTTTTTGGGATCCTTTATAGATTCAAGCCTTATCTTTTTTGTTGTGAAGTACGTAGTACCTGCAAGTGTAACACTGTAAGACAGGAACCATTTCTGTTTATATCTCTAATAAACCCCTTGCAAACTTATCCTGTGTCTGTGTGCTATAGGGGCCATCAGTCCTAACAGGAGAAAGTGGAAAGAGGAGACTGGGGGCAGGGGGAAGGGGGAAGGGGGACAAGGCATGGAGACATATGCTGAGAAAGGGGGAAGAAGCAGGGGTTAGATGCTGGGAAAAGGGAAAAAGGCAGGAGGCAGGTGGGATAGAGGAGAAAATGGAGAGTTAGTTGAGGCAAAATGTAAGAAATATGGATGGATAGGAATAGAAGCATTATAGGGATGAATTCAAGATGGAGGAATAGAAGAAGGGATTGGAGACAAAAAAGAATTGATGTATAGGTGAGAGGAAAATCTGAGTGGGGGAGTAGGTGAGGCAGCTAAAAGATGTGAGAAAAACTGAGAAGAAGATGGCAATGATAGAAAGAGCTGGAAGCTATGAAGAGAAAGATGGAGAGAATGAGGGAGAAAGAAAGAGCTTAGGTCCCTCTGGGTGGAAACACTAAGTGGCAATGCTAAAATAGAAAGATGACATGATGGGAGGAGGGGGGAAGTATGTTGGACCCACTCTCCCCAGTAAAAACATTAGAGGGAACTTGGGGAACACAAACAGAGAAGAGCTCCATTCCACCCCATCACTACCCATGACCAAAATTATATGCCAGCAGGAGTGTGCACCTGCATAAACCCACAAAAATACTTGAGGGAACATTGCTTTCATCTCATTTAGTTAAGTTATTTCAGCGACAGTCGTCAATTGGGGGCCATGCACCCAAGCTCCTTCTAGAATCCTTCAGACATGGCTGGCCCTCCTCTAAGTGTTTTAAAGGCAATTGATAATGTATCTGGGATGCAAAGAATGCTCAAGAGTGATGTAAGATAGTCTAAAGTGCATGTTAGATTTCTTATCTGATGACATTCTGTTTTAAAGGACAGTTAAGGGCTAATGTAATTCATTTCTGATAAAATTTTGTAATGAATGGCATAAGACTTCCTATAAGTAACATGGTTTATGATTTTCACTATCTGAGCTATCATAGTGCTTTATCTTAATTTGCAAAATGTAATATATTTTTGGAAGGAAAATAATTGAGAATCTATGAGTTATTAAACTTGAATATAAACAGAAAGGTGCAGAATGAAAATCAACATACAGTAATGTCAGGGCTAAAAAAGTTTGCATCTTGCCTCAGTGTTGGGCACTCCTTGTCAGATGAGAATATTGTCTCAGTTGAATACTATGGCTTTGTAAGACTAAATCGCAGTAATTGTGTAGCCTACAAAGATGAGGGTACTCAGGAATGATGATTCGCTATGATTGCTGCAATACACAGCCATAATTTATAGTATATTTAAGATAATTTAGGTAAAAAATATCAGTGATTGGGGTAATTACTGCACTTGAGATAAACCAAGAAACACATCTTATATTATTACTTCACCTGCATGTGTGAGAAAAACAGGGAAATATTGATAATTGTGCATGACAGCTCCATGGGTTCCACCTTCTAATTTTGCCCTTGCAGACAATGAGATCCATGATTAATCTTGTTTATCTTTTGCACAGATCCCTCTTATGTAAACATTGGTTAAAGCAGGGGCAGTTCTATAATGAGGAGGGTGAGGTGGCTGCTTCAGTTGGCAGAATTTTGAGGCGGCAAAAAAAGGCTCTTTCAGAACGCCGCTGTGACGTCCACCTCACACTGACTGCCAATATTCCCTCTAAGCTGTGCGCATGCATGGGTGCGCACAACATTTCCGGAGACAGCACACAACTTTTCTACCCCAGCGTAGTAAGACTGGCAGGGCACGAGATCACCTCGAAGGAAGTGCTAGCTCTGCAAATGTTTAATATCACAGGGCCTGCACAGAGGCAGCAGCAGAACAGGCTTCAATACCAATAGCAGCGACTGGCTCCTCACCAACAGCTATGCAGTGCAGTGACAGAGGCAGCAGAGTGAGAGAGGTTCCTGGCAAAAGAAAGAGGGGGGCCTTCCTTAAATATGTGTATGTGTATGAATGGGAGCTTGCCTGGATGTGTGTGTGAATGAATGGGTGCCTTCTTGGGGGGTGTGTGTGTGTGTGAGATGAATGGGTGCCTGCCTAGGGTCTGAAAATGGGTTCTTACCTGGGGAGTCTGTCAGTATGTGTGTATGTGTGTGTATGTGTGTGAGAGAGAGAGGTAATGAATGGGTACCTGCTTGGGGGTCCTCCTGTGTGTGTGTGTGTGTGTGTGTGTGTGTGAGATAAATGAGTGCCTGCCTGGGGTCTGTGTGAAAATGGGTTCCTGCCTGGGGCTCTGTCAATCTGTGTGTGTGAGTGTGTGAGAGAGAGAGAGAGAGAGAGAGAATGAATGGGTGTCTGCCTGGGTTTGTGTGTGTGTGTGTGTGTGTGTGACAGATGAAAGGGTGCCTGCCTGGGGGTCTGTATGTGTGTGTGAAAATGGGTGCTTGCCTGGGGGTTTCTCAATCTATCTGTTTGTGTTTGTGTGAGAATAAATGGGTGCCTGCCTGGGGGTCTGTGGGAGCTTGCCAGGGTGTATGTGTGAGAGAATGAATGGGAGCTTGCCTGTGCATGTGTGTGCATGTGTGTGTGTAAGAGAGAGAGAGAGACAGCATGTGTATTTGTGTGAGAGAGCATGTGAGAGTGAGAGCCTGTGTGTGTGTGTGTGAGACAGCATGTGAGAGTCAGAGCCTGTGTGTGAGAGAGTGAGACAGCATGTGAGAGAACCGGTGTGTATGTATGAGAGAGAACGAGAGCATGAGAAAGTGAGAACTGTGTGTAAGCCACAGCATGTGAGAATGAGCGCCTGAGTGTGTGTTTGAGAGAGGAAGGGAAGAAGACAGGTAGAGAGAGAAGAAACAGAGGGAAAAAAAAGAGATCCTGTATAAGGAATTAGGAAAAGACCCAAAAAGAGAACGTGAAAAAAAAAAAGCCTATGCCCAACCGATTAGAGAAATAAGATCAGACAGCAAAGGTAAAAAAAAAAATTATGTTGAATATTTAGTGATTGGCACATGGTATCTTTGGGAATGTGCATTACATATTTGTATTTTGTTCTTTCTTCAGTATTCTACTATTCAAAGTCTGGTTTCTTGGACTTTCCATTTTATTTTTGTCTGCCTGTTTCTGTTTCTAATTTGTAGTCCCTTATTCTGTATTGGGTAAGATTCTATCTGTTCTTGGAGGAGAAGTCCATTACTTGCTATTAATCAAGTTGACTTAGAAAATAGCCATTGCTATTACTAGCATCAGTAGCATGGGATAGACTTAGTTTTTGGGTACTTGCCACTTTTGGAAACAGGATGCTGGGCTTGATGGACCCTTGGTCTGACCCAGTATGGCATGTTCTTATGTGTTCTGTGGGGCTTTGGAGCAGTAGATGGTGTAATAGTGTTCTAGGGCATGGTATAATATTTGCATTGCTGCCGTGTCATAGATAAGGATGAGTCCTGAGATAGTGCTAGTATGGTTTGGTATGGCAAGGTTTTATGTGTCTTTTTTTTTTTTGTAGGGGTTTGTGTTACTTCGCAAAGGGTTTGGCAGTGAAGGGTTTGAAGTTACTGAGAAGAGTGTGTGTGTAGAAGAGGAGGAGAATTGAATGAGTGTGCGTGAGAGTCTGGGAGTGAATGAGACGCATGAGTGTGAGTGTGTGTGTGTTTTTGTGAGAATGAATGTGTGTATATATGAGAGAGGATGAGAGTGAATATGCAAGGTGTGTAAGTGAGAAAGTTTGTGTGCCTGCTGCTCCAGTGATCCCTCTAAGGATTGGGTTGCTGTGAGCTGGATTGGCCACTGTTGGAAACAGGATGCTGGGCTTGATGGACCCTTGGTCTGACCCAGTATGGCATGTTCTTATGTTCTTAAGCTTTTTGCATCAAAGAAAGTAGTGCTCACAGGGTAATGAAACCAAAGGGGTAGATTTTCAAAGGGTTGCGAGCGTAAGATACACGTGCAACCCCCGAAAACCCCCCTGAGCGCGTTGACCCTGGATTTTATAACATGTGCATGTAGATTTGTTCGGGCGAAAAAATCTATGCCTGCGCGCATGCTATAAAATCTGGCCCAAAGATTTTTGCTCACAACCCAATCCTTAGAGGGAACATTGCTGCCTGCCCTTGCCATGGCTGCAAACTGCCTCACACTCAGCTGCCCTCTATGTTCACAAACTGGCACACATTAAATGATCTAAAAAAAAAAAAAGAAGAAGAAAGGTGCGGAGTCCCATGTCACGTGGCGCAGCTCAGCATTTTCTGCTGCCTCCCTTGTGCTTTGGTGACTACTTGAGCAAGGTCCTCCTCTTTCGACGATGCTTATGCAGAGCCCAGCTGCTTTGCTTTGTGGTGTTTCGCTCCCACTTGTCTTGATGCCTGCCTCCAAAATAAAGTATGTAAAAAAATAAAAACAGCAGCAATGTCAGAAAGCCTCGATTCCTGTACCTGTGTCCCCTTTGCTGCTACCTGCTTGGCCATTTGTCTCAGCAGCCCGCGGGAGGGGAAACGGCCAGGCGGGGACTCGTGCTGTGAGAGAAAAAAAAGCTGAGTCTGCAGAGGGTCTGGGATGTTAGTGAGGGGGTGCGAGGTAGAACGGGACAGCCGCACCCTGCAGCAGAGATGATTTTAAGGCAGCAGTAGGCCAGCAGCTCACACACACTGTGGAGTTTGACTGGGGCAAGGCAGGGCAGCTGCTGGGGTGAGGAGCAGAGCAGAAGACCGGGAAGGCATTGAGCAGGCAGGCTCCATTCCAGTGGCAGCACTGCCTGCAGTGATACTCCTGCTGGAACATACTGAATATGCAGTGGCTCCTCCCCCTCCTGGAGAAAGAGAGAGCGAGACATTGGGGTGGGTGGGGGTAAGACAGTAAATGAAAAAGACCGGTCCTGGGTGGGGGAGTTCATAGTGACTGCCGAGAGAGAGAGACTGCCAGGGGGCAAATGTTGTGCAAATGTAGGAGGCAGGCTGTAATGCTTCTGGGAGTGTAGCATGTTTGCCAGCTTCCAAGAAATGTTATCAGTGATACACTCTCTGCCACTTTGGGAATTCTGACCCTTGTTTCCCTCTTCTGCTGCATTTGAAATCACCAGAAAGGTCAGACACCAAGGGGACCCTCTGTCTCCCATGACCTTTTCGATGATTTGACCTGTGCTGTGCCTTTGGGGCAGGGAGGGAGGGGATGCACCATCTCATCCCTCGCCTCAGACAGCAGATTGCCTTTAGCCACCCCTGGGTTAAAGTTTTCCATTCAAAAGCCACTTTTAGAGAGTCAATGATGCTTTTAAAATGTTTTGGCCTACCTTAACATCTACATTGACATACGCTGCAGAAGGATTTAGCATCTGTCAGCTATGCTGCCTGTGTGTTATTCAGCCCATTCACCATCTGGTTTGTAGTCTCACACGGCTCACCCCACCTTTCAGCAGTTACTCCTCCCCCAGTGTGACATAATCTCGGGGCGTGGAGCTACAAGAGTGAGCCGTGAATAACAGAGGATTCTCCATTTGTCTGCTTTGGTGCCCGTATGTTATTCAGCCCATTGACCATTAAGAGGGTTATCCTGGAGCTTGCATCCATCAGTGGTGACCCTTCTCCCAGTGGGACATCATTTGGGTGGGGGGGGGGGGGGGCGGTAGGGCTATAAGAGCAAGCTGTGATTGCTGGCATGTTTGATATGCTGACTGTGCATTATTCATACCATTGACCATCTGGAGAGCTATCCCAAAGCTTGCTACAGTATCTCACTATCTCACAAGGACCATCCTGCCCTTCAGTAGTGACTCTATCCCCAGTGTGACATCATCCAGGGGCATGGGGGTTATAAGAGCGAACCACAAACGCATGAGAATTCAGTTCACCATCTGCCTGTTACACTGCCTGTGTGGTATTCAGTCTGTTGACCACCCAGAGGGCTATTCCAGAGCTTGCTACATCATCTTGAGATCTTGCACAGACCATCTCACCCTTCAGCAGTGACTTCATCCCCAATGTGACATCATTTGGCAGCGAGGGGCTAAAATAGCACTCCATGAACACTGGAGGTGCTTATTCTGGAGAGGTGTGCACCTTGTGCGCATCTCATTTTGTGCCATTTCCTCCTGTGCTTGATTGTCATCTCAGGATACTTTACTCCTGTTTGACTGATGTTTACACTATGACTATGGAATCTTTTCCATTGACCTTGACAATCTAGATCTTTATCGGATGCAAAAGATATGGTCCAGTTCCACCACAGTGACATATCAATTTGCTTCTCTCAAGGTCAGCTTTAATTTCTATTCCTATGTGATATCTTAATGTATTACCTCTTACCACATCATTAACCATCTTACTAATAAATGCACAGTCCATTTCCAAGTAATTGGTTTTGATTCACAATTTACTAATGTGTTGTAAACGAGACTATCCCTGTATCACAGAGACTTAGGCCACTGGCGGTGATACCCTTGTGTTAAGACAATGTAGTCCCATAGATTAATCCTAAGAAGAGGGGGCCTCCTCATGATATTTATAAACTCATTGAAATTAAATAAATATCTGGTTTCTGATTCTCCTCCTGATGAGATTATATTGCTTATCTCTAAGGACTTTAATATTTGTTTAACATATTGCCCTCCTAGCTTATTATCTCATAACATTTCACCCTTATTTGAATTCTTATTCTGACCCAATATTAACTGAAGACAATAGTTCTGTGGGATTTTAATGTACATGTTGACTGTTCAAGTAAACATGCTGTTTGTTAGTTGTTATTGAATATGATGGCAGCTTGAGGGTGGGAACAAACCTGTTACACCCACAAAGTGGAACATACCCTAGATCTAATTTTTTTTAATCTGTCAATTTTTTCTATAAGCCTGGCAAACCTACAGGTTTCTAAAATGCCCTGGTCAGATCATTCAATAATTAATCTCCTCGTTGAACCTAATAAACAGTCCACAAGCTACAAACTTGAACACATGAGCCCTGAACAGTGTAAAGTGAAAACAGCACCGTTTTTGTCAAACCTTGAGACAGACATTCTCAAGTCATTTGTTGATAATTGGCATCATTCCATTCAGGCTGTGGTGAATGATTTGGCCCTATTAAGAGACTTAAGAAAATCAGGCGTAAAACAAATGCTCCCTGGTTTACCTTTAAATTATATATGTATGAAACAATCACCATCCATCTCTACATTATGTATTTTCAATTATGTAATTGCCTCACACAAGTTTTGTGATTTAGTGAATGTTGTTTTTTTGTTCGCTTTATAGTTACTCTCACTATACAGGAGAATTCTTTTGTACCCTGGTTTACCCAAGCAATTACTATTTAAAAAAAGCATTCTCCTTAGGGCTGAAGCCCGTTACAGGAAAGCCTCCACCACAGAAAATCTTGAGTTATATAAATTACAACTTTCACAGTACAGACAAACCATTAATTCTGTTAAAAAGTCATATTACAGTGAAAGAACTAAAGCTTCTGGAAGCAGTGCTCATGAACTGTTTTTTTTACGGTTAACCAGCTTGTTCATCCATCTCTAGTTTCTAGTCTGCTGCCTTCTGCAAAGCAGAACTTTGTGAATCCTTTGCTACTTTTTTTTATTTCTAAAGCTTCCAACGTATGTGCTTTTTATAATTCTATGCGTATGCAGAATAATTGTTCAAATGTTCTTGAAGTATAATGAGATAACAATCAGCAAAAAAAAGAGAGGTAAATTTTCCAGTGATACATAAACTTCAAACTTGATAACAAATCTTCTTGTGCAAACAATTCATTAATGCCTCTTGCCTTGCAATGGGCGGCAGGCATTTTCAATGTTATGTACACATGTTCATATCATATATCAATTTCTTAATGCTTTTGCCACTCTTTCAAATCAAAATAATAAAATAACACATATCTCTAATCTGTACTTGCATACATTACATGACTTATCTAAGATCCACTCAAAAATTGTTGTTAATATCTAACTGGAAAAAAAAAAGTCTCAATATAGGCCTATATTGTGTAGACCTCAGGGGTCACAAATAATCTTTAATATTTTTGCTTCTAAAATGATTAAAATATGGAGGCCAGTTTTCATATGTTCCCCAGACTGAAATTGTACAAATAATAAATAATTAATTTTTTTCTACCTGTCCCACTGCTCCTTTCAAAATCTACCATGATGACATCACCCCAGTCCTTAAATCCTTATGTTACCTCCCAGTACACTGGCGAATACAATAAAAAACAGCAGTGATCATTCACAAGTGCAAAGTGATGCATAAAGGGAAAATTAACCCTGGCTGTAGATACACAATGTTAGGTTCTATCTTAGGAAAGAGATCTAGGTATCATAGTAAATAATACAGGAAAGAGATCTAGGTATCATAGTAAATAATACATTGAAATTGTCAGCCCATTGTGCTGTGACGATCAAAAAGCAAACAGAATATTAGGAATTATTAGGAAGGGAATGGTTAATAAAATGGAAAATGTCATAATGCCTCTGTATCGCTCCATGGTGAGACTGCACCTTGAATACTGTGCAATTCTGGTCACCGCATCTCAAAAAGGATATAGCTACACTGGAGATAGTGCAGAAAATGATAAGGATGCATGGAACGGCTACCTTATGAGGAAAGGCTAAAGCAGTTAAGGCTGTTCAGTTTGGAGAAGAGATGACTGAGTGGGGATATGATAGAAGTCTACAAAATCATGAAAGCACTTTTGTTCTTATGTTCTAAGTTAATGTAAATCAGTTATTTAATCTCTCAGATGAAGGACAAGGGGGCACTCCATGAAGTTAGGACGTAGCTCATTTAAAACAAATCAAAGAAAATTCTTTTTCACAGAGCATAGTTAAGCTCCGGAATTAATTGCCAGTGGATGTGGTTACAGCAGTTAGTGTACCTGGGTTTAAAAAAGGTTTGGATAAGTTCCTAGAGGAAAAATCCATAAACTGCTATTACGGTAATTAATAAGTAATAGTAGCTTGTGATTTATCTTATGTTTAGGTACTTGCCAGGTACTTATGACTTGGATTGGCCACTGTTGGAAACAGGATGCTGGGCTTGATGGACCCTTGGTCTGACCCAGTATGGCATATCTTATTTTCTTATGTTCCTCAAAAATGTTATTTCACTAAGGATCAGTTCAACCCTAAGAGTATATACTCTACCTTGTATGCTCTACTCTTCCAGCCAATTTCTCTTTGATATTCCCTCCCCAAAGGCAGAGGGAGATCATTTTTGATCTTTCGTCCCATTCTGTGGAATTCCATTCCTTCCAATATCAATAAGACAAAGCTTACAAAAAACTCCTCAAGACATTCTTATTTCCCAAAACATTTGCTGCAATAGATTAGACCAGTGGTTCCCAACCCTGTCTTGGGGACCCCCCAGCCAGTCAGGTTTTCAGGATATCCACAATAAATATGCATGAGAGTAAATTTGCATGTTATGGAGGCAATGCATGCAAATTTCCTCTCATGAATATTCATTGTGGATATCCTGAAAACCTGACTGGCTGGGGGGTCCCCAAGACAGGATTGGGAACCACTGGGTTAGACTGTGGTTTCTCCATATATGTCAGCCATGTTATCAGGGTGACCCTTCTGCTAACTACATCCTGTATCTGCATATTGCATTCTTACTCCGGAGATGTATTGTTGGCAGCACAAATGATGATCTGTCTCTATAGTTTTGTTAGAATTTGAAATATGTATATTTTTTATTGTACCCTGCCCCAAAATTGTTGGAGGAGTGGGTAACAAAAAGGTCAATTAATTAATTATATGGCATGCATACTGCATCTCTTATCCTACTGTCAGAATAGTATTACTTGAACACACAGCCTTTGTCCCCCTCTCAAACCTCATCTACTTCTACATATGTGCAAGTCCTGTTTCATACAAGTGCCTTACATATAACCAAAAAGACCGCACACATTCATGGGGCTATGGACCCTGAGAATTGTAGGATTTCAGAGAGCCCTTGTGTGTGCAGCCCCAGGCAAAGCTTTGCTGATGAAATGAGCTGGTAAAGTGATTTGGGAGAGGAATAAAAAAGAAGAGCAAAACCCTGTGTAACTCCTTTTTTGGAAGATTATAGCTCCTAAGAGCACACAAGAAATGTATATCTTCTGGGGCTGCTCCGGATAATGCTTCCATCCCACACTGACTCTTAATCCCTGAGGGGACTCATTTTATTGGGGGGAAGCTCTCACCTATGGCCCTATGGCCCAGATGATGAGAAAAGGTCCCATGATATGACAGGTTGTAATAACTCAGACAGGACCAAGTCTGATGTTAAAATAAAAGGTTACTGATGGTACATATAAGATTTTGAGTAGTATATACTCAAAAGGTAGCATTTTTCAGTAAAGTTGAGGACACTTCCAATAGGATTCCCGCACAGCTGTTGGGAGAGTTGTACACATTTAAAATCAGTATGGGCTCTAGCCAGAGGTCTGGATTAAGGATTAAAATCAGTATGGGCTCTAGCCAGAGGTCTGGATTGGTGTCCTTAATCCAGACCTCTGGCTAGAGCCCATACTGATTTTAAATGTGTACAACTCTCCCAACAGCTGTGCGGGAATCCTATTGGAAGTGTCCCCAACTTTACTGAAAAATGCTACCTTTTGACATCTTCTTCCTAGTCACCCAGCCTGTCCTGGTCCTTTGAGTGGAAATCCAGATGGGCTTTCCTGATCTTGTTCTTCCTTTCTTTAATTTAATTGTTTTTTCATCATTTATCCTCTGTTGTTTCTGGGGTGCTTCTCTTAAGGAAAAGTCAGTGGGATCAGGTTATTATCCCTGCGCTGAAATCCCAGTGGGGAGGGGAATCCAAAAGCCTTCCTACTCTTCTTAAATCCAAACAATACCTTGAAGCTTAAACTGGATATCTTCTCTGCTTTCACTGTCTCTCGCAGCAGGATCCAACACTGGTGCTTGCCTACCTAGGGTTTAGAGTAGGCTCACAGGTCTTTGAGAGCCCTTTTGCCCCAAAGGGTATCAGATTTACAAATCTATCTCTGGTTAATTATAAGAAGGATCCTCAGGCCCTGGGAGGTGTCGCTTCTAACATAAACTCCTTTGGGTGAAGCTTGGAAGCCCCACCAGAGTGTGGAAAAAATTCATCTTTGTTCCTTGATTTCTCTCTAACTGATTCTCACAGTGTAATAAAATGGCTGGGCTAAATAGTACTGAGGCATCCAATTCAGAACATCCAGGTGGAAGCGATTGAGGGGTATGGATGCCTACTATTGTCCACTAGAGACTGCTTTTGATTGAGTTGGAAACACAAAGAAGCAGGAGGAAACTGCAGAGGCTAAGCAACCACTCCCTCACCCCCCCCCCAAAAAAAAAAAAAGAAAACTTTAATGAGTTTATAGGCCTGCCTGCACTATCTGGCATAAACTATATTATTGACATAATTTCATGAGGGTCATTATTCCTTTCCAGGTATGCAAATTTGTTCTGCTGACATCAGCAACATGTGAAATTAGGTGGAGGAAGTGCATAGAAGAAAATATGGCATACACTCAATGAGAAAATAACTATATTATCTCATCTAAATGTTTAATAAAATTGCATCAAAATCAATGCAAAACATATACAATATCCTATCTACACATATTAAAAACTATCTATCTCACTCATAAAATCATACGTTCATTCCTCACAAAAAATGCAATATCAAAAATACAAATGATATGAAAGATATACAAACATAGTATCCTAAATCACTCTTCAAAACGAATATTTCAATATATTTTCCTAAAGAGTATCATTTCAAATTTATTCATCTGGCATACTTCTTCATATCACAACACAGAAGCAACTCTTCTCAATAAACAAATGCGTTTGGATTACATTAATATTTGAGGTGGCCCCTGATGTGTTAGGAAGTGCTAGGAGAACGGTTCTGTTTTCCAGGGGAATGTGTGTTCTTGGACCACGGCTTGACCCCAGAGGAACTCTGAAGAGGTGCCGCAGCAGGTGAGGCATGCCAGAGCATGGGCTGGGCAGGAGCGAGGCTGGACTGAAGATAACGATGGAATCCGGAACAGGAACAAGGCTGGAGCGAAGACAGGATGACTGAAGAGACTGACCCTCCACTGGACCTGCACGCTTCGGGAAGACCATCAACGCAATGGTGGTCTTATGAACAGACCTCCGACCGTTCCAAGCCCTTTCGGACCTGCCGCTGGTAATGGCAAGAAGCGGCAGGCCGGATGGAGGCCAGGGCAGCAAAGATTCAAATGAAGACTCAGAAACAAGGTACGTGGATGCACAGATGAAGACTCAGGAACAAGGTACTTGGATGCACAGACGGAGACTCAGGATCGAGGTACTTGGAGGCACAGACAGAGACTCAGGAACAACGTACTTGGAGGAAGTTTCAAGGTAATCAGAAGACTCAAGCAAGGTTCAAGGTATTCAGGAGAGTCAAGCAAGGTTCAAGGTATTCAGGAGAGTCAAGCAGAGTACTGGGTTGAGACTGCGACGCAGCGTGCCTACACAGCCCACTCACGTGACTGGTTGTGGATCACGCTGGACTCAAAGTAACCTCCAGACGAGATGTGGAGTAATGAAAGGAACATGTCTCAGAAGCTGTAGAGGCCTGTACCGGGGCGCGCCCTACACAGCTGCCAGTGGCTGGTCGTGGACCACGCTGGAATGGCACAGGTACTAGCAGAGTCAGTCTTTGGCATGGACGGAGCAAGCACAAGGAACTCCTTAGACCAGGGACAAGGATACAGGTGGAAGTCTCCCAGAGGCTTGTGCTGCAGAATTGAAGAAGGCATTGCACCACAAGGTGCTCTACACAGCCCCCCCGTGGGGCTGGTCACGGACCATGACGTGGCATGCCAGGAAGGGTGGCAACGAGGAACCAGGGGTCAGGACAACTGGACTGGAACATGAACATCAGGAACTGGAAGACAGACATCAGGACTGACCATGGACAACAGGAACAGGAGACAGACATCAGGACTGGATCACGGACATCAGGACTGGAACACGGACATCAGGAACGGATCGCAGACTTCAGGACGAGACGTGGAGCTCTGACAGGAAACAAAGAACACAGGACCTTGAAGAAGAGCTGGAACAGAGAAGACTTCTGGAGCGAAGACAGGAACATCCAGGAGCATCTAATTCCTTGTGAAGGCAAAGCTGGAATGAACACTGGACCCTTTTGTAGGGCTGAAGGGGACTATGCCCAGGGAGGAGCTAGCAGAGGGCCACACCTGGCTGGCCCTTTAAAAGAAGGAGAGAGGCGCGTGCCCGCACCTATGGAAATCCAGGAGAAGAGAGCAGGATCGTTGGTGGCATCCTCCCAGCCACGTGGAAGGCCCAGCAAGCGAGACAGACAGCGGAAGCAGCCCTGCCGTGACGCTGGAGGGAAAGCAGGCTGCAGGAGTGGCTCCATGCCACAAAGAAGGTCAGGAGAAGTGCTGGCAGGCTGCAGGCAGGGATGGCCTCCCTGCCGGGAAAGGATCCCGGCATCGGCGAGGACAGCTCCCTGCCATCTGAGGACCCCGGAGGAAGCATCGGGGAGCAGGAGTGGCATCAGCCGTGAGGAGAGGTTCCCAGTGGGGCTCAGCCCTGCAGCGCAGGGCAGGAAGGAACGCGGCCTCCATGCCGCGGAGGACGATGTCGGCAGTGGACTGCCGTGCCGAAAACAGTTGTGGGGCAGAGAGGTGAGTCAGCGGCCCGACTGGTCGTGAAGGTAGGGAACCTGCCTGGGCTCCTAGTGGGCAGGTTCATAACATGACAATGGCTGTGATGGCAAACATGGCCCATGTTGGGCATCTGGGCATTTTTGTGAACGCCAGTTTGGGAGCTAAGTATTTTTAATTTTTTTCATGTAGGGTACAATAAAATACAAAAAATGAATTTTTGGTTTCATTAAATTGGCGCAATAAAAATGTGGGTAATAAGTTGGAAAACATTTAAGAGGAAATGATAAAATGATTATAACTAGTGCCGTGACAGCTGATACTGTTTGGGGCCCATTGCGGGCGAGAGACAGTGGATTAAAATAATAAGGCATTATATTTAATATATTATGATATCGTTGTCCTCTGGTAATAGGAATTGATGAGTTGTTTATAGGGATAGTGATTGTTTTCCTCTCTTTTCTATGCATTTGATACTTCTTCATATCACATAGATACAAATGTGATATGAAAAAGACGGTTATTTTCTCATTGAGTGTATGCCATATGTTGATATAGGAGAAAATATAATCAGTACCTTCATTGTGATTGTTACTAGAAAATATTTATAGTGTCATGTCAGTGCAAAAAAACCATAAACACTTGCCCACAATCATTTGTCTTACTCCCTTATTTAAATATGTTCTCAAACATTTACATGACCGTGTTTTATAGGAGAAAATGGGGAAATGTACAATTGGATAAAGGTTATAAAGTACTGCATTACTAAACATTTGTTCCTCATATCAATTCATATATATGTCAGAATTGTTAAAAAAAGAAAACTGAAGAAAGGGGAAAAACCCTTCACAGATATGTGTATATATAGAAACTTATGCTATCTGTCACACCACAATGGAAAAGTATCTCATGATAAGTGTTCCCAGAAAGCCATAAGTACTACTATGCTGCAGTTAAACTTTAATTCTTAATTCACAGCACTTGAATCTTACCAAAGAATTAATACTTTTTACCACAAAAGAATGCAGACTATATATAAGATAACTTGACATCCCCCATTTCTCTTCCTGTTGCACTGCAAAAGCACCAGAACAAATGGATACTAATAACTAAGAGATCCATATTCAGACACAGTCAGGCTGGATAAAATTATCCAGCTAATATTGGAGGCATATTCAATAATACAACCACACTATTGAATACTGATGCCTATCTTAAAGTTAGTCCACTAACTATATCCAGCTAACTTCGGGACAGCTTTTTGGTCTAACCAGATTAAAGTTATCCAGCTAACTCTGAATATCGAAATTAACCAGATAACTTAGCCGGCAAACTCAACTTCTCCTAGTTTCACCCCTGGAATGCCCCTAACTTATCTAGCTGAATTCTAGCTGTCTAACATATTAGCTGGATAGAAGCTGAAATGTGCACAAATATTAATTTAGCCAACTAACTTCTGACTTCGCTGTCTAAATGCTTTTGAATATGGACCTTTAAAAAAGAGCAGCTAGTGGAGGCCTAGTGTCTCAGGAAAGGATAATTGTTTGCAGAACTATAATTTCATTCAATTCTAAGATTCCTGGAAAGGTTGGGGGAGGGGACAAGTGAGACATTGAAGTTCTAGGCTACAACAAATGACCCAAAAGAGCAAGAAGCCCCATAAGCCCACATTTAATTACGGGGAAATGAATATATTCATTTATAAAGTAATCTGACATTTGCCACAGCTCTGTGGGTAACACTATAGAATCATAGAAACATAGACATGATGGCAGAAAAAGACCAAACGGTCCATCCACTCTGCCCAGCAAGCTTTCACTTTTTTTCCCCCGACACTTATCTGTTTCTCTTGTCCCTTGTAAGTGACTTTTTATTCTATTTCCCTTCCACCCCCACCATCGATATAGCTAGCAGTGCTGGAGCTGCATCTAAGTGAAGTATCTAGCTAATTGTTTAGGGGTAGTAACCTCCATCATAGCAAGCTACTCCCATGCATGTTTATCCAGCCTGTGCAACTCAGTCCTTGTTGGTTGTTGTCCGAATATAAATCATCTTTTCATCATTCCCCCAGCTGTTGAAGCAGAGAACTATGCTGGATATCATTGAAAGTGAAGTATCAGGCTAATTTGGTTTGGGGTAGTAACCGCTGTATCAAGCAGCTACGCCCCTGCATTTTTGTGGATGCAAATCCTTTTTTTTTTCCAATTCCTCTTGCTGTTGAAGCATAGAGCAATGTTGGAGTCGCATTAACCGTGTGTATGTTTATTTAATTAGGATATTAATCTCCAGGTAGTAGCCATCATTCCCGCAAGCCGCCCCCTTGCCTCTTCACTTCATTCACATCCTCTATACTTTATGGATCCACAGTGTATATCCCACACCTCTTTGAAATCCTTCACAGTTTTGGTCTTCACCACTTCCTCCGGAAGGGCGTTCCAGGCATCCACCACCCTTTCCGTGAAGAAATACTTCCTGACATTGGTTCTGAGTCTTCTTCCCTGGAGTTTTAAATCGTGATCCCTGGTTCTGCTGATTGTTTTGCAATGGAAAAGGTTTGTTGTTGTCTTTGGATCATGAAAATCTTTCAAGTATCTGAAAATTTATTGTACATTGACAACACTATTAAAGAGCAGATTTGGAGGTAGATGCTAACTGTTATTAATAGCATTTGTGTAGCATGTAGGGAGCTGGAGGAACTTAAAGAAAAAAAAATGTGATATCACAAGTGGTTTGTAAGGCCACCAGGTTCAGAAGCCCTGGAAGGGACGCTTCTCACCCTGAACAACTCACACCTCTAGAAGACATTGTTGCTGAAAATACTAGAGATGTGAATCGTGTGATCGATCGTCTTAACGATCGATTTTGGCTGGGAGGGGGAGGGAATCGGATCGTCGCAGTTTGGGTTTTTTAAATATCGTGTAAATCGTGTAAATCGAAAACCGGCACACTAAAACATCCCTAAAACCCACCCCGACCCTTTAAAATAAATCCCCCACCCTCCCGAACCCCCCCCAAATGCCCTAAATTACCTGGGGTCCAGAGGAAGGGTCCCGGTGTGATATTTTACTCTCGGACCTCCGTGCATTGTAGAAATGGTGCCGGCGCTACCTTTGACCTGTCATACAGGTCAAAGGTAGCGCCGGCGCCATTTTGTTTTTTTGTCCCCCGACGTCAGGAGCGTAGGAGATCGCTCCCGGACCCCCGCTGGACCCCCAGGGACTTTTGGCCAGCTTGGGGGGGCCTCCTGACCCCCACAAGACTTGCCAAAAGTCCAGCGGGGGTACGGGAAAACGATTCGCGGTAGGAGATCGCTCCCGGACCCCTGCTGGACTTTTGGCAAGTCTTGTGGGGGTCAGGAGGCCCCCCCAAGCTGCCCAAAAGTCCCTGGGGGTCCAGCGGGGGTCCAGGAGCGATCTCCTACGCTCCTGACGTTGGGGGACAAAAAAACAAAATGGCACCGGCGCTACCTTTGTCCTGTCATATGACAGGTCAAAGGTAGTGCCGGCGCCATTTCTACAACGCACGGAGGTCCGAGAGTAAAAGATCACACCGGGACCCTTCCTCTGGACCCCAGGTAATTTAAGGCATTTTGGGGGGGTTCGGGAGGGTGTGGGATTTATTTTAAAGGGTAGGGGTCGGTTTTAGGGTTGTTTTAGTGTGCCAGTTTTCCCGCCCTCCCCCTTCCCCCGATTTACGATTTTTTAACGATAAATCGGGGGAATTGTTATTGTATCGCGGCTCTAATGATTTTTGACGATTTAAAATATATCGGACGATATTTTAAATCGTCAAAAAACGATTCACATCCCTAGAAAATACTGTTCTTGAGAAGGCTACTCAAGAGCTGTATAAATCCATCCAATCTTGTATTGGCCACAGACAAGTGTGAGTAGAACATTCTGCTATTATAGCATAATGATGACTTGGCTGGAACACAAGTTATCTACTGGTAAACCCACAAAGACACAAAAATAAACTGATAAGCATATCAGAATTTGGAACACATTAGAAATGGGATGCTCAGTGGATTCCAATATTTTACCAAATTCCTTCAGTTACACACAACCTAGAAGTAGTGTTTTACTGTATCTACTCTTTTTATAGCTAAGAACAGCTTAGGATGTCCTCTTTTTCTATAGGCATAGACTTGTGATGCTACCACTCCCTGGAGGAATCACAGGAAACAACCACTCTCCAATTTCTCCCCCATACAAACCCCTTCTTTCTCCAGTATAACTTGAAACAAGCATTGCTTCGTATGTTATTTTGTGGCTGAATGAAATCCCAGATAGATAAAGCACATATAAATTTTTGTCAGTTATAAAAAAAGCATACAACAGTTTAAATGGAATATTATGTCTAACAGATGACTTTTTTGGTAGATCACACTGATGACGAGATAACTATGCAAGACACTATAGCTTCTGAGGTTGATGATGCCATAGAAAATATCACTTCCTACTCAGCTTTCATCTTCTGCACAAGATCTACACACTGCACAGTTCTTAGCTCCCTTCTCTCCTCAAGTAAAGGATGAAGGAGTTATAGCCATTGCAGGATAAGGATGATACCTCTACATTCCTCTAATGAGAGAATGGGTCCATATTTGCCCAGATTCCCATTTTCCTCCAACATTTCCATGGCCCAGTCCTTGAGGGCATAAACATAAATGGGTTTTCAGAAAATCCATAATGAGTATGGATGAGATAGATAATGCTATAGATTACCTACTCCTGATGCCTAAGAACCAGTATGATTCTTTGGCCAAGAAGGAGGACTTCAACTGAGGAATATGCAGCTTTACAGGCCTCTTGCTGTAGTAATGGTATAGATGCACCAGCCAATAATTACGGCACTACTTCTGCTACCTCTATCCTTCAAGTTTCACATCTGCCTCCTAGGCCTTATGCTTGTAGAAAGCAACTGGCTTTTACAGAGGTTCACAAGAGAAAATGTAGTTTTAGGGAGAGATAGGACCCTCATTCAAAAGTTTAGTACTTTCTACTGCAAACTCCCTGTTCCACAAACACATATTTCATATCATCTTCTGAGGCACCCCTTTTTCATTCTTTTTTCTATTTAAAGGCTAATGGATGGTAGCCTAATTACAGTTTGCTTCCTTACATAGTTCTGTTCTGCATCTTTTGCTAGTAGTTAAGCCTCATAAAAGCAACCCTATATGTATTGAGAAGCTATACTAAATTAGATACTCAAATGGTTTCCCTAATGGTTAGATGCCAGGATCTTTAGGCAGCTGTGGACAAAGTCTTTCCTTGTTGCCAAAGATGTCTTCAATGAGCTGTGTTTTGCCTTCAAAGTTCTTTTCTGCTCTACACATTCAGAAGGTAAATTAGTTTGGTTAATGTGATGTAGAAAGACAAACTGACTCTCAGTGTGGGCAGGCTTTAAATGAGTACTTTGGATGTGAATCGAGTGTTCCATATTTTTCAAATGATTGGAACAATGAGGATGCATGATCAGTAGGGATGTGCATTAATTTCAAACCAAATGGAAAAACAAAACGAATAAGTCCATGTTTGGTTTGAGGCAACAAAGCCAAATGGTCTTGGTCTCTTAAAAAATTAGAATCCTTTTTTTGACTTTGGTATCATTAAAGTCTATGGAGGAAGCAAAGCAATGCATTTTCTGTACACCAAGTCAGACAGATCAGAGTTTATTTGGGATGGGACAATGAAGGAGCAGGACCAATCATGTCAAAGCCCTTTTTCAGCCAACCTATCCCATCTGGTAGCTGCACATCATGAATTCATCATTTTTTTAGGTGAAAGTAAAACTATGAGCACTTATCAGTGACCATTTTGTAGGGATGCGCAGACAAAATGTTTATGTTCATAAGTCCATAAGTCGAAAAGGGGGGTCATTTTCGGTCAATATGGACATATGGAGAATTCCATAAGTTGAGTCTATGTCCATACGTGCACCGGTTCCCTAAATAAAAATTTAAACCCCTCACCCTCCTTAATCCCCCCCCCAAGACTTACCAAAATTCCCTGGTGGTCCAGCGGGGAGTCAGGAAGCCATTCCTCTATTCCTTTGCAAGGAGCACGTGACGTCCGCGTCACGTCGGAGTGACGCGGCCGTCACGTGGTCCACCGCGGTTCCGCTCCCGGACCCCTCGTTGGACACAAACGGAACTTTTGGCCAGCTTGGAGGGGCCTCCTGACCTCCCCAAGCTGGCCAAAAGTTCCGTTTGTGTCCAACGAGGGGTCCGGGAGCGGAACCGCGGTGGACCACGTGACGACCACGTCACGTCGGAGTGACGTGACCTCCCCAAGCTGGCCAAAAGTTCCGTTTGTGTCCAACGAGGGGTCCGGGAGCGGAACCGCGGTGGACCACGTGACAGCCGCGTCACTCCGACGTGACGCGGACGTCACGTGCTCCTCGCAAAGGAATAGAGGAATGGCTTCCTGACTCCCCGCTGGACCACCAGGGAGTTTTGGTAAGTCTTGGGGGGGATTAAGGAGGGTGAGGGGTTTAAATTTTTATTTAGGATCAACGATCGCGATTTCCAACATATTCAACATAGCTATGTTGAATAAGTTGGAAATCCGATCGTTTTCGCCTCATCACTTTTTTAAGTTAAAAAAAAAAAATAAGTAGCGTTTTACATATAAGTTCAAAACGAATGCACACCCCTACCATTTTGTTCCATCATTCCTCTGATGGATCTCAGAGTTGGAAGGCACTAAAGAAACATTGTAATATTAAAGCTACAACCCTTTATGGATCTGTTTTAATAAATTCCATCTTGTAACTGGCATCAAGATGCAAATGTGACAATGGAAGAAGAAGAGAAAAAGTTCCTCCTCCTTCAGAGAAACTTGCTCTAGACCACCCCCCCCCCCCCCCACACACACACACACACACACATACCCCACCACCACCCATAAACTGCAGACAAAAGTGAAATCAGATTTAAATTTCCATGACTTGATTAGCAGGTGCAAAACCATGCATACATGTTAGATAAGAATCTGCTTATAAAATCCTTGAGTATTCTCATGCTGACTGACCCCACCTTGGAACGTCCTTGAAATGGCCACTTTCTTGTGCATACTTGCGGCCTTTTAAAAATTCACTTAGCCTGCATAAAAGCTACTCACAAGCATATAATTCAATTTTGGTGCACAAACGCTGCAAGTCTTTCAAAATGCATCTCTTAATGTATGTTGGGTAATGTTGGTAAGGCTGTCAGTGTTATCATATGGTTATTATAGCACATTATATTCATGGTCTAAAGATTTCATGCTATGTTGATGATTGGTATCATCTTTTTCTAAACCACTTTGAATATGTTGGAGTATTGATTTCTAAAGGTGGTGTTTAAATGAATAAAATGAAATGTAAAGCTGTTTTCTTCCTCCAACCTAAATGTGCCCACAGGAATGCCTCTTTTTCCCACAGCTAAAAGTATGTGAGCTATGGATTTTTAGTTGCATTTGACAAGGAAAAGTTTCAATCAGGCCATTTTACTTGAGTAAATACCTATTTAACTGCATAGATGCGTTTACATATTGCCATCCTCAAGAATATCTCAAATGTAATCTCTGCATTCAAAAGCTTCATTTTATACTCCCATTAACTTTTTTTCCTCTTACAACATCTGGACCCTTTCTTATTCCCTTTCCAAAGAATAATTTTGTCCCAGATACATCTAATCCACCACATATCTGCTTAAATAAATGAGGACTACTCCACTATCTGCACTGGGTAGAATATTTGTCCTGCAGAAATGAATCAAAGTTAGTCTAGAATAGAGGAAAAAATCTGAGCCATGTAGGAGTCAACTTCCTGATTCCAGGCACTAAATAAATTATCCAGTATAAAAAAAAATATTTTCCCAATGTACTACTCATTTTCTTCTGTATTTATCTTCCACTATACTCTCCTGTATCAGATTTTATTAGTACAAACCACCCTTGGTCACTAGAGAAATATCTCTTGCAACTGTTAGAGATGAAAAACAAGGTTCAAATGTCACTATTTCATGAAAATATCCATTGTACTGCTTCTATTATCCCTTTGAAACTGTAACAACCAACATAATAATGAAAACATCTGTGTTTATAGACTACGAAAATAAATGGAAAAAATGTTATCTACATCTAAAATGAACATCTAAGATGAAATCTTGCTTGAAATTAGTCTAAATCATGAGAGTGAAGTGGAAAGTTTTAATATAATATAATATTCAGTGCAGGAATCTACAACTCATGATCTCATTAAAGCAACCATGAAAGGTTATGTGATGTGGTGATCCTGGGCGGACGTGTTTGTTCAGTCTCCGGGTGCCATATCCCAAACATCAAATTATATCCAACATATCCAGTGGCTAAAATAACTACTTGTTTAACTGGTATAAGGGTCATATTTCTATCGACAAGTACATACAAAAATCACTATTGAGAATGACCTTTAAAAGGGAAAAAAAGAAAAAGAGAAACTCCGGGTTATATACAACAAGATGGCTACTGATTCAGAGAAGCAGAATAACTCTCCCCCAAACAGTGAGTACTTTGCCAATTTAACTGTAACAGTAATGGCAGTGGTGGTAGCCACTTTAGATGGAAGACTCAACTGCATCTCAAATCAAATTTCTGACCTTACAGTGACGATCTCAGAGTTAGATCCAAGGCTAGACTCAATAGAAGGGAGAGTTTCTCTGCTGGAAGACCACTCACTAGCTCTTACCAACAAACTAGTGGCACTGGAGAAATTAGCAGAAAAAGAGGAAGACAAAATAGAAGACCTAGAAAATAGGTCTTGCATGAATAATATAAGATCGGAGGGCTTGCCGGTGATTATCAAGGACCAAAATTTGCTAACATTTCTGGAAAAATGGCTTCCTGAGTCCCTCAATTTGCCAGATTTAAGGAGTCCCTGAAGATTGAAAGAGCACACAGGTTTGGCAACAAATGAGACGGGGAATTGAGACCACATATTGTAATAACTAAAATCCTCAACTGGTCTCACAAACAACACAATATTTAAATTTATCACAAAAACCGGGAAATGGTTTACCAGGACAAACAGATTTATATTTTCCAGGATTACTCGACTAAAGTATCTCTTCAACGCAAATAATTAAATCTTCTATGTGCTACATTGGTGAAGAAACAGGTGAAATTTGCTCTACAATTTCCAACACGTCTACGCTTTTGGTATGAAGGTATGGTGCATGTTTTTACCACTCTGCAGGCTGCTAAAGCATTTATTGATCAGTTGCCCTGAACTATCTTCTGTTATAAAGTTGAATTTATAACTTTTTCAACCTGGTTTAATCATTTGCTCTTCACATCTGTTTTCTGTACTCAACAGGAGAACAATAAAGATCACTTCGATCATGGAGCTGAGTAGCATTTAATGTCGGGAGGAAGTTCTCTAAAGGAGACACCATTTTGTGCATACACATTCTACCATTTTCTCCTAGTTTCCTGTGGCAGAGACTGATGGACACTTTCTGAAACCAAAGCTATATTGCTCCTGGAAGAGTGACTGCCCGCTGAGGATGGAAAGATGTGATATTCGGTATATCTTTCTCAGCACTCATTTCCATGGGGGTTTCCAGAAGGGGTCATACTGGAGACAACTGATACCACAGCATCATTGAATTTTTATCCCTAGAATTCCTTTGGGGCTCAGAATGCAGAGACTTTGCAGACTGAGTGTAATTTTAAGATTTTACAAATTGCTGAATTGGATATGATTTGTTGAAGTTTACAATATGCAGACCATAGATTTGCAAAGGTTAAATAGTAATGAATGGAGTTTCATGGAATTAAGCATTCTTATGCTTTTTATTGCACTAGGGGATGGCCCCCATAAATGTTTTTGATGTGCCTCATGCTCATTTTGATAGAACATTTGTTTAGAGGAGAAGGGAGAGGGATAAATGTAAAGGAGGGGAAGGGGAGGGGAGGGGGATTCTTTACAGGGGAGGGGCTCAGAAGAGTGGAGATCTCAAAGTTTCTGAAGTATGAACATATTCAGTTGAGTTCAAATTGATTAACAATTGGATATCATGTTTAGGTAGTTTAAAGTCACAGGGTAAGGCAAGGCTGGGACCCCTACCCCTATTCATATGGTTACTTTTCCCTTTGTTTATTATTTTGTTTACAAGATGAGGAATAGGCTAAGGCTCATTTCATGGAATATCAATGGGTGGGGATTGCCTGTTAAGAGGAACATGGTCTTATCCACTCTGAAAAGGCATAAGGCTTCAATAGTTTGTCTACAGGAAATACATCTTTCCAAAATAGAGAGTCATAAATTGAAAAGGGACTGGGTGAGGGCATGCTTCTTTTCAGTAGCTAAAGGCAAAAAACCTGGGGTGACTATTCTTGTTAATAAGAATATTTACCTTCAAGAAGAGAAAGTGATACAGGATTCCAGAAGGAAGATTTGTAATCTTTATTGGCAAATTGAAAGGGAAGGAGGTCACCATTTGCAATCATTATGCTCCCAGTGAATATAACCATTCCTTTTTCAGGACCCTAATCAATTTGCATTTAGTGAATATAAGGGGATCTTTATAGCTGGTAATGTATTTTAATTGTGTGAATGACCCTGTGCTAGATAAATCCCCAGAGACTAGAAGGTTAAGGATCATGAAAGGGAAGGGGATTTCTTATATTTGCCATAAGTTTCAACGTCTGGATATATGGCAGACTTTATATCCTGAGGTTAAGGATTTTACACATGTTTCCAGGATGCATAACTCTATCTCGGATTGATTACATCTTAGTCTTGCAGGTTTTCTTCTAAAAAATTATTAAGGCTGAAATTTATCTACCGATGATCTGATCATTCAATGGTTTGGGTAGATTTTAAAATGATGGAGGAAGATAAGAGAGACAGAATTTGGAAATTTCCCAGTTTTTTTAAATGGAGATATAGATTTTCAATCCTTCCTCTCTAAGAAGTGGAAGGAATATGAAAACAACAATAAACAACATAGAGACTCCCCTACCCTCTTTTGGGAAATGAGTAAGGCTGTCTTAAGGGGGGAAATCATTTTATATTTGATTAATGGGGATAAAAGAATGAATAAATCTATAATTCTGCTAGAAGAGAAACTAAAACTTACGAAGGAAAAACTAGTAAGACAAGGGTCCAGAACACATAGAGAAGAGTATAAAAATATTCTGGAGATCTTAAATTTGATCCTTCATCAAAGGTCGCATAGGATGATGTGACATGCAGAACATAACTTCTTTTGTTTTTAAATAAAGCAGGAAGATACCTGGGTAATGCTGTTAGAATTTGGAGGGGGAAATCATTTATTGAAAAGCTTAAAGACAACCAAGGTAAGGAAGTTACAAATAGTTTAGATATTTGTGCAGTGCTTAGAACTTTTTAAGAAAAACTATATATAGAAGATAGTCCAGGAGGAAGAGGATAATCTTTTTCAAGGCCTGCATATACCAAGTATCTTGGGGTAACAGCTAGAATTTCTAAATAGGTCTAATCTGACCTATGAAATCTTACTCCAGGTCCTGATGGGTTCTCCTATGATTACTATAAGAGGTTAAGACATGCTATAGTAAGTTCCATGTGTAATTTCTTCACAGGGACCCTAAGAGATGATAGTTTTCCTCCAGGCTTTAATCAGGCACATATCACAGGGTTGGCCAAACCTAGGAAAGATCCACTTTTACCTGCTTCATATAGACCTATTTCCTTACTAAATTGTGATCTAAAGATTATCATCAAACTTTAAATGGACAGGTTGAGTTTCATAATTCTATCCATTGTTTCCAGTAATCAGGTGGGTTTTGTCAAGGGAAGGGCAGCCTGCTCTCATATTGTGAAATTAACTACAGCAATATCCTTGTGTAGGGCTAACAATATTCAAGTAGTGGCAATAGACTTTGATTCTGAAAAAGCCTTTGAAATGGTTTCCTGGCCATATATGTTTTCAGTTCTAAGTACTGTAATTATACAAAAACCCCCACTGCTCTCATTACACCACCTTTTGGCGACTCACTCCTTACATGACCTTCATAATAGGCATCATTGTGCGGCAACTCGTACCATTTTTTCACTCTGCCTTATTTTTAATCATCGGTCAGTCCATCTTTTTTATGTTTTTCTGTGCTTAATAATTAAAGTGCTCCGTGCTCTTTCAACTGTTTCAACGAAGTAATATTCCTCATGAAATAATTAAATATCACTTAACTTATAGTTCCAGTATGTAATGCTGTTAATGCCCAAGTTACACATCCGATAATATGTAGCAACGTGATACATCTCCACATTGCTGTGTCCGTGCCCGACACTGTACGGTGTTTCGGACGGGATCGTCCTTCTTCAAGGGCAATGTTCTGCGCCATAAAAAAAACTTTCATTAGACTCTGAATAGCTGTATTACCACTGTCCTAACATGCATAGCTACTTACTCAGTTTTTTCCACCATTGTTACTCTCAGCGTTTTTTACGATCTTCTCTTCCGGTTTGCCACTTCCCGCCACCATCTTTAAACCCCCTTGCGTAAGTGACGTAAACACGCGTCACTCTGATATTACAAAGAATACCACTCAATCATGCTATTCAAACCCGTTGGGCTCACAGTATGCATCCAAAATATCCATTGTTGCTCCTTTAAATTCAGCAAAGCATTCAGGTCACCACCACGTTGCTGCGATGTGACTACTTCTAAAACTCGCCATGTCAGCTGTTGAAAACAATGCTGTTTCTCTAGGCAATGGGCCACCATTGGAGCCATGATTTTACCTGTGGCTAAGCAGCTGCGATGTTCAATCAAACGCACTCGTATTTGCCGTTTTGTACGTCCTATGTAGTACAGGTTACAGGGGCAAACAATAATGTATATCACATGAGATGTATCACAACAGGAATATTGTCGTGATTTATGTGCTTTACCATATTTATCAATCCATAATTCACCCTCAATCACCTGACTACATAAGGAACAATGTTTACATTGCCAATGCCCGATGTTTTTATTTGTACTGCTCAAATTTCTAATGGTCAAGAAAGAGTGCGTAACTAGATCCCCCACATTTTTACCTCTACTATACGCTATGATCGGAGGTTCTTTGAAAATGTCATGAGTCTTCAGAACAGGCCAATGATGATGTATCAACTTAGCTATGTTACCTGACAAATTAGAGTAGGGAACAGTACACACTATCCTTGATTCTTCACTTTCTGATGGTTTATCAAGGAGCAACCATTGGCGTTCCGCATTATATGCTCGCTTGTAAGCTTTCTTAATGTATCTCACCGGATAGCCCCGTTCAAGCAGACGTGTTTTAAGGACGTCTGCTTGACGGATGAACTCAGCTCTTGTGCTGCAAATTCTCCGTAACCGGAGAAACTGCCCTATCGGCAGATTATTTCGTAACTGTTGGGGATGAAAGCTAGTATAATGTAAGAGGGTATTCCTCTCGCATTCTTTCCTGTATAACGTGGTAGTACAACGTCCATTGACCAAACTAATAGCAATATCTAAAAAATTGATGTCTGTTTGATGGTACGTGCTAGTAAATTGTAGGTGCTCATCAAGGGTATTTAACCACTGCAGAAACTGTTGTAATTCTTGTATACCCGAATGCCAAATAAAAAATACATCGTCTATGTACCGCGTCCAATCGGAGACTGGACTGAACTGTGTGTTAGAATACAATTTTTCTTCTTCGAATTGTCGTACGTACAAATTGGCCAGACTTGGGGCCATTGTTGCCCCCATTGCCGTGCCACTAATTTGCTTGTACCAATTATTCAAAAAGATAAAGAAATTCTCACACAATGCAAGTCTAGCTATAGACATTAAAAAAGATGTCGGTATCCGGTGTGGCCGTTCTCTGTTCTCTAAATATTTTTCTAGAATTACTAAAGTATCTTCCTGCGGTATCGATGTATACAAAGATTTGATATCTAAGGTGACTAATATAACTGAATCTGGCACTCGGATATTCTGTAGTTTCGATAGCATATGCTTGGTATCTTTACAATAAGATGATGCATCTTCTACCATCGGGTGTATAATCACATCAATAAGGGTGGAAAGTGGTTCCAGAAGAGACCCTATCGTGGTTACAATGGGGCGCCCCGGCGGATTCCGCAAGTCTTTATGTACCTTAGGAACCATATACAGGGTTGGTGCAGTTGGAAATTTTACCCGCAAAAATTTAACTTCCCTGTTGGTTAAAAAACCTTCAGCAAAGGCATCCTCTGTTAGTTGCTCAATTGTAGATTGTAATTGTGCAGTCGGGTCTTGAGATTATGCTGCATACGTGGACACATCTTGCACATGTTCTGTGACCATGGCCTCATATTTACCCCGGTCTAAAATGACCACCGATCCCCCTTTGTCAGCTTTTTTAATGACAATAGTGTCCTCAGTTTTCAACATGTATAGAGCCTCTGTTTGTTCGCAACTTAAGTTATAACGTGGAGATGTTTTTATTTGCTCAATTTTCTCTAGATCCCACAAAACTAGGTCAATAAATGTCTTTATTGCAGCATCTATAGTGCCGGACGGCATCCACTTTGACTTTGGAAATACTAATGAAGGATCTTTCTGAGGATCTATTTTGGAGAAAAACAGTCTTAATTGTAACTTCCTGAAAAATTTATACAAAAACCGGCGACTAGAGAAAGCATCATACGATTTGTACGGTACGAAAGATAGTCCTTTCGACAGAACCTGAGATTGAATATCCGTCAGGATAATGTTTGACAAATTAATTATGTTGGATGTTTGGTTTGGGACCTGGCCCACGGGCGATCGCTCAAATCTGGAGCCGGTGGTTGTCGTGACGTCCGAAAAAACCTCCTGTTTTGAGACCGAAATGATGATCGAAAATTTCTTCGCCCTCTCTGTTGTGCTTGGTTATCTTGTTGGGGAGGAGGGTATGCCCCTTCTTCTTCCGATGTGGATGAAGACATATCATCGGAGGAACCCGCGAATGCTACTTTTCTAGGAGGACCAGTTGATTTAAAGCAGAGCAAGATTGAAAAATTCCAATGGGACGAAAAAGACTATGCTACAGGACAAATTTATATCTGGCAGCGTAAAAAAACTGGTCCTCCTAGAAAAGTAGCATTCGCGGGTTCCTCCGATGATATGTCTTCATCCACATCGGAAGAAGAAGGGGCATACCCTCCTCCCCAACAAGATAACCAAGCACAACAGAGAGGGCGAAGAAATTTTCGATCATCATTTCGGTCTCAAAACAGGAGGTTTTTTCGGACGTCACGACAACCACCGGCTCCAGATTTGAGCGATTGCCCGTGGGCCAGGTCCCAAACCAAACATCCAACATAATTAATTTGTCAAACATTATCCTGACGGATATTCAATCTCAGGTTCTGTCGAAAGGACTATCTTTCGTACCGTACAAATCGTATGATGCTTTCTCTAGTCGCCGGTTTTTGTATAAATTTTTCAGGAAGTTACAATTAAGACTGTTTTTCTCCAAAATAGATCCTCAGAAAGATCCTTCATTAGTATTTCCAAAGTCAAAGTGGATGCCGTCCGGCACTATAGATGCTGCAATAAAGACATTTATTGACCTAGTTTTGTGGGATCTAGAGAAAATTGAGCAAATAAAAACATCTCCACGTTATAACTTAAGTCGCGAACAAACAGAGGCTCTATACATGTTGAAAACTGAGGACACTATTGTCATTAAAAAAGCTGACAAAGGGGGATCGGTGGTCATTTTAGACCGGGGTAAATATGAGGCCATGGTCACAGAACATGTGCAAGATGTGTCCACGTATGCAGCATAATCTCAAGACCCGACTGCACAATTACAATCTACAATTGAGCAACTAACAGAGGATGCCTTTGCTGAAGGTTTTTTAACCAACAGGGAAGTTAAATTTTTGCGGGTAAAATTTCCAACTGCACCAACCCTGTATATGGTTCCTAAGGTACATAAAGACTTGCGGAATCCGCCGGGGCGCCCCATTGTAACCACGATAGGGTCTCTTCTGGAACCACTTTCCACCCTTATTGATGTGATTATACACCCGATGGTAGAAGATGCATCATCTTATTGTAAAGATACCAAGCATATGCTATCGAAACTACAGAATATCCGAGTGCCAGATTCAGTTATATTAGTCACCTTAGATATCAAATCTTTGTATACATCGATACCGCAGGAAGATACTTTAGTAATTCTAGAAAAATATTTAGAGAACAGAGAACGGCCACACCGGATACCGACATCTTTTTTAATGTCTATAGCTAGACTTGCATTGTGTGAGAATTTCTTTATCTTTTTGAATAATTGGTACAAGCAAATTAGTGGCACGGCAATGGGGGCAACAATGGCCCCAAGTCTGGCCAATTTGTACGTACGACAATTCGAAGAAGAAAAATTGTATTCTAACACACAGTTCAGTCCAGTCTCCGATTGGACGCGGGTACATAGACGATGTATTTTTTATTTGGCATTCGGGTATACAAGAATTACAACAGTTTCTGCAGTGGTTAAATACCCTTGATGAGCACCTACAATTTACTAGCACGTACCATCAAACAGACATCAATTTTTTAGATATTGCTATTAGTTTGGTCAATGGACGTTGTACTACCACGTTATACAGGAAAGAATGCGAGAGGAATACCCTCTTACATTATACTAGCTTTCATCCCCAACAGTTACGAAATAATCTGCCGATAGGGCAGTTTCTCCGGTTACGGAGAATTTGCAGCACAAGAGCTGAGTTCATCCGTCAAGCAGACGTCCTTAAAACACGTCTGCTTGAACGGGGCTATCCGGCGAGATACATTAAGAAAGCTTACAAGCGAGCATATAATGCGGAACGCCAATGGTTGCTCCTTGATAAACCATCAGAAAGTGAAGAATCAAGGATAGTGTGTACTGTTCCCTACTCTAATTTGTCAGGTAACATAGCTAAGTTGATACATCATCATTGGCCTGTTCTGAAGACTCATGACATTTTCAAAGAACCTCCGATCATAGCGTATAGTAGAGGTAAAAATGTGGGGGATCTAGTTACGCACTCTTTCTTGACCATTAGAAATTTGAGCAGTACAAATAAAAACATCGGGCATTGGCAATGTAAACATTGTTCCTTATGTAGTCAGGTGATTGAGGGTGAATTATGGATTGATAAATATGGTAAAGCACATAAATCACGACAATATTCCTGTTGTGATACATCTCATGTGATATACATTATTGTTTAGGGATGTGAATCGTGTCCTCGATCGTCTTAACGATCGATTTCGGCTGGAGGGGGAGGGGAATCGTATTGTTGCCGTTTGGGGGGGTAAAATATCGTGAAAAATCGTTAAAAATCATTAAAAATCGAAAAATCGAAAAACCGGCACATTAAAACCCCCTAAAACCCACCCCCGACCCTTTAAATTAAATCCCCCACCCCCCAAATAACTTAAATAACCTGCGGGTCCAGCGGCGGTCCGGAACGGCAGCAGTCCGGAACGGGCTCCTGCTCCTGAATCTTGTCATCTTCAGCCGGCGCCATTTTCCAAAATGGCGCCGAAAAATGGCGGCGGCCATAGACGAAAAAGATTGGACGGCAGGAGGTCCTTCCGGACCCCCGCTGGACTTTTGGCAAGTCTCGTGGGGGTCAGGAGGCCCCCCACAAGCTGGCCAAAAGTTCCTGGAGGTCCAGCGGGGGTCAGGGAGCGATTTCCCGCCGCGAATCGTTTTCGTACGGAAAATGGCGCCGGCAGGAGATCGACTGCAGGAGGTCGTTCAGCGAGGCGCCGGAACCCTCGCTGAACGACCTCCTGCAGTCGATCTCCTGCCGGCGCCATTTTCCGTACGAAAACGATTCGCGGCGGGAAATCTCTCCCTGACCCCCGCTGGACCTCCAGGAACTTTTGGCCAGCTTGTGGGGGGCCTCCTGACCCCCACGAGACTTGCCAAAAGTCCAGCGGGGGTCCGGAAGGACCTCCTGCCGTCCAATCTTTTTCGTCTATGGCCGCCGCCATTTTTCGGCGCCATTTTGGAAAATGGCGCCGGCTGAAGACGACAAGATTCAGGAGCAGGAGCCCGTTCCGGACCGCTGCCGTTCCGGACCGCCGCTGGACCCGCAGGTTATTTAAGTTATTGGGGGGGGGGGTTCGGGAGGGTGGGGGATTTAATTTAAAGGGTCGGGGGTGGGTTTTAGGGGGTTTTAGTGTGCCGGCTCACGATTCTAACGATTTATAACGATAAATCGTTAGAATCTGTACTGTATTGTGTTCCATAACGGTTTAAGACGATATTAAAATTATCGGACGATAATTTTAATCGTCCTAAAACGATTCACATCCCTATTATTGTTTGCCCCTGTAACCTGTACTACATAGGACGTACAAAACGGCAAATACGAGTGCGTTTGATTGAACATCGCAGCTGCTTAGCCACAGGTAAAATCATGGCTCCAATGGTGGCCCATTGCCTAGAGAAACAGCATTGTTTTCAACAGCTGACATGGCGAGTTTTAGAAG
The DNA here is from genome assembly GCF_901001135.1 of Rhinatrema bivittatum. Taxonomy (NCBI): domain Eukaryota; kingdom Metazoa; phylum Chordata; class Amphibia; order Gymnophiona; family Rhinatrematidae; genus Rhinatrema; species Rhinatrema bivittatum. The sequence continues at coordinate 164,914,285 of NC_042621.1, forward strand.
TAGTCACATCGCAGCAACGTGGTGGTGACCTGAATGCTTTGCTGAATTTAAAGGAGCAACAATGGATATTTTGGATGCGTACTGTGAGCCCAACGGGTTTGAATAGCATGATTGAGTGGTATTCTTTGTAATATCAGAGTGACGCGTGTTTACGTCACTTACGCAAGGGGGTTTAAAGATGGTGGCGGGAAGTGGCAAACCGGAAGAGAAGATCGTAAAAAACGCTGAGAGTAACAATGGTGGAAAAACTGAGTAAGTAGCTATGCATGTTAGGACAGTGGTAATACAGCTATTCAGAGTCTAATGAAAGTTTTTTTATGGCGCAGAACATTGCCCTTGAAGAAGGACGATCCCGTCCGAAACACCGTACAGTGTCGGGCACGGACACAGCAATGTGGAGATGTATCACGTTGCTACATATTATCGGATGTGTAACTTGGGCATTAACAGCATTACATACTGGAACTATAAGTTAAGTGATATTTAATTATTTCATGAGGAATATTACTTCGTTGAAACAGTTGAAAGAGCACGGAGCACTTTAATTATTAAGCACAGAAAAACATAAAAAAGGTGGACTGACCGATGATTAAAAATAAGGCAGAGTGAAAAAATGGTACGAGTTGCCGCACAATGATGCCTATTATGAAGGTCATGTAAGGAGTGAGTCGCCAAAAGGTGGTGTAATGAGAGCAGTGGGGGTTTTTGTATAATTACAGTGTGATGATCGATCCCTAGCTCGAACAGGAATTGTGTGTCAGTTGAAGGTCTTACGTCTGTTTGTTCAGTTCTAAGTAGACATGGCTTTGCTGGAAATTTTCTCAACTACATAGCACTTCTTTATAAAACACCACATTCAAATATTATAGCTAATGGACATAAATCAGAAGACTTCCCTATCCAGAAGGAAGTCCAGCAGGGGTGCCCCTTATCCCCCTTATTGTATGGTTTGTCTATTGATCCTCTTTTGAGGAAAATTGATAATGACAATACAATGCAGGGATTTACCATGGATGGCCACTCTTTTAAGATACCGGCATTTGCAGATGATGTTCCTGTCTTTCTCAGTGAACCAAAGAAATCCTTACCAAGAATATTAGCATACCAGGTTGAATTCAGGGCTTTTGCAGGATTAAGAATTAATCAAGATAAATCCAAAGTATTAGACATCCAGGGCACTTTGAAAGGATCATGGGGCAGTAGTTTTCCATTAAGATGGGTGGAGGGATAAATGAGGTACTTAGGAATAAAGATTCCATCCAATTTCAACAAACTCTATGAGGCCAATATTCATCTTTTTTAATGAAGTACGGTATGTCTGAATCCCTGCAAAGGTGGCAAAAACTTCCCCTTTCCTTAATAGGTAGGATTCACCTAATAAAAATGATGGAAATCCCCAAATGGCTCTATGTGTTGCAGATGCTACCTATCTGGTTGCGAAGGAGAGATCTCAGGGAAATAAACAAGCAATTTAGATTTTTTTTTTATGGAAGGGGGAAAAAGGCAAGGATATTGTTGAATTTACTAATGAAACCGTTTGTGAAGGCCACCCTCAAATGCCCTAATATGCAATTATACAATCTAGCTTGTATGCTACGCCACATAACTGATTGGTTGTTTGAAACCTCTAATTATTCTCCTTCCCATCTATTACAAAGCTGGCTGGGTCCCTTCTCTCTCAACTCTTTGATTCAAGTTGCAGAGAAAGACATTCCAGGAGGAATAAAAGACCATCTTATAGTTTCTTCCTGTCAGAAGGCCTGGGCCTTACTGTGTAAACTCACACTTAAAGTAGATAAAGTCTCTTCATTCATTTCTATTTATGCTAACCCTAAGTTTGAACCTGGGTTAACCAATCCTGTGTTTAAGATTTGGAAAACAAAAGGACTCTACAGGTTGCTCAACTCTTTATTGATGATTCCAATGTGTTACATAGTTATCAAGATTTATAACTTAGGTTCCACCTGTCACATAAGGATTTCTATGCCTATTTACAAGTATGACATTATGTCCATGATCTTCTTAAAAGAGATCCGGAACTTGGCAAATCTGGGACTTTAGAAGATGTGTTGATAGGTAATAAACGAGAAAAAACTTCATGTGCTAAATTCCACAAGAGCACTCTCAAATTTACAGTCAGGAGACAAACTTATAAAGATTTACAACAAATGGTGTAGCTGGACAGATTTTACATTAACATTGCAGTAATTCTAACAATGTTTCACAAATATAAAGAAAATCACAGAAAATATATTATTTAAAGAAACTGTTTACATTTCTATGCCAGGCTTACGTGACTCAGGAAAAAATGTTTCAAGCCACTTTATGTGAGTCTCCTACTTGCCAGAAGTGTTCCAAAGATATTGATAATTATATACACAGTTTTGGCAATGCCACAAGATTCAGAAATTTTAGCGTGATCTACACATCTATTTAGATTCTCTTCTAAATATTCACCTGCTTCTGGACCCTAATATCTAGCTTTTTGATAACTTTAGTGGTATCTCACTTAACCTAGAACCTAATAAACAATTATTTTTGGATAAGGCACTTTCAGTAGCAAAGAAAACTATCCTCTTTAACTGTGTCAGGGGGAAAGCCCTAACCTGGCTCAATGTAAATCCAGAATGACAAAACTCCTAACTTTCGAATTCCTAACTGCGAAAATGGTATCAGAAAAACGCCTGGATCTTTTCTTACAGATTTGGCAAGCATATATAGATGCTCTAATTTCACTAGGAAGAAACACTGTACATAATTTGTGAGAATTAATATCAAATTTTTCTTTCTCTTCACTTTTTCAAGACTTTTACTATCTGATATTTCTTAAGCTTAAAAGATATACAGAAATAGGATGCAAGACAATAGAAACATGTAGACACAAGCAAGTTAAGAGTTCAGATCTCCAAAACCATATTACTGGAATACTTGTGGGTTAGGAAGGGGGAGGGGAAAATTGGAGCCTGTGAGTCTTACCTTTACTATAATTGGTTGTACAGGTCTGACTGCTAATTTTATACATGTTTCTGATCTGGCGTTTGTACGGACAGAGATCGCAGTGCATTTTGTTCATATTTCTGCATTGTGACTCATAGTTTCTAGAAAACTAATAAACATGCTATGGAGGGGGGGGGGGGGGGGACCAACCACCATGACTGAGTGAATAATTTAATGATATGAAGATAAAGACTGAATTGGACCGAGCTCTGTGGTACTGCATCAGGAACAGGTAAGACAAGATAAGCCTTGAAGTCCTTTTTTCCTCCTCCTCCGCCCCCATCCCTTGTAATTTGCAGCCTGTGGTTCCCTTTGAAAATCCTCTAATGACCTGTACTGCAGAGATTTTTTTTTACCTCCCCTCCCCCAACCCCCATACTTTGCAGTGGGGTAAACAACACTTGAGGATTTTGAAATGAAATTCCCGTGCACACTTGTCCCAGGCCACTCTATCCCTGCCCCAGCTCCTTCTCTATTCCCTATGGAGAACTGCGCACATGCTGTGGAGAACAGGCAGACTTTTCCCTTCAATGGGGGAGAGGGGGATTTTACACTTTTTTTCCATGGGTAAACATCCATCTACTCCAGGGAAAAACCCTTTGAAATTAGACCCCATATGTTTCCCTGATTCGCTTTCCTGTACTTAATATTTTAAAGTTTTAATTCTACTTTTGAAAATTCACTTTATAATAACTCTTGTTTATGAGAACGTATTTGTTTCATCTCATGGAAGAAATTATTTTATCTGAACACATTTTTAATATTTTTTTATATCTATCTTAAGGGAGTAGTATAGGAGGAGAATGTTACACAGTAATATTAAAAAGTGACCTTACTGCCCGAACACTTATTGCAATATTCTTTTTATTGAAGTAACGTTTGAAAGGAATGCCCCCAGGTCTCTGTCAAAATACATAAATGCATTAATACAAGTGTTTCAAATTAGTGCTACTAAAGAAAGAGCATCTGAGAAAAAAATGGTTAGATGTGCTGAGCAGAGCCCCAGCTGGATTAGAACAGCTCGCAGCATGTCTGTAGGGATTTCTAGCATACAGCATAAAGTCGCACGGCAACTGGACTGGAGGAGCACCCTGCTGAAAGGCCAGTGACAGAAAATGATAAACACCGTACAGCATAGTCAAGTTGCCTGCTCATCTCAGATTCCCTTCCAGAGTTAGCAGTCCCAGCATTTCAAACATGGCTGAGACTCAGCTGCAGCGACTAAGCATGCACTAGCAAGGATCTCAGAAAATGTAACAGGTTTATGCTGAGCAGTCCTACATTTACTAGTATTTGAGCAAGAAATGTCACCAAATAGAAAGAAACACATGTTCTCACTGGGGTAGATTTTAAAAAAGAGCGCGATCGCGTACTTTTGTTCGCGCAGCAGGCGCAAACAAAAGTACGCTGGATTTTATAAGATACGCTCATAGCCGCTCGTATCTTATAAAATTCTGCATCGGCGCGCTCAAGGCTGCTGATTTTGGGCAGCCTGCGCGCGCCAAGCCGCGCAGCCTGCCTCCGTTCCCTCCGAGGCCGCTCCGAAATCGGAGCGGCCTCGGAGGGAACTTTCTTTCGCCCTCCCCTCACCTTCCCCTCCCTTTCCCTACCTAACCCACCCCCCCGGCCCTATCTAAACCCCCCCCTTACCTTTGTCCCTAGATTTATGCCTGCTAGAAGCAGACGTAAATCTACGCACGCCAGCGGACTGCTGGTGCACCATCATCCGACCCGGGGGCTGGTCCGGAGGCCTCGACCATGCCCCCGGGCTGGCGCCTCGTCCCCAGTCCCGCCCCCAAAATGCCGCATCATTCGGCTCCGCCCCCGACAGGCCCCCTTAAAAAAACCCCGGGACTTACGCGCGTCCCGGGGCTCTGCGCGCGCCGGCGGCCTATGCAAAATACGCGCGCCGGCGTGCGAGGGCCCTGCTCGCGTAAATCTGGGCGGATTTACGCGAGCAGGGCATTTAAAATCCGTCCGACTATGCTGCTGTGGCTTTCAGTTTTGTAAATGTAGGTGTTTATTTTCCAGCTAATTAGGGGCTCTTTGACAATACAAAAAATATATATATTTGTTTTTGTTGTACAGGTGCTATTGCTGTTGAATCAAATAAATCAATTTCCTTAACATAAATGTACTGGCATAACAAAAACATATACAGCCGGCGCCAAAGCTTCACCAATAATAGTCTGGGGTTTCCGCAGGTTGAGCCCTTGGATACCCGGACCGCCTGGCCTTAGGTGGGCCTCCGATGGCCTCCCGGAGAGTTAGCAGGGGGGTGTGCCCATCACGAGCAAGGGTGCACGGCTGATGCAGTTATGATGGACTAGACCCGAACTGGAAGCTCCGGAGACCTCAGGGAGGTCACACTTCAGGAAGGTTCTCTGGGCGAGACAGGCAGCGCCTGCGGGTCTAGTCAGGTGGAATCCGCGAGTGGATTGCCAGCAGGTTGGTCTGGTAGTCACAGTAGGCCAGAAGAGAGTGTCCAAGTGAAGCGCAAGGGTCAGAGCCAGAGTATCAGTCCAGAAGTGTTCAACCAAAGCAGAGGTCAATACCAAGGTCAGTCTGAGTGTAGTCAAGGCAAGCGAAGGTCAGTTCCAGGCGGCAAACAAGAGAATGGTCAAGCAGGCAGAGGTCAGTTCCAGAGATCAGTCCATAAGGGTACCACCTGGGAAGGATGCAGGAACACATGGAGACTCAGGAACAGGGAGCTGCTGGAACGAGGAGACGCTAGGATGAGGAAACGCTGGGACAAGAAGACTCTGGGACATGGAGACACTGGAACAAGGAACACTGGAACACTGAGTTAGGCAAACAAATAACACCACAGTGTCAACCCAATTGCCAAGGCGAGGTCCAGGGGTCAGGGCCTCACTTTTATATGAAGTCTATATGATGTCATCGGCCTGTGCCGCGGAGATAGTTCCCGCCCTTGGCCCTTTAAAGGGCCGGGCGGTCCGCACGCATGCGCCTAGGGGCGGGGCCGGCACCGGAGAGGACGCCGTGCCCTGGCGTGGAGCTAGGCCCGACATGGAGGGCCTGGGAGACACCACCGTGGAGCGCCGCAGATGGAAAGCACTGGCAGCAGCAACAGGAGAGGACCCCGGGACCTGACAGCGCAGGAGCAAGGTAGCAGGCCCAGGCGCGGGCCTAGCACGGACGGGACGTGCAACAGTAAGTGCATGAAGATCATCAGGTACCCCATGGGCCAGTTTTGAAAAAATCTTTTGGGCCAATATTTTCCTGCAATCTGCCCCTGGGCAGAGCAGAAGCAGCAAAACCCCTAAGGTGATACATCCGGGCCATAGCAGATAGGCAGAGCGGTAGCAGCAAGACTTAAAGGTGGACTAACACACTGTCAATGTTAACAGACATGCTTAGCTTTTGATAAGTGACTGATCTTCAGACTTTACAATCAAATCACTGAAACAGTGCTGGCAGTGCTGGGTAGCTTTTGGAATACAAGAATTGAAGTTAATTTTAAGGATACTAATGAAACAGGAGAGTTAGGGCATCCCAACAGAGAGGTTCCATTAAAAGCAAACATAGTCCATATGCCTATATGTAAAAAATCACCGAAGCTAATGATTTCAGAATTATCCCTAACAACTGAAAAGCAGGTGTTAAAACAAACAAAAAACACACTTTGAAATGTCTGTATGCCAATGCCAGAAGTCTAAGAAGTAAGATGGGAGAGTTAGAGTGTATAGCAGCAAATGATGAGATTGACATAATTGGCATCACAGAGACTTGGTAGAAGGAGGATAACCAATGGGACAGTGCTATATCAGGGTATAAATTATATCAAAATGATAGGGAGGATCAACTTGGTGGAAGTGTGGCACTTTATGTCCGGGAGGGTATAGAGTCCAACAGAATAAAGATCATACAAAAGATTAAATGCTCAGTAGAATCTATACAGAGAAGGGGAAACAGTGAGGCAGGCGAAGTGAGAGGTATGAACAAATAAAGTGTGTAGCTATATTTCTATCTGTTTTTACTCTACCTTCTCATTCTTCACCAGAAGAGAAATTGACACTTATAAAGTTAGAATTGTTTTTAAAATGATAATTCCTGGACAGTATTGTATCACAAACCAATTATATCATTTAGAAAACTCTGTACCGAATCATTACGGCACTTGTGTAAATTAATATAGCTCAGCATCCTTATTTTATGTGCCCTATTGTAAACCGTTGTGACGGATCCTTCTTAACGACGGTATAGAAAAGATTCAAATAAATAAAAAAAAATAATAATAAATAAATAAATATCGGTAGAAATCCCATGTGTGTTGGGTAAGAGTATAATGACAGGAGTATACTACCATCCACCTGGGCAAAATGGTCAGGCAGATGATGAAATGCTTAGAGAAATCAGGGAAACTAACGAATTTGGCAGTGCAATAATAATGGGAGATTTCAATTACCACAGTACACTGGTGCAGGGTAAATGTTTATTCACCATCAATTTCTATGGTATGCTAAACTTGAAGAATTCAGAACATCAAGAATATATATAATTCAAACTGGCAACTCCATGAATTCCAAATAATGCTTTAAACTCGGTCCCCCGACACGGTCCCGTGTTTCGCTTAGGCTGCGTCGGGGGGGAACCAGGGGTACATTCAAATCTCTAAAATGTCACCCGGAGCGCTCCGACGCAGCCTAAGCGAAACACGGGACCGTGTCGGGGGACCGAGTTTAAAGCATTATTTGGAATTCATGGAGTTGCCAGTTTGAATTATATATATTCTTGATGTTCTGAATTCTTCAAGTTTAGCATACCATAGAAATTGATGGTGAATAAACACTTACCCTGCACCAGTGTACTGTGGTAATTGAAATCTCCCATTATTATTGCACTGCCAAATTCGTTAGTTTCCCTGATTTCTCTAAGCATTTCATCATCTGCCTGACCATTTTGCCCAGGTGGATGGTAGTATACTCCTGTCATTATACTCTTACCCAACACACATGGGATTTCTACCGATATTTATTTATTTATTATTATTTTTTTTAATTTATTTGAATCTTTTCTATACCGTCGTTAAGAAGGATCCGTCACAACGGTTTACAATAGGGCACATAAAATAAGGATGCTGAGCTATATTAATTTACACAAGTGCCGTAATGATTCGGTACAGAGTTTTCTAAATGATATAATTGGTTTGTGATACAATACTGTCCAGGAATTATCATTTTAAAAACAATTCTAACTTTATAAGTGTCAATTTCTCTTCTGGTGAAGAATGAGAAGGTAGAGTAAAAACAGATAGAAATATAGCTACACACTTTATTTGTTCATACCTCTCACTTCGCCTGCCTCACTGTTTCCCCTTCTCTGTATAGATTCTACTGAGCATTTAATCTTTTGTATGATCTTTATTCTGTTGGACTCTATACCCTCCCGGATGTTCTGAATTCTTCAAGTTTAGCATACCATAGAAATTGATGGTGAATAAACACTTACCCTGCACCAGTGTACTGTGATACTTGCTTACGTGCAAGGTTTTGCTTCTTTTCTCTTTGGACTAGATTTCAATTACCCCAATATTGACTGGGTATATGTAACATCAGGACTTGCTAGAGACATAAAGTTCCTGAATGTAATAAATGACTGCTTCATGGAGCAATTGCTTCAGGAACCAACAAGAGAGGGAGCTATTTTAGATTTAATTCTTAGTGGAACACAAGATTTGGTGAGAGAGGTAAGGGTGGTGGGGCCACTTGGCAACAGTGATCATAACATGATCAAATTTAAACTAATAACTGGAAGGGGGATAATAAGTAAATCTTCAGCTCCAACACTAAACTTTCAAAAGGGAAACTTTGATAAAATGAGGAAAATAGCTAGAAAAAAACTGAAAGGTGCAGCTGCAAAGGTTAAAAGTGTTCAACGGGCTTGGACATTGTTTAAAAATACAATCCTAGAGGCGTAGTCCATATGTATTCCACATATTATGAAAGGTGAAAGGAAGGCAAAATGATTACCGTCATGGTTAAAAGGTGAGGTGAAAGAGGCTATTTTAGCCAAAAAGACATCCTTCAAAAATTGGAAAAAGGATCCATCTGAAGAAAATAGGATAAAACATAAGCTTTGTCAAGTTAAGTGTAAAACATTGATAAGACAGACGAAGAGAGAATTTGAATTGAAGTTGGCCATAGAGGCAAAAACTCATAATAAAAACTTTTTAAAATATATACGAAGCAAGAAACCTGTGAGGGAGTCGGTTGGACCATTAGATGGCAGAGGGGTTAAAGGGGCTCTTAGGGAAGATAAGGCAATTGCAGAAAGACTAAGGGGTAGATTTTCAAAGGGTTGCTCGCATAAGATACACGTGCAACCCCTGAAAACCTACCCCTGTCTCCCATTGCGCACGCCAAGCCTATTTTGCATAGCTTCGGCGGCGCACGCAAGCCCGGGGATGCGCGTATGTCCTGGGGCTTGCAAAAAGGGGTGGGGTTAGACGGCCTGGGGCAGTCCGGGGGCAGGGCGGGGTGTGGCCTGAGCCTCCAGGCACAGCGGTCATTTGCCGCTGTGCCCGGGATCGCAGGCCGGCCATCGGCCGGTGTGCGTAAGTTACGCCTGCAGGGAGGCAGGCGTAACTTCTTCAACAAAGGTAAGGGGGGGTTCTAGGTAGGGCTGAGGGGCGGGTTAGGTAGGGGAAGGGAGGGGAAGGTGCGGGGGGGGGGGGCGGAAGGAAAGGTCTTATGGAGCAGATTTTAAAACCTGCGCGCGGGCACAGATTTGTTCGCGCGAACAAATCTATGCCCGATTTTATAACATGCGTGTGCAGCCACGCGCATGTTATAAAATCCAGGGTCGGGGCACGCAACGGGGTGCACAATTGTGCAACTTTCCACGCCGAGCTGCGCAGCCTGCCTCAGTTCCCTCCGAGGCCGCTCTGAAATTGGAGCGGCCTCGGAAGGAACTTTCCTTCTGCCCCCTCTGCACCTTCTCCTCCCTTCCCCTACCTAACCCGCCCCCCAGCCCTACCTAGAACCCCCCTTACCTTTGTTGAAGGAGTTATGCCTGCCTCCCAGCAGGCGTAACTTAGCGCACCGGGCGATGGCGGGCCCGTGATCCCAGGCACAGTGGAAAATGGCCGCTGTGCCTGGAGGCTCAGGCCCTGCCCTGTCCCCGGACCGCCCACACCCCGCCTTCTCCCCCGCCCCTTTTTGCACGCCCCGGGACATACGAGTGACCCGGAGCTTGTGCGTGCCGCTGAGCCTATGCAAAATAGGTTTGGCGCATGCAGGGGGGGGGGGGTTAAGAGTTATGCGTGTAACCCTTTTAAAATCCGCCCTAAATTCATATTGGAGACTGCTGCTCAAAGTGGCATGAGATTGCTATGGGGGTACCACAGGGTTCTGCTCTGTCTTCTACATTTTTTAATCTTTACCTTGCCCCATTGGGAAAAATGTTATTGAGACTCGGGTTGCAAAATTATATATAAGCAGATGATGTGCTGTTTTTCATTCCCTTAATTCCCTTTGACCTTTTTCCAAGAGTATATGAGGGAAATTAAGTCATAGTTAGCCTGAAATGGGTTAGTTTTAAACATCATGAAAACACGATTGTTATGGGTGAGCTCTCCAACTTTACTTTCAGCTGTGGCCCCCATAATAAATGAGAATGCTGTGTTACCCATTTTGACTGAGGTGAAGAACTTGGGGTTTTACTGAATTCCACGCTTACCAATGTGTAGCCAAGTTTGCCAAGTGGCCCAAATCTCTTTTTACAAGCTGAAGTTAATAAAACCTTTCAAATATGTCCTCCCAAAAGGAATGTTTAGAACTGCACTTCAGGTTTTGGAACTGGGACAGCTCGACTATTGTAGTTCACTTTATGTGGGATTGCTCTGTAAACTCTTGCATGTGCTGCAATTGATTTAGCATGCAGCAGCAGCTCGGGTTTTATTTGCATTGCGTTAGAGTGATCACATTCAACCGGTGTTATGGAAATTGCATTGGGCTTGAGATCACAATTTAAGCTCATCACTTTGGCCCACAAGCTTTTAGGTATTGGGAAGAAGTGTGTGTTATGGAAGAAGCTAGAGTGGTATAAATCTAGTCGCAGTTTGCGATCCAATAATAAAGCTTTATTGAGAGTTCTGGCTAATGGAAGATATCGGCTACAGAGAAGTAGGAATAGAGCCTTCTCGTTTGTTGCAGCGGTAATGTGGAATTATCTTTCTGACCAGCTTAGATCTCCGACTGATGTAAAGGAATTTAGAAAGCAGTTAAAATCAACCTTGCTCAGGGAAGCTTTTAATTTATGCTTTGTTTTATAATGTGTGTAACAGTAAATTAAAATGTGTTCAATGCTTTTGATTATGGTAATCCACACTGAACAGTCTGTTGACTGGAGGGAGTGGACTATAAGTGCTTGAAATAAATAAGTATTTGAAATAAATAGGACAGGATCTGAAGGGGAGGACCACCAAGGCAAACGCCACTAGCTAGGCCAAGCTATGTACAAAGTGATGGTAGTAGTACTCTCTTGCGACACATGCCTCTTTTAGTCTCACTATCAGACAGAAAACATAATGCTAGTCACATTGACTATTGTTTTTCAAGTACAGTCTATGGCTCTATTGTCAAGACGAATCCTAAGTAGGCGTACATCTTTTCTGCTACACACTGATCCAGACAGAGGAGCAGTGAGTGAAAGAAAGACCGTAGAGAGGAGAGTAGCAGCTAACAATCTACTGGCCTCCCTTCTCTGTAAGGGGATGGGGTAGTTGAGGCCTAACAGGCAAAGTAGTGTTCCATTAAGTTTTACCAAAGCTGGCTGCCATTCAATGTGGTGTCCTCGGCTTGTGTGGGTGTACATGGGGGATCCGGAGGTAGATTTGGAAGTATCTCCATTGGTATTTCATGGCATACAGTGAGATTATGGAATACACAGCAGAGCAGCACTGTATCTCCTACTTCTGGGTGAGGTATACATTAAAGCTCCACCCATTTTGTCCAAACAGCGAAATCTACTTTTGAGAACTCCAAAGATGACACAGCAGGTAGCACATAAGGCCTCATTGTACCTCATCTCTGCCAGCGTGTTAGGAATAGCAACAGGGGTGAGAAGCCAGGTCTTGCAAGCGTAGCCAGAAACTCCTTCACAAAGGCAGATTTAGCGCATCAATCACAGCACAGTCACTTTGAGATCTGGCCAAACCACAGCTATAAGGCAGTAGAAACTAGCCTGAGGTTTAGCCTGAGCCTTAAAAGCCTATTTCCTTACCATAAATGTATGCCACATTTTTCTGAGACACAATATGTTCAGGATAGCAGTAGCTGATTCTAGGTCAGATATTCTGGATTTGTAAATGGCATCTGGGGATTCCACCAAATGCATGGCAGCCACTCATAACCAGCTAAGGATTTCCGTTCGTAGCACTCAGCAAACCTTGAAGGAATAAGAGCTGCCACACCTATCCTAGCAGAAAAAACACTACCTCATTGTCTGATTGGACTCGCCCCTGCCTGCTCTGCAGTATTTCCTCCAGAGATACCAATTTGTGAGCCCTGACACAGGGAATATGCCTGGCCCCCAAAATACACAGGCCACCGCTTCTGGTTTAGATGTGTGATGGCCAAGACAAACTGTGCCTGATATCCTGGCTGACCCATCACTAACAGGGCACACCTGATCTGGCAGTACCAGCAGTGTGGACACTTCAAGCTTGTGATTAACCAGTGAGATTTCAACTGCTCAAAATGGGAGGATAGGAACAGGCCACTTTTTAGGTGAGCACACAAAAAGTGTATAGAGCCTGCTCACACAACAAGCTTTAGGGTAAGTGCATTGTTTGCCCTCACAAGATTAGCAGGCCTTTGCTGCATGGGGAGAAAAAGGCAGGCCCTGGGGCAATGGCCTGCAGACTTAACTGTACAAACCACTTGTCATGACAGCGATGCTGTTACATCCCCCCCCCCCCCCCACACCCGTGTCATTGCCACTTGCCACAAACACATAGCCATAGAATGAATAAAGAAAGAAACATCGCTCTTACCTATCAGTCTGTTGTCACCATAGAGACTGTCCTCAAAATTTTCATAGAGGCCTGATTACCTAAGTACAAAAGAATCATGTGCGGCTCCTGGGTACCTGGCCACCATGTCGAGGATGCACATTCGAGTATCATAGACCACTTGCATGTTGATGGAGTGGAAGAGCTTTCTGTTGCGGTACATCTCCTCCCTGTCTTGGGGTGTGATGATGACCACGTGAGGGCAGTCAATAGCTCCCAGAACACTGGGAAAGTTGCGAAGGCATAAAAGCCTCACTTCAAGTCCATCAAGTCCTGCCTGTCCTGAGGAAATGCTATGTAGCGATTAATGCGGACAGATACAACTGTTATGACCTGGTCTGTACAGCGGGAAAAAGCAGTTTGGGACATTCCCCCCATAACCCTTTTACTGTTATTTAGAAGGAGCCATTTGCCATGAAATGCAGGGTGGCCAATAGTTTAAAGAGGCTCGGCACAGCGTGGGACCTTTCTGTGATTGGATCCATATCCCCTCGGATTTCTTTATATAATTCCAGGATAACCTGAGAGCTGAAACGATCCCTGCTAACCACACAATCCTCTGGCATGCCCAGCAATGAGGCTCGTGGAGGAAAGATGTGATCCCTGTGCCTCCTCTGCCGTGGCCCCCTGCATGCCAGGCGCTGCCGTGGGCCACGACACCTCTCGCTGCGGGGCCAATGGCTCGGCATCTGGTGCAGGGACTTCCCTAGGAGGGGTTGGAACTGCCCTTGGCTGTTCCTGTGGTTGTTGTTGATCCTTTTGTGGTTGTCTGTGGCGAGTCTCCTGAAGCATCCAGTATCCCCCAACAAGTAAACTTGCCACCAACATTATGGGTTTAGGAAGACAGGCCAGGTAAAAACAGATGTTTTAGTGGGCCAGGAGTGCCTGGTAGGTATGTCTGATAGAATACCTCTTTTTATCGCGTGCGATAATCGCCATGATAATATCTGCGATCTGCCCCTATACCACAAGAAAAAGATGTACTTATTTCTAACATTAAATCCCACATAACTGTGCATTAATCTACTGTATTGCACGGTACTAGACCCAAATTTGCATTAACTCCTCCCACCCACTTGCATAACAAATTTATAATTTGCATGCTAACTTGCATTGCAATATTTATCATGTGCATTAGACCCATTTAACGCGCGATCGGGCCCTAATTCATTTTGATGAATGACTTGGATCGATTGCTGGCGGGGGCTGGGCTTTTTTTGTTGGGCACAGGACAGAGACTGACTGATGAGGGGCCAGCACAGTAATTGTTCGCATAGGGCAGCAAAAAAGCTAGCACCACCTCTGACTGGGAGACAGCTGGATCTTCCTAAACACATAAAATGAGGAATTTAGGAATAAGGAAACATTTTTCTCTCACAAGGGTTTTTCTCTATATTATTGTTTTATCTGGGGTAAATGGTATTTTGAATTGTATCTGTAAATTTATGTGAATGATTTGTGATATTTGATTTACTATAATCCGCCTTGTGGTTTGGATTAAATTAAAGGCGGAAAATCAAGTTAAAATTAATACTACTTCTTGAAGTGGATGAAATGTGAAGCCACATTGCATTAAGCATCAAAAAAGATCCCATGACTCACTTTTTAAAATATGCAGAGAACTAATCTTGCTATCCTGCTCCATTTTGCATGTACTCCAAAACCAACTCATTGTGTAGAAATGAGTTGGTAGCTACATAATTCTGCCGCATTTCACTACAGAAGGGGCTGAATTTTTATTACATATATGAACATCAATTGCTCACTGGGTAATTGTGAATAAAGTATTAAAAATATTTAGGACCTGAGGTATTATGGTAATTTTCTCCATAGACCAAGAACAGAAGAGAAGGCAGCGTGAACTGGTTTCACGCTGCCGCTTGTAACATGGGTACAAGCTGCAGGGAGCGACCGGGACAGTGGGTGGGGGAGGGGAAGAGGACAGGTAGCAATGGCAACAATTTTAAATTGCTGCCTTGCTATTGGCCACTGGGTGCTCTTGGCGGGGAGGGTGGCGTGATTAAAGGCAGTCTGAAACCAGCAGCGAAGCAGAGGACAGGTTTGCTGTTTTCCCTCCCTCCCTCCCTCGAAGTTGGTGTTTGGGGTTGTTTTTTTTTTGCATTGTTAAGGGTGTATTGCGTTGCAGTGATGGAGGAAACCCCGAGCCCGAAGTTGAAATGTGTTGAGTTTGGTTTGCGAAGGACTTTGGAGGGTGGGGGGCGGAAATGCTCGTGTAGTTTGGGGCTGCTACACAGGAAGGCCTAAGAGCAAGGGGGGGGGGGGGTGATGCTCAGGCCGCACGCTTACCCTCGCTGGAGCCGTGGCGGGGTAAGAATTGGGGGAGCGTCGAGTGAGTCTTACCACTGAGATGTGGTGGTAAGTGAAGAGGGGCATGATGGCGGTGGGGGAGGGGTAAAACATTTAATGCTTATTTATTTATTTATTTATTGTTTTTATATACCGATCTTCCTACATTAGATGCAAATCAAACCGGTTTACATAGAACAATAACTTACCAAATGGCATTACATGAAACAATTAACATTTAAACAACATTAAATAACATTGTCAGGAGAATAAACCAATTATACAAATTGAATTAAATGGTAGTCACAGTGAACTTTTGAAGTCCTTATGTTGATCTTAGTTAGATATAAGGAAGCAAGATAGGTGAAAATAAATAAATAAATGAGGCGAAAGTGACTGAGGGACTTATAATCTAGTTGTATAATCTAGATGTATAAGTTGCTGGGTTAGGTTTTGTAATAAACTGCTTCCTTGTGTTTAACGCCATAAATTGTGTTGGAGTTTTGATCGGGGTGGGGGGGGGGGGGGGGGGGGGAGGGTGCTGCCAGGAGCAAACTGATGGTCTTGCTTCCCTATGTTAAAGGTTTAGTGCATCAGACTTTAGCCAGGGATAGCCACAGAAGTGACAATTTTCTTAAGAGATTTCCTCAGGTAAACAGGTTTTTATCTGTGGAAAATTGCCCCACTTCTCACTGGGGAAAAGCGTGCATGCTGTCCACAGTGCGCCAGCTGTTCACCTTGGGGTAAAAGGAACAACACTGGGGATGGAGTTAGGGCAGGGTGCTGAAAGCATATGTGGGGATTTCATTTTGAAATTCCCATAAATTCTTTAGCCTTTTTTACTCTGTATAATTTGTACCAGGCTGCGGGTGGGAGTTTCCTTTTGAAAATCTGATTGCAAGCAGCACGGACACTTCCAAAACGGGCCTCCCCATGATATAACTAGGAATCCTGATCAAGCCCTATGGAGTGAATATTCAGTAAATCGCTCAGTAGCGAGGTAGTCTGCTACATCAGAGTCAGTTATATTTAAGTAAATGCTCATTCTCCAGCTGGCTGAAATATCACATAAACTTATTCATCTGTAATGTGGCTGACTAAGTTTAAGCCAGCTATTCCCATGCAAAAAATGTGCACTAGTTCACTAAATTTCCACATAACCTGAACACGCCCCCAGGAATTTTACTTTAAAAGGGGGACAATTTTGAATATCCCACATTGTTTGCAAAACACATGGGTACATCTAGACCATGTATATTGCAGCCAGTCTTCAAAGGTAACCTGCATTGTTACCTCTCTGAAAATCAGCAGCACATTGTATGAACATGACAATAGAGCACACATTTTGTGCCTATTATGTGTGTGAGTGGTTGAGAGAGTGCAAGATGGTGCAAGCACTTTTGAAGCGCAAATATATGTGCACATTTTACACCCCTAATCTCAACATGGAACTCCTCTTTTTAACACATCTTCAAGTACGTGCAGTGAGGAAGCCCTGCATAAATGTAGCTGGGTAGAGAAGGACAATTTTCAGCCAAGACAGTTTACCCATGGTTTTGATGGTTTCCCTCAAAGAAGCTCAAAGCAAAAGAACATAAGATATGCCATACTGGGTCAGACCAAGAGTTCATCAAGCCCAGTATCCAGTCTACAACAGTGGCCAATCCAAGTCACAAATACCTGGCAAAAACCCAAGTATTAAATAAATCCCATGCTACTAATGCCGGCAACAATCAGTGGTTATTCCCTAATGATTAATAGCAGTTTATGGACTTCTCCTCCAGGAACTTATTTAACTCTTTTTTAAACCCAGCTTCATTAGCTGCCTTAACCACATTTGCTGGCAATGTATTCCTGAGCTTAATTGTGCATTGAGTGAAAAAGATGTTTTTCCAATTTGTTTTAAATGTGCTACTTGCTAACTTCATGGAGTGCTCCCTAGTCCTTGTGTTTTCCAAAAGGGTAAATAACCATTTCACATTTACTCATTTAAATCCTTTCATGATTTTGTAGACCTCTATCATATCCTTCTTCAGCTATCTCTTCTCCAAACTGAACAGCCCTAACCTCTTTAGCCTTCCCTCATAGGGGAGCTGTTCCATGTCCTTTATCATTTTGGTTGCCCTTCTCTGTACTTTCTCCACTGCAACTATATTTTGTTTGAGATGTAGCAACCAGAATTGCACACAGTATTAAAGGTGTGGTCTTGATACAGAGGCATTATGACATCCTCCATTTATTTGCCATTCCTTTGCTAATAATTCCTAACATTGTTTGTTTTTTTCACTGTCACAGCACCCCAAGCCAACGATTTCAATTTAGTATCAACTATGAAGCCCATATTTTTTTCCTGGGTGGTAACTCCTAAAATGGAACTTAACATTGTGTAGCTACACATGGGTTATTTTTTCCTATGTATCACCTTGTACTTCACATTAAATTTCTTCTGTCATATGGATGCCCAATCTTCCAGCCTCACAAGAACCTCCTGCAATTTATCGCAGTCCACTTGTGATTTAATTACTCAGAATAATTTTGTCATCTGCAAATTTGATCACCTCACTTCTCATACCTCTTTCCAGATCTTTTATGAATATATTAAAAAGCCCCAGTCAATGAAAAGATTCTTGAAAACATACCAAGCCTACTCTTTGCTTCCTGACTTTTAACCAGTTTGCAATCCACAAAAGGTCATCACATCGTATCCCATTGTTACGATCCCTCCTGTGGCTGCCCCTCAGGAGACATCTTACCTTTTCCTTTGGAGGCCGCTCTGAAGCCAGGGCCTCGCTTGAGCAAGTGTCCAGGATTGGTTCCAGGGCCTGGGAGGCCTCGTTGTTCCAGGGGCCTGCCTGAGGCTACCTGTGTGTGTTTGGACTTCCTGGTTCCGGCCACACCCTTCTCCAAGGGGCGAGCCCACGGCTCCTCTCCACAGTTATTGGGCCAGCGAAGGGCGGACCTTCTAGACTCCTCCCAGGGAGTTGCCTGTTTCTGGACTATAAAAGCCTTGCTTCTGCATTCATACTTCGCCTTGCATGGAGTTACTAGACTCTGGTTGTCTTCGCTTCCAGTGCTCTGTCTGGCCTCTGGATCACCTTCAGCTTGTGTCTGTGTCTTGCATGCCATGATGTTCCTTGACATTCCATAGTGTTTGTTCCTGCCCTTGATGTTTTTAACTCTGCTTTCGGCTGCCAGGAGTGCAGCACCTGCCTTGTCTTTTGATGCCTTGATCCTGCTTTCGGCTGCCAGGAGTGCAGCACCTGCTTTCGGCTGCCAGGAGTGCAGCAACCTACCTTTGACTGCCAGGAGTGCAGTACATTCCCCGGACTGCGTATTGTAGCATTGCCTTCCCTGCGCTGCTTCCGCTCCCGCGGTTGTGGGACGGGGTGGTCCACAACCAGTCCAGCCGTAATGGCTGTGTAGGGCGCCCTGAGGGACAGTGCCATCGTCATCCCTCCTGTTTGTGTCAGCGTCCATGTCCATGGTATCCTGCTTCAGCGTCCGTCTACGTCCATGGCATCCTGCTTCAGCGTCTGTCTACGTCTATGGTTCCCCAGTCTTCGTCTCCTGCTTTGGACCCTCGTCTGCCCACGTCCCGTGTCCGGCCTGCTGCCTCGTGCCATCCCAGCGGCAGGTCCGAAAGGGCCGGGAATGGTCGGAGGACCGTTCATCTCCAACATTCCACATGTTGGTTCCCGAGGCATGCAGGTCCGGCTGGGGGCCGGGTCCACGCTCACCTACCCTTGGTGCAGGGTCATGCCAGGGGCCTAAGGGCACACTAAAACCCTGGTGGGGATCGCTCCACAGCGCCCCCGTTCGGTAACACCCATGACTTTTTACTTTTCTTAGAATCCGCTCATGAGGGACTTTGTCAAATGCTTTCTGAAAATCCAAATATACCACATCTACTGGTTCACCTTTATCCACATGCTTATTAACCCCTTCAACAAAATGTAGCAGATTTGTGAGTCAAGACTTCCCTTGGGTAAATCCATGCTGGATGTAGCCCATTAAATCATGTCTATATGTTCTGTGATTTTATTCTTTATAATAGTGTCCACAAAGTTTGCTGGCATTGACATCAGTCTCATCGGTCTATAGTTTCCTGGATTACATCTGGAGCCCTTTTTATATATTGGGGTTTCATTGGCCACCTTCCAATCTTCAGGTACAATGGATGTTTTTATTGATAGATTACAAATTACTTGTAATAGGTCTGACATTTTGAGTTCTTTCAGGACCCTGGGATGTATACCCAGTCCAGGTGATTTGCTAATCTTCAGTTTGTCAATCTGGCCTGCTACATCTTCTAGGTTCACCGTGATTTGGGTCAGTTCATCTGAATCATCACTCTTGAAAACCATGTCTGGAATGGGTATCTCCCCAACATCTGCCTCGTTAAACACTGAAGCAAAGAATTAATTTAGTCACGATGGCCTTATCTTCCCTAAGTGCCCCTTTAAACCCTTGATCATCTAACAGTCCAACCAACTTCCTTGCAGGCTTCCTGCTTCAGATATAGCTTAAAAAGCTTTTACTATGAGTTTTTGCCTCTATGGCCATCTTCTTTTCAAATTTTCTCTTAGCCTGTCTTATCAATGTTTTACATTTAACTTGCCAATGCTTATGCTTTTTCCTATTTTCTTCAGATGAATTATACAGATTATATTACATAATTTTATTAATTACAATGGTAAACTATACTATATTATTTATTATCATTATGTTAAATTGTCATCCAGTTATATTGTTCCATATGTGCCACTGTTCTATGTAAAGCCCCTTATCTCTGTTGGGCAGTTTATCGTAATATGTAAACCGGAGTGATTTGTAGTCTCTATAAGAACCTCGGTATATAAAAATTAAAAATAAATAAATAAATGAATCTGTCTTCCAATTTTTGAAGGAAGATCTTTTGAATAAATTAGCCTCTTTCATCTCGCCTTTTAATCATACCGGGAATCATTTGGCCTTCCTTCTATCTTTCTTAGTGTGGAATACATCTGGTCTGAGCTTCTAAGATGGTATTTTTTAACAATATCCAGTATCCACGCCTGTTGTACACTTGAATATTTGCAGCTGCACTTTTCAGTTTTTTTCTAACTTTTTTTCTCATTTTATCAAAGTTCCCTTTAGTAGTAGAACTGTGGATCTACTTATTGTCCCCCTTCCAGTCACTCATTCAAATTTGATCATGCTACTATCACTATTGCCAAGTGGTCCCACCACCGTTACCCCTCTTACCAAATCTTGCGCTCCACTAAGAATTTGATCTAAAATAGCTCCCTCTCTCATCGATTCCTGAACCAAATGCTCCATATGGCTGTTATTTATTCCATCCAGGAACTTTATCTCTCTAGCATGTCCTGATGTTACATTTACATATTTTTGGGGTAATCGATGGCTATCCTTTATCTGCTTTGGCCCTCATTATCCTCTCTGGAGGAGAACATTTCAAGCCAGTGGTGTCTAGCTGTTTAACTTAATAGTTAGGCACCTGGATGCATCTTAAAAATTCTCCTTATGTGTTTAAAAGTTGATAACTATTTTACTGGCACTGGCAGTGCTCTTGATCACGTTACACAGATTTCAATTTTTGCTTTAGAATTTAAATTTTTGAAGATGTTGTTTTAAGGTTATTAATGACTATAGGTTAGATTTGTTTGACACTCTCCCTGTCTATCAACCTATCCATAATGTCTACAAATATGCATACTGTACATCAGTATCACTGAAACCAAATGGAATAATGTGACTTTTTTTTTTCAGCTCCACTGTCCTAAATTGGTATCTGTTAGTGAGAAGACAGAGTATTATTCGAAAAGCTGTTCACTGTGATTTATGGCTCTGCATTAGTCTTCTCATAGTGGAATATTAGACAATCATACTCTGTCAGAGACGATGTGAAATAAGGACACATTCTACATTCATCTTTCTTCACAATCTCGGGTTTTTGTTACAGCTATTGGCTTTCTATGGCATGTCATTTCCTTTTAATCAATCTAGGATAGAGAAGCTATCATGTCTTAGCACACCACTGCAACCAAATTCCATTTACATTTTAGGTCCCTGAAAGAAAAAAAATATATAGATATATTTAGCTTTCATCTTAAAAAGTTGGAGATGTTATTTGTAAAGGGTTACAAAGCCAAATACTGCCATGGTTCCAAATGTCATCTATACAGTTGCAACCAAAGGTAAAGAATGGCATGGCAAATAGGGATTAAATAGGAAGTCAGATGGAAAACCTAGATTATTCCTTTACTTCAGGTAAACCATGGATAGGTTTGTGCCCTTATGACCTGAGGGATTATGTAACTATGACCTGAGTAGACATGCACTATCCTCAGATTATAGCTGCTTTCATCGTTTTTTTATCCTAGAGGTTCTGTTTCTTTACCCATCTAAATTATCACATAATGTAAGTTATTCAGGTCATTTAAATCTATGATAAAAGAAAATAGAATGATTAAGTTATTTTCTGCTTAGTCACAATGGGGATGCATTTTCAAAGCCTTAGGATTTATTCAGGTAAAAATAGGGAATGGGTATATGCTTATCAATAATCTGCTCATAGCCAATTTTCAAAATTAAACACTAGGGGGTAGATTTTCAGACGAGCGCGAACAGCCTACTTTTGTTTGCGCTCCAGGCGCAAACAAAAGTACGCTGGATTTTAGTAGATACGCGCGTAGTCGCGCGTATCGGCTAAAATCCTGGATCGGCGCGCGCAAGGCTATCGATTTCGTATAGCCTGCGCGCGCCGAGCCGCGCAGCCTACCCCCGTTCCCTCCTAGGCCGCTCCGAAATCGGAGCGGGCCTAGAAGGGGAACTTTCCTTTGCCCTCCCCTCACCTTCCCCTCCCTTCCCCTACCTAACCCACCCGCCCGGCCCTGTCTAAACCCCCATCCTACCTTTGTCGGGGGATTTACGCCTCCCTCTGGGAGGCGTAAATCCCCGTGCGCCAGCGGGCCTCCTGCGCGCCGGGCCGCGACCTGGGGGCGGGTACGGAGGGCGCGGCCATGCCCCCGGGCCGTAGCCACGCCCCCGTACCCGCCCCCAAAACGCTGCCGGACACACCCCCGAAAACGCCGCGACGACGGGCCCGCCCCCCGGACAACGCCCCCGACACGCCCCCCTCGGAGAACCCCCGGGACTTACGCGAGTCCCGGGGCTCTGCGCGCCCGGGAGGCCTATGTAAAATAGGCTTCCCGGCGCGCAGGGCCCTGCTCGCGTAAATCCGCCCGGTTTTGGGCGGATTTACGCGAGCAGGGCTCTGAAAATCCGCCCCTAGGGATGTGCAGAGCAAAAGTTTATGTTCATAAGTCCATAAGTCGAAAGGGGATCCCATTTGCGGTCAATATGGACATATGGAGAATTCCATAAGTTGAGTCTATGTCCATATGTGCAAATAAAAATTTAAACCCCTCACCCTCCTTAATCCCCCCCCCAAGACTTACCAAAACTCCCTGGTGGTCCAGCGGGGTCAGGACGCCATTTCTGACCTCCTTTGGCAAGGAGCACGTGACGTCGGCGCCACGTCGGAGTGACGTCGGCGTCACGTGATTCCCCGCGGGTTCGCTCCGGGACCCTCGTTCGACCCAAAAGGAACTTTGGCCAGCTTGGGGGTGTCAGGAGGCTTGGGGGGGGGCCTCCTGACACCCCCAAGCTGGCCAAAAGTTCCTTTTGGGTCGAAACGAGGGTCCCGGAGCGAACCCGCGGGGAATCACGTGACGCCGCGTCACTCCGACGTGACGCCGACGTCACGTGCTCCTTGCAAAGGAGTTCAGAAATGGCAGAAATGGCGTCCTGACTCCTCGCTGGACCACCAGGGAGTTTGTGGTAAGTCTTTGGGGGGGGATTAAGGAAGGTGAGGGGTTTAAATTTTTATTTTGGATCAACAATCGCGATTTCCAACCTATTCAACATAGCTATGTTGAATAGGTTGGAAAATCGATCGTTTTCGCCTCATCACTTTTTACAGTTACAAAAAAAAAAAAAGTAGCGTTTTACATTTAGTTCAAAACGAATGCACACCCCTATTAAAAACAAACAAAAGCCTTCAGCCACTAAGTCCACTTGAAGAAATAGTGTGTATATTGAGGGTGGTGTTTAAGAAGTGCAGGCCTATATCATAATATTAGCACATAGTATGTACATAGATTATTGTCAACTACGTGCATTCTTTTGCACCAAGTATTTAGCTGGGTAAGTGCAAAGAAAAAACTTTTGTACTCTTGGTTATTAGTGAGATATTAAGATTGTGAGGTCAATATTCAGCTCAAGTTGGAAAAAGCCCTTTCCTTGGTCCCAGGCCTGGTCTCAGGCATAGGAAGAAACTGCAGCAATACTTCCTGATTTACCCCTCGTGGTTCGGGGCTTCAGGTGGTGAACAGCAGCCTAGTATTGGGCTTTCCCCAAATACCAATTTTTATTAAAAAAAAAATATATATATATATATATATTCATCTGCTATTGATGTATTTTCAAACTCTCCAAAAGTTATTCACTAAGGCCAACTAAAGATATTTGAAGTGAGAATACATGACACAGTGAGAGGAGAAGCAGGAGGGAGGAGGAGCCTCCATGTACATGGCCACAGTGAGAGGAGAAGCAGGAGGAGGAGGAGCCTCCATGCACATGACACAGTGAGAGGAGAAGCAGGAGGAGGAGGAGCCTCCATGCCCATGGCACAGTGAGAGGAGAAGCAGGAGGAGGAGGAGCCTCCATGCACCTGACACGGTGAGAGGAGAAGCAGGAGGAGGAGGAGCCTCCATGCACCTGACATGGTGAGAGGAGAAGCAGGAGGAGGAGCAGCCTCCATGCACCTGACACGGTGAGAGGAGAAGCAGGAGGAGGAGGAGCCTCCATGCACCTGACACGGTGAGAGAGAAGCAGGAGGAGGAGGAGCCTCCATGCACATGACACGGTGAGAAGAGAAGCAGGAGGAGGAACCTTCATGGAGAAGGGAAACATGTATGTTCTTTCTGAGTCCCTGAAGAACATGATCTCTGTTTGCTTGCTGGCACCATACCTTCACTGTTCTGGGAGATTCAAGCTTAGTCTGCTCACAGAAGTATGATGGTGAAATGGATGACTGAGGTTTGGTGGGTGGGTGCTGATTTCTGAGTGCTAAGACAAATTCCAGCATATGTGAGTAAACAACTTCAGGTGATCTAATTCATGGATGGCGTGGAGGGCGTTAATGGAGCAGCTATGATGATGTATGATGTATGGCCACTGTGGTTGAAGACCTGTTTTTCTCATTTGAGGATATATGTGAACACTAGTTTTATATATATATATATATATTGGTATATACACACGCTGGTAGAATGCTTTGTTCTTTTGGTGGTTTTACTTGTTTTAAATTCTCAGTTCCTGGTTTGCTTTTTGTGGATTAAATATGAAGTAATATGTATATACATTTTTATTTATTTGCTATTTTCTTTATCTTGATATTTGTAATGCATATAATAGTATAAAAAATAAAATAAATGGATTTTCAAGACATATTCAGGGTGATCAGATATTTGTTGTATTTGGGGGTTGTAGGCGGTATGCCACCTGTGTCTGTGTCCCTAAAAAAGAGACTAAACTTGTGAAAATATAAGTGCAGAACTATGATATGAGCTTTCCAGCTGTAATCAGCCAGCTGCTCCCATGCCAGCCCTAATAACAGTCCAGAATCATCTTCCAGAAACACCACCAGTGCTTCAGAGTGTGAAGCTGCCCATTGAAGCTTGGACTGAAGAAGGCAAAGAGGACTCCAAGGGGAAGCCCAAACTTTGTCTATGCTCATCCATTCTGAAAACTGCTTCTAGCTCTATTTTGGGAGCTCTGTTCCATCTCTGATCTGACACTTCTGCCATCTGGGAACTCCCTAAATATGCACTTTTACAGCAGTTGCTATTCAGCAAATGTCAAATATCCTGAGACATTGATCTTCTAGACCAGTGGTTCTCAAACCTGTCCTGGAGGGCCCCGGCCAATCGGGTGTTCAGAATACCCACAATGTATAAGATAAATCTGGATGCACTGCCTCCATAGCATGCAAATTTTATCTCATGCATTTTCATTGTAGATATCCAAAAACCTGACTGGCTGGGGATCCTCCAGAACAGGTTGGGATGGGATCCCCTGTTCTAGACAACAGTATCTCAGGAAAACTATGATGCAGTACATTCTAAATCTACTGCCTCTACTTTCAGCTCCAGGTTCATTTATTGCTCCTTCAGGTATTCTACTTGGGAAATGTTTTCTAAGCACCATTCTACTATGTTTATCATCTCACGTGCCAAAATTGTGATATTATGGGGGTATACTACAATTATTCTGCATGCTATAACTTGTGCAAAACTGTGAAATTAATTTTTACAATATAAAATAAATTAAAAACATATACCAAAGCAATAGTGGTCAATATGAATAATAATAAATATAAGAAAGATGCAATATAATTCTGAAGTTTCATCATATATTTACCTCACATTTTACTTGTCATGAAAAGCTATGATGACGTTCCAATAATTTTAGGGGTAGGCAGAACCTAGAATATTCATCTAGGTTAGAGCACTGCAGGGGACTATGCGATGCATTTATTATAAAAGTCACGCCTGCCTGAGGCAGGCGTAACTCGTGTGCGCCAGCCGGCTGCCGGCACACAATTCCCTGGCCTGGGAGCAGTTTTGGAGGCCTCGGTCATGCCCCCGAAATGCCCCCGGGCCCGCTCCCGGAACGCCGCTGATGATGCGCTGGTGCGACACGCCCCCCAGGAAAGCCCCAGGACTTACGTGCGTCCCGGGGCTTGCGTGCGCCCCGAGCCTATGCAACATAGGCTCGGCGCACGCAGGGGGTGGAAGGGGCAGCTTTTCGGGAGTTATGTGCATATCCTATGCGTGTACCCCTTTGAAAATCTGCCCCAATGCTAATGAAGCACCCTGCAGATCTTCTACCTCTGCCTTCTGCCAAACTGTACAATCTGCATCAGACCCTTCACTGTTTATTTCTTCTGATATCAGTTTACATGAGGAGTTTCACTAACTCCTATCTAATATTATTTCCATAAAATAATGATTTTATTACACAAAAAAGATTTGATAAACTAAGATTTGAATTTTTCTGGCATCAGAGCTGAGGTTTGTCTAAAAGGGGATTTTTTTTTTCACTTTTTCCTAAACTGTACAGGGCCTCTGAGCTTCATTATTTTAAACACAGATTACGAATATTTTTATTTGTCAAGCTCAGTCATCTAACAGTCCAACCAACTCTTTCATGGGTTTTTTGCTTCAGATATTATTTTAAAATGTTCAAAGTTCCAAATTTGGGGAAAATCAATCCATCTATAAATGCAATGAAAGACTTGAGTTGTATTTTAAAACATATATTACTGTCAGATTGTGACTTTGTACTGTGGCTTGTTGAATTGTGCTAAATTTTATGTAACACTATTTCTTAAAAGCTATTAAGTAGGTTTTTACAATAGTTGTTGTGTAAGCCACATCTGATAATTAATTGGCTTTTTCTGTTTTTGATAGCTAAGGAATTAATTGTCAGGGCCAGTGCAAGCTTTTTTCCTACTCTGTGTGAACAATTACTGTGCTGTCCCCCCTCCCCCCACCACCCCCCCCTTGATTAATTCTCTGTCCCAGACCCACCCAAAAAAGTCCAGCTCTCTTCAGTGGTACAAACTTTAAAAAATGACACCACTACCCCCTTTACCCCGAACCTATAGCTGGTACAAGAGTATTAGGTGCCCTGCCTAGGTGAACCTTAAGCCTTGCACAACACCGCCCCGCACCATTCCACACACACAGTTAAGTCTTTTGCATTTATATTTTACATGAAAAATATCAAAGTACAGTATTATGAGGTAAAAATATCACTTACAGTATATTTACATGCACTGCTGTGATGCCACCTCGAAATCCCTGCAAAAAAACAGTTGGAACCCATATGGTATTAGGCCTATTGTGATGTGTGTTGGGTGTGGGCTTGACCCTCTGAAAGCCCAAATACACTAACACACTTCCTATTAGGAAAATGTCTCACCTCAATCACACATGCAGAACATAAATAGAGCCTCACCAAATACAGAACAGAGCAACCATAAAGTAGAAATACAAATGAGCAGACAAAAACTGAACTGGAAACAACGAGAAGCCAGACACTTATGCAGTGTAACAATGAAAAACAGAACCATTACCATTCCTGAAACATCAAATAATAAAATCAAGAAATAAAATAAATACATAATCATAAGATTACAAAACATACTAATAATATTATTTAAAAAAAAGATGATGAATAAAAGATCAAATCATTAAAAACTCATATACAAGTGTTTTTAAATGTCCCAAACACCAATAAAATATTTCCAAACAGGAGACACATCAAATAACACCTAAAAAATAAAACTAAAAAGGTTTTTAAAAATTCACACTCTATATACTTGGGAACATTTCATTTCCAGACACCCTGAGATTGTTGTGGATTAGTGGGAGTGGGATGCACAAACCTTCTCCTCTCTTTCTTATATACACACACCCACACAAGCTTAGACACACATGTGCTTCCTTTCAGACAAACCTGCAGGCATTTCCAGCTCTTCTTTGATTGGGATTTACCAGCAGCCTCAGGCCCTCATTTTCATTTAAGCTGCTAAGAAGTTGAAATCCACCTGTAGCCCCCATTCTCTGTCTTACACACACACACACACACATACCCACGCACGCACGCACACACACACAACCAGGCAAGCTCCCATTTACACCCACTCATCCAAGGTAGGCTGCCATTCACATCCACCCAAATCCCAGGCAGGCTCCCATTCTTACACAGATACATACACATTGCCCATCCCAGGAAAGCTCCTATGCATGCATGTGCGCACCCCCCGTCCCAAGCAGGCTCCCATTCACATACATACCCATTCCTGGCAGGCTCCCATTCACACTCTCACTCATCCCAGGCAGCCTCCCATTCACACACACATTCATCCCAGGCAGCCTCCCATTCACACACCCACTCATCCCAGGCAGCCTCCCCATTCACTTACATTCACATGCAGACCAGGCAATCAGGGTCCACGGGTCATTCCTCCTCCACTGCTGCTGTCAGCCTGTACCTTCTTCTTTATGGATAGCAGCCGTTCTGCAGTTCCTCTTCATGTGCTGGCCCTCAGGTAATTCAGCACTCATGGTGCTAGCACTTCCTGTATTCTTATCTCATGCATCGTGATGGGCTTTCTCTTCTGCTGTGGCCTCCTGCTTATTCCACTGCCGGTGGGATCAGGTCTACTGGCAGCAGCACGGTTCTCTTGCTTCCTCCACCACCGGTTGGATCGGGTCCACCAGAAGCACCATGGGCCTCCTGCTTTTTCCGCTGCTAGTGGGATTGGGTCCACCATTGGCAGCACAGGCTTCTCCCTGCTCTCAATGCTGCTCCACCAAGTGTGCTGCACTGTGCAATTGCACGTTTTGCATACCCATTGGCACCAGGCCTGTTCATTTTTGCAAACAACCAAAACATATGATGTGATTAATTTATTTTTTAAATCACATTGTTTAGGTTTAAAATTTGACTATGTAATTAAAACAAATGTTCTTAATGTTGAATGGCTTTCTAGTGATGAACTTACCTTGGGCATTCGGGTACCTGCAGGAGAAAAGTTAAGTAGTAAGTACAGCCAGACTGTCTCCAGCACTGTAATCATTATCCATTCGTGCCAATAGATGACAATATCTCTAATGTGGGTCCACCAGTCACTGGACTAAACAGATAAAAAGAAATATTGTCAGACAAGTATAATTAGCACGTTAAGAAGCCTGTATGCAGATATCAATATTTAAAGCCTTTTTGTTTTGTGCTTGTCAGCAACAAACCCCAGGATTTGACTAAAGTACATCCTGTGAAAGGTACAATTACAACATGGCATCTCAAGATGCCTACTGATGGACTTCAAAACTAACATTAAGATGTGCTTAAAGAAGCCATATAACAGGATAGATAACATGCATTGACTGATGTAACAAAAATCATGTTCCCCCATTACTGTCACAGTGTTTGTTACCAATCTGGTGAAAATAATTTTGTGGTTTTGTATTTTTTGCAATAAAACTTCCAAACAACAGTAGCTTATTATTCATTTCTACCTATGCAACCATATATCTTTCTTAACCAAATATAACAAATAGGATTTGTTTAATTCCAGGGGCCCCTCAATTCATTTTGAAGCCCTCCAAAAGAAAGAAATTGGCCCTTATTTGTTGAATTTTTCATATTTGGTTAAAACAAATGTACATCCCTAATATATTCCATTATTTCCTTTTACATTGTGAAGTGAGAGAGAAACCCTTGAAAATCTTGTCTACATAACTTTCAAAAGCCATTTTCAAAAATAGATTAGACTATAGAGTGCAGTTTAACCTACTGATAATCTAGATCAGGATTAGACAACTTTTTTTCCAGTTTTCACTTTATCCTTAAAACATACACGCACATATTTCCTTAAGAGATGTTGGGGACAGGAAGTGGGTGTAAAATGATTCACCTCGAATAAATGGTTCCTATGTGTCTCATAACAAGAGCATTGGTATCAGGAGCAGGAAATTCACATGAATCTAAGTTGTGGGCCTGGAGCCTATAAACATATTGTATACTTCCTGATTCAGATCCCTCCACTACTGCCAGAAAATACACGGGAGGGTGGAATCAGTGGCCCACAAGAAAGACTGGATGTCTACCAGGAGGCAAAGGTAGAGAATCAGGCTGGTGTCCTGGCAAAAATCTTCTCAGGTGCCTGGAGGTGGCATGCATGCTGAGGATTGCAAACCCTAGACCTAGATGATCAGAAAGATACCAATATGCTAATTGTTTTATTTGGCATAGGATCATTTTACTTTTGTCAGTGGGCCTTACCTGCCTGCTAATTAGACATTCAAAGGAAACAGCACATACCTGATGTTTACATGCCTAAATAGAATATTTCCTTTTTTGAAAATAATTTAACAATGGCATTCTAGAGATCTTTGGGTATGAGGCTCGCTCTTCACTTTGTGGTTATTACATTCTAACTGCATTCAAGAAACTACTTTGCCTTTTAAAAGTAGTGGTCCTGTTAATACTCTCCATATGATGACACAGACCAAGCAGTCAAGTGTATTGTTAGAGCTCAACTCATATTTCTGAATATGTTTTTATTGAAGCAGGTTTACATTAGAACCACAGTAAAGTGGGAGGAGTGGGTCCTGCAGCATCTAGATGCTGCAGGACCCGCAGGAGTGGGTCCTGCAGCATCTAGATGCTGCAGGACACCTGGGATATGAGCTCACCTCCATGATATTATAGGCAAAGAGAAACAGACATTCAGGCTCCTCACTATTAGCAGGAAGGTGAAAAGCATGCAAAGCAGAGTGGTTTGTAAAATATAGTATCTACAAACAGGAAAAGAAAAATCTTCACCATCTAGTGGAGAAGAGGAGCAATGCTGTATATTACTTCTTTTTGATTTATAGTAATAAGGTCTCAATGCAATAGCTATAGTATTAAACTACTGGAGCCATTTCTAATAATATTGATTTCAGTCTACAAGAAAAGTACATCATATACAAAATGGATGACATTCTTAATGGACCTAATTCATAGTCACAGCATGGTCTTGAAAGCATATACTGTATTATAGAACAATGTTTAAATAACATCATTGCAGTAAGGATTAAATATTAATTTAACATGTTTTATATCGCCAACTGTTTTTCAAAGATTCAAGGAGAGAGCCAATGTAAATTGCATGTTGAGGGTTTCAACTAGGTATGTTAACCTAGTATTTGTTCTTTAACACCTGGCATTATTTCCACTACCTTCTGTAATAATAATAATAATAATAATATACTTTTATGATAATATGTGAGTTATCCAATAAAAAAGGAGGGTAAATTTTAAGAAGTTATTTCTGTAGAGTTAAAGAGTGCTTTACCTGCAGACATGGGCTTTTTAAAAATTTGTCTGCCAATATAGGCCTGATTTTAAAAAGTATTTACATACTTAAAATTGTGTTTTACATGTGCAAATGCATTTTACCCATGTAAGTTGACTTTTGAAAATTTCTATAATATATGCGATTGAATTATTCATAGGATTTACCATCATAAGCACACTTTACACTTGTAAATGGCTTTTGAAAATTACTATGGTATTTTGTATATGATGTACTTTTCTTGTATTCCCTTATATTTCCACTGCCCCATCCTAATAATGTATTATAATATTATATCCCCTATATATATTATAATGTTTCATTGACTTAATGTTACATTGACTTCCCCCTCCCAATTGCATTTACCCTGTTCCATGTATTGCTTTCTTGTTTCTTGTAAACCGAAGTATTTCTACGAATACCAGTATATAAAAGCTGTTAAACAAATAACGTCTTTCAAAATTCACCTGAACATGCGTAAATGTATGCATATAAAGCCTACATGCATGTATTTTTACCCTCAGTATGAAGAGGCATTCTTGTGGGTGGGAGTTTGGAACTACAAGCATACTTTTGCGCATACAAAAGTATGTGTGTAAATGTCTCAACAAAAAAATATGGGCCGGATTTTAAATGCCCTGCGCGCATAAATCCGGCCGGATTTACGTGCGCAGGGCCCTCGTGCGCCGGCGGGCCTATTTTGCATAGGCTGCTGGCGCGCGCACAGCCCCGGGATGCGAGTAAGTCCCGGGGCTTCGTAAAAGGGGCGGTGGAGGGGGCATGTCCGGGGGTCAGGGGGGCGGTTCGGGGTGGGACTGGGGGCGTGGTGCCGGCCCGGGGGCGTGGTCGAGGCCTCCAGACCAGCCCCCGGGTCGGGTGATGGCGCGCCAGCAGCCAGCAGTCTGCTTCAGCAGTGCGTAAATCGCCAACACAAGGTAGGGGGGTTTAGATAGGGCTGGGGGTGTGGGTTAGGTAGGGGAAGGGAGGAGAAGGGAGGGGAAGGTGCGGGGGGGGGTGGAAAGAAAGTTCCCTCTGAGGCCGCTCCGATTTCGGAGCGGCCTTGGAGGGAACAGGCAGCGCGCGCCGGGCTCGGCGCGCGCAGGTTGCACAAATGTGCACCCCCTTGCATGCGCCAACCCCGGATTTTATAAGATACGTGAGGCTACGCGCGTATCTTATAAAATCCAGCGTACTTTTGTTTGTGCCTGGTGCACGAACAAAAGTACGCGCTCGCGCACATTTATAAAATGTGCCTCCCTGTGTACAAATTAGGCCTAGAGGCAAAAATTCCTAATAAAAACTTTTAAGAATATAGATGAAGCAAGAAACCTGTGAAGGAGTCGGTTGGATTGTTAGATGACTGAGGGATGAAAGGGGCTCTTAGGGAAGATAAGGCTATTGCAGAAAGACTAAATGAATTCTTTGCTTCTGTGTTTACTAATGAGGATGTTGGGGAGATACTGGTTCCTGAGATGGATTTCAAGAGTGATGAGTGAGATGAACTGAACCAAATCACTGTGAACCTATAAGATGTAGTAGACCAGATTCACAAACTAAAGAGTAACAAATCACCTGAACCAGACTGTATGCATCCCAGGGTTCTGAAGGAACTCAAAAATGAAATTTCAGATCTATAAGTTAAAATTTGTAATTTATCATTAAAAACATCCATTATACCTGAAGATTGGAGGGTGGCCAATATAACCCCAATAATTTAAAAGGGCTCTGGGGTGATCCAGGAAACTAGACCAGTGAGCTTGACTTCAGCACCGGGAAAAATAGTAGAAACTATTCTAAAGATCAAAATCACAGAGCATATAGAAAGACATGTTTTAATGGAACACAGTCAGCATGGATTTACCCTTGGGAAGTCTTACCTCACAAATCTGCTTCATTTTTTGAAGGGATTAATAAACATGTGGATAAAGGTGACCCAGTTGATATAGGGGTAGATTTTCAAAGGGTTACGCGCGTATCTATTAAAATCCGGCGTACTATTGTTTGCGCCTGGTGCTGCGAACAAAAGTACGCGTGGGCGTACTTTTATAAAATATACCACTTAGTGTATTTGGAGTTTTAGAAGACACTTGAGAATGTCCCTCATGTGAAGTTTCTAAGAAAACTAAAAAGTCATGAGATAAGAGGAAATGTACTTTCATGCATTACAAACTGGTTAAAAGACAGAAAACAGAGAGTAAGATTAAATGGTCAATTTTATCAGTGGAAAGGGTAAACAGTGGAGTGCCTCAGAGACCTGTACTTGGACAGGTGCTTTTCAATATATTTATAAATGAACTATAAAGGAATACGAACAGTGAAGTAATCAAATTTGCAATGATACAAAATTATTCAGAGTAGTTAAATCACAGCGGATTGTGATAAATTACAAGAGGACCCTTGCAAGACTGGAAGAATGGGAATCCAAATGTCAAAAGAAATTTAATGTGGACAAGTGCAAGGTGATGTATATAGGGAAAAATAACCCTTGCTATAGTTACACGATGTTAAGTTCCATATTAGGATTTACCACCCAGGAAATAGATCTAGGTGTCATAGTAGATAATACATTGAAATCATTGGCTCAGTGTTCTGTGCAGTCAAAAAAAAAGCAAACAGAATAGACTCCTACTGGTGGTAGTGGAAACAAAAGCAGTACCAGAATTCTAAAAAGCATGGGAATTCCAAAAAGTATAGAAACCTTAGTGATGAGGAAATGAGAGGAAAATCAGAGATCAACTGGGGTTTGTAGCATTACACCAGGAATAAAAGTGTGTAATGCTACAAAGTGTGCACTATCATATTCTATGATAGTAATAGGAACAAGGTTCAAAGGTTGCAATTCTGCAAACAAGCTCCTTCCTTCACTCCCTCAAGAGCAGAAGCAAAGAAAGACATGAGAAGTTAAAAACAAAGGGGTAGATTTTAAAAGAAGCGCGATCAGCCTACTTTTGCTTGCGCATCAGACTCAAGCAAAAGTACGCTGGATTTTAGTAGATACGCGCGGAGCCGCGCGTATCCACTAAATCCTGGATCGGCGCGCGCAAGGCTATCGATTTTGTATAGCCTGCGCGCGCCGAGCCGCGCTTGCCTCCCCCCGTTCCCTCCAAGGCCGCTCCGAAATCGGAGCGGCCTCGGAGGGAACTTTCCTTTGCCCTCCCCCTCACCTTACCCTCCCTTCCCCTACCTAACCCACCCACCCGGCCCTGTCTACACCCCCCCCTTACCTTTGTCGGGGGATTTACGCCTCCCGGAGGGAGGACGTAAATCCCCGAGCGCCAGCGGGCCTGCTGCGCGCCGGGCCGCGACCTGGGGCGGGTACGGAGGGCTGCGGCCACGCCCCCGGGCCGTAGCCACGCCCCCGTACCCGCCCCCAAAACGCTGCCGACACGCCCCCGGAACGCCGCGACGGACCGGGCCCGCCCCCCGACACGCCCCCCTCCGAGAACCCCGGGACTTACGCGAGTCCCGGGGCTCTGCGCGCGCCGGGAGGCCTAGTAAAATAGGCTTCCGGCGCGCAGGGCCCTGCTCGCGTAAATCCGCCCCGGTTTTTGGGCGGATTTACGCGAGCAGGGCCTCTGAAAATCCGCCCAAAGAGCAAAGAAAGTTAACACGACTAGGGCCTCATTTTCCAAGCACTTTACCGCGTGCGATAAATTCGCAAATCGCGTTTAACAGCTGTTAACACGATTGCGTTATGTGGACTGCACTACGGGCCAGACAAGGATTATCGCCATCCACCAATGGGAGGGAGGGAGCGCGGAGAGAGAGAGAGAGAGAGAGAGAGAGAGGCGAGAGACGAGGATCGAGCGAGAGAGAGAGAGAGAGGAGAGAGGAGGAGATGAGAGAATAGAGAGAGAGAGAGAGGAGAGAGAGGTAGAGCGCCCGCCTTACTATAGTGGCATATGCCCTAGACATGGTATTTGAATCCCCTATGGGAGGGCCACCTCCTAACTCGGGGTTGGGGATAGGTATGACGAGCGTCGGGGGTTGGGGGCCACTTTCGCATTGCACATGAGACCTACGGACAGAACAGTGGTCTTTAGTGCAGATTTGCTGGCCGTCGGAGTGAGGAAGCTCAATCCAAGAGGAGAGTTTGGGCAACATTCTCTCCACCTAGCATGTTGTTGCCCAGGTAGAGTGTCCATCAAGCTAGGTAGAGAGAACGTTGGCCCAAACCCACTTCTTGGAGTGAGCGTCCTCCACTCCGACGGCCAGCAAATCTGCACTAGAGACCACTGTTCTGTCCGTAGGTCTCATGTGCAATGCGAAAGTGGCCCCCAACCCCCGACGCTCATACCTAATCCCCACCCCGAGTTAGTAGGTGGCCCTCCCATAGGGATTCAAATACCTGTCTAGGGCATAGGCACTATAGTAAGGTTCTCTCTCTCTCTCTCTCTCTCTCTCTCTCTCTCTCTCTCTCTCTCTCTCTCTCTCTCTCCTGAAACAGGCTGTCTGGGCCTGCAATGATTGAAATCCAAAAACCGGCAAATATCATGCACCGCCATAAAAGACTGAAAGAATCATCGCACACTGGGAAAACATTGTGTGTGGCGCTAATGTTCCGCACGCGATGTTTCCCCACTGCACGAAAGAAGCCTCATTTGCATTGGTAACGCCCCCTAATGCGTTACCAATGGAATAGCTGGATTGGTACCAGCAGGCGACAGTTCTCCAGAAATCACGTTGATATGGGGGGGGGGGGGGGTTACTGTTAGGTACTGTCCAGCAGGGCCATAGATACATAAAGGGGACCCTGGCATGCACTTATCCACGTAAATACTTATGTACTGGATTCATTGAGAAAATCACGAATGCCCATGCCCGCCCAGACTAGGCCATGCCCCTTTTCTACAACTTTTTTTGTGCGTGCACCAGGAGATGTGTGTGCTTCTTAAAATCCGTTCAGTGCCCGCCAGCTCACCTGGTGTGTGCAGCTCCCAGCTTTGACATGCGCAGGGCTCTTAAAATTCACCTGTATATGTAGCAATAAGTCCACATAGATATTTAACTGTTATTATTCCATCACACTGAGACCTGATAAGTAGAGAAGAATTAATTTACCACTTTGTACCTCTTGAATTTAGTAGAGTCTGTTTTGGGAACCAGAAATCTGCCATTTGGCACATGTTGCTTTCACTTTTCAAAGGGCCTTATATATGTGTAGGTTACAAATATCTCTCCCAAATAAATAAATAAATAATAGATTGGGTTTGTCCTCCTGCAAAAAGGCCTACATATATAAATATTTGCTAGAGTATCATTCCAACTTTCCCCCTTTAACTTGAATTTCTGCATGAGATGATTAGCAGAAGGTAAATCTAACATGTGCTGAATATTTCAATATTAGGATCCTGCATTAAATTCTAAAGGCATTCCTTTTCTTCAGGAATGAAGACCTGAAGACACTAATTATAGTAATCATTGCTGTTGATATTCAGGCACACACTCAGATGTTCATCT